>NC_058413.1:91378967-91390854 GCF_002201575.2 Neomonachus schauinslandi | reverse complement strand
CTTTCTTTCTT
Organism: Neomonachus schauinslandi; assembly: GCF_002201575.2. Lineage (NCBI taxonomy): Eukaryota > Metazoa > Chordata > Mammalia > Carnivora > Phocidae > Neomonachus > Neomonachus schauinslandi. The sequence continues at coordinate 91,390,843 of NC_058413.1, read as the reverse complement.
TCTTTCTTTCTTTCTTTCTTTCTTTCTTTCTTTCTTCTCTGCCATCATTGAGAGGGTTGGTTTCTTTCTCTTAATTTGGGGGGCTCAGTTGTGTCCCTACAATCACTTTACCTTTCTAACCCATTCAAGTCTTATCTCTTCCTTTATCTGGCATTTTCCTCATTCTGCCAATGCTAATTTCTGAGGGCCCTCAGTAACTGGCACATGCATGCTCTTCCCTAAGTCATGGGGATGATTCTCTTTTAGCTTCACCATTCACCGCCTTGCTGCCAAGTCCTTTCTCCGGGCCAAGGACATGGGCTTCAGGGATACTCCAGCAAAAGATAAAAAAGATGTGCTGAAAATCAGCATTGATTGTGGAGTCATAAGCTCCCAGACAGCCTTCATTGCGGTCAACAAGAATGTCAACAAGCCAGTTCAGGGACCCCTGACTTGTAGGGACGTTCCAAGGCCAATTCTGTTGGGTGCAGCTTCAATGATGCCACAATACCATGGATGTGGTGAGTTTTACCCTCCTGGAACTCATGTAAATTAAGGGGCTCTGGATATCGAAACACATCATTTGAAGTAAAAGCCTGTGACGTTGAATTTTTTTCCCTATCTCTCCACATCTAGGATTTCTGGCTGGTGTGGTGCCTTTCTAGGGAACTAGAAAATATGCCATAGGCAAGGAGATTTTAAATAATCCAAGGGGAAAAAAAACAAGGACAAGTGAAACAGAAAGTACACATAAACCCTGAGTATTCAAACTGTCTAAATCTGAAGCTGATCCTATTGATAATTCAATGGTTAATGATTATACAGATGGCTGATGGGAGTGATCTGGGAGTGTTAGGGAATGGGTGTCCCAGGTGAAAGCCAAGCAAGCTTGAGTATAGATATGAGGGGCTTAAAGGTTAGCATCAGGTGGAGAAATTTCCCGGGCAGGATTCTGTGGCTGGAGGGGAATATGTGATGTGAGTTGTAGAGGCAGGCTTCAAGGTGAGCCCAGAGTTTTGTTTAGACAACTGCGTATATAACGGTATCATTTATTTAAATAAAGTAACAAAAGTATAGGAGCAATTTTAGAAGATATGTTGAATTATTTTTGAGTATTTTGAACTTGAGATCCCTATGGAATATGCACATGAAGATGTCCAGTAGAAAAACAAATAGATGGGCTGGTGTTCAGAGGAGAGCTCAGGGATAAAGATACACATCTGGCAATATTTAACATCTAGGTCATAACTAAAATCAGGAGAATAGTTGAGATTATTCATGGGGCAGGTATAGAGTGAGATGAAAGGGGGATGAGATTGAAACACTGAAGAAAACCCAGTATCTAGGGATGGGTAGCAGAGCATTCCTTAAACCAGAATAAAAAAGGAATGAAGAAGGAAGAAAAGAAGTGAGTGCATATTCAAAACAAAGGAAACTATGATATAACAAAGGGAATTACCAAAGTATCAGATACTGCAGACAAGTCAAAGTAAAAACTTGAAAGGGGATGATGGGGTTGCTATCAAAGAAGTTCTTGTTAATGTAATCAAGAGCAATTTCATTGGCTTAGATTGGGAAGGAATCCATATTACAGAATGTTAAAGAGAAAGAGAGGTGGGAAATGAGTGTATAGACACTTTTGATAAACAGTTAGCTGAAAAGGGGAATAAATAGAGAGTGACATGTATAGAAGTTGTAGAGTTGAGGTGGATTTTTATGTGTTTATTATATCTCTTTAAAATTTCAGAATGCGAGAGATTTGAGGATGTTGTAACACCAGTAGGAGAGTGTCAGCAGAGAGGGTTGACATTTTTGGGGAGGGGAAAAGGGTAGTTAATTGAAACAGGTGTTTGAGGAAGAGAGGATGACCCACAGAGCAGCAGTGGAAGGATTAGCCTGTAACACGACAAGTATTAGGACACTCTCCCACTGTTGCCAGGAAGAGGAGGAAAGGTGGTAGGATTCGGTTCTAGTTCACAGGCTGAGAGGCAAGAGCTTGGAGTTTCTGTCTGATAGGTTTTTTTCAATAGTTTTTTTTTTCTTAAGATTTTATTTATTTATTTGACAGTGAGAGAGGGAACACAAGCAGGGGGAGTGGGAGAGGGAGAAGCAGGCTTCCTGCTGAGCAGGGAGCCCGATGCAGGGCTCGATCCCAGGACCCTGGGATCATGACCTGAGCTGAAGGCAGATGCTTAACAACTGAGCCACCCAGGCGCCCCAGGTTTTCAATAGTTTTAGTGAAAGAGACAGCAAAATTCACTAATGAGTATGAAACAAGAAGTGGTAGAATAGAGGGTTTGAGGAAAGGGTTTGCGGTAGCTCCATGGACAACTGGAGAGTGAAATTCCCAGGGAGAAATAAGGCATTTGCCAAGGAGTGTTGAGGGTCCAGTTTAATTTTGATACCTTGACTTTTTTAGTGGCACTAAACTAGCAAAGGGAAGCATACCCCATGTGATTCATTTCAGCAGGACTCAGCAGCTTTGGTGGAAGAACAAAGGGGGCAGAGTGTTGACTCATTTTCGAGGTTGGGGTTTTGCCAGATGGGTGTGATGAAAAGGAAATCAGATACTTGGAAAGACTGGTAAGAGAGTGGTGAAGTGTGGGACCTGGGATTGAAGCTAAATAGAAAAGAGACTAAAGACAGAAGGAAGTGGATCATAGGGAAAAAGCAGAGGAGACACAGACTGAGAGATCCAGATGAAGTCAAAGGCCAGGTAAAAGACAGATCTCTGAGTTAGAAGGCTGCAAAAATTGGAGACCATATTTAAAAAGTAGGATTAGTGTGTGTGTGTGTGTGTGTGTGTTCTCCCAATTTGTTTTTGACAGGTGGAACAGTTTTGCTGGATAATGAGATTCTGGCTTGGGAGGGAGTGACTGAAATAGAATGGAAGCTGAAGCCCTTTGATTTGAGGAAGTCAAGAAGCTTTGAATGAGGGTGCTGGATAGGTTATCTACAAGGGTACCGAAATCTCTCCAGATGAGGGCAGGCCTTGCAATGAAGTGCAAGTCTAGAAACTAGCATTCTGATACTTCAGTGAATAATGGGAAGTGACAGAGAGGTTGGAGGTTGATAGCATTAAGAATATGAGGAAGGCAATCCAGATGAGGGTGGAGCGGTAATGAGCTGGATGCCACAATTGGGACTGAAGAGGTTGCCAATCCCACCTTCCAAACCTGGGTACTTGGGCTATGTAGTACTTTGAGAGAGCACCCTCTGAGAGGGATAGGGGGAGAACAGTTTTTGGAAGAAAAAAATTAGTTTTTAAGTTAAAACAAGTAGTTGGAAAAAGCCTCCTGTAATGAAAGGAAAGATGCAGGAAAGATCATTGTCAGGTATCAAGGGTTCCAGAGGACACAGTAGGAAGGGCTCAGGTGGTGAGGGTGTATGTAGGAGGTGGGCTCATGGGAGAAGAAAAAAATGCTCAGTAAATGTGGTGGCTGAGGCAGACATGGATAGGAGGGCATTCTCAGGGCCCTTTGCCAATAGCAGAGAGGCAGAGAAGCCTCAGTCTTAATGTCTGTACTGGTGTTTTTCAGCTCTTCCAAATGCCAAGTCCTCCTACTTTTCCCCTGCATCTCAGTCCACACGGACCAGTCATTATGTGGGTATGCCAGATCAGCAGGATGGTTGCAAACCCTGTAAGCCCATGGTTAGCAAGGACCTGTGCGCTCTAGGTAAGCATCTTTTCGGGGACTTTTTCTCACCCGTGTTTGTCTCTCACCTGTGTAGGACTAGACAAACCCCATGCTCTTGGTCATAGACTAAAGAAGAAATGCATGTTTCCTCCAATGGCCTCTCCTCAATGGAAAGGGCTCATTTTCCCACCAATAGGACCAACTTTGAAACTCATTGTACAGGTGAGGTGGGCCTCAGTTCTCTTCTCTGCTCTGTGGGCCCGAAGAACTAATCTTCCATGCTCTACTTCCTTTGGCTTTCTCTAGCTAGGAGGTAATCTGTTTGAAAAGTGTCAGGCAGAGGGTGAGATTTGTCCAGTCTCTATGTTTGCCAGGGTCAGCCTTAGATTAGTCTATGGTATAGGACCCTGAAACGTAGCCAGCAGAGTCTGGGTCAAGCCCTGGTTAAACATTGCCATCTCAGCAGGCTGGGGGCCTCCCCCTGCAGAACTCTGCTGCCACCCTGTTTGGGCCACCTGCTGCACTGGTCAGCCTTTTACAAGTTGGGTTTGAAAAGACATCTTCCTGATGCTGGCTAATGACTTCTGTTCTGTCACCAAAGGGTATTCTTGGTCATTACCTTGTGTTCCAAACAGCTGGGCTTCTCATATACATGACATATTGAGTCAAAGTACATTTTGTCACCAAGAAGTACCTTTTCTACTAAAATTGGCTTAAAGGCAACTTCTTTTTAGTCTCCGATCTTTGTAGCAAGAGTTTGTGGTATACAGCTGTTTAATCGTTTATACATCTTATTTGCCATTTACCCTCTACTTATTCATTCTCTTTAGGTTGCTAGTTAAAGAGAGGGCTTCAAGGTCTCAGGTGCAGTCAGATCTCTGTCTTCCCAATTACTGTGGAGTTTTAGATAAATTAAGTCACTTCTCCCTCAGCTGTACAACTACTCACCTTACAGGGTTATCATGAGAAAATTCTTAATGTTAGTCACAGAGTAGCTTCTCGCTTTTTGTTAGTTCCCTAGGCCTTCCCAACTTGGAATATTCCAGCTTCAACCTTTCTCTCTTACAAATGCTCTTAACAGAGTAGAGAGAAAAATTACCCAGGAGTGTTAAGCTTCTGGTTCTTGTGAACTAATTAGCAACTACTATTTTTTTTTTAATTATGTTATGTTAATCACCATACATTACATCATTAGTTTTTGATGTACTGTTCCATGATTCATTGTTTGCGTATAACACCCAGTGCTCCATGCAGAACGTGCCCTCTTTAATACCCATCACCAGGCTAACCCATCCTCCCACCCCCCTCCCCTCTAGAACCCTCAGTTTGTTTTTCGGAGTCCATAGTCTCTCATGGTTCATCTCCCCCTTCGATTCCCCCCCTTCATTCTTCCCCTCCTGCTATCTTCTTTTTTTTTTTTTAACATATAATGTATTATTTGTTTCAGAGGTACAGGTCTGTGATTCACAGTCTTACACAATTCATAGCGCTCACCATAGCACATACTCTCCCCAATGTCTATCACCTAGCCACCCCATCGCTCCCACCACCCACCACTCCAGCAACCCTCAGTTTGTTTCCTGAGATTAAGAATTCCTCATATCAGTGAGGTCATATGATACATGTCTTTCTCTGATTGACTTATTTCGCTCAGCATAACACCCTCCAGTTCCATCCACATCATTGCAAATGGCAAGATCTCATTCCTTTTGATGGCTGCATAATATTCCATTGTATATATATACCACTTCTTCTTTTTTTTTTTTTTTAAAGATTTTATTTATTTATTTGAGACAGAGAGAATGAGATACAGAGAGCATGAGAGGGAGGAGGGTCAGAGGGAGAAGCAGACTCCCTGCCGAGCAGGGAGCCCGATGCGGGACTCGATCCCGGGACTCCAGGATCATGACCTGAGCCGAAGGCAGTCGCTTAACCAACTGAGCCACCCAGGCGCCCCCACTTCTTCTTTATCCATTCATCTGTTGATGGACATCTTGGCTCTTTCCACAGTTTGGCTATTGTGGACATTGCTGCTATAAACATTGGGGTGCAAGTACCCTTTCGGATCCCTACTTTTGTATCTTTGGGGTAAATACCCAGTAGTGCAATTGCTGGATCATATGGTAACTCTATTTTCAACTTTTTGAGGAACCTCCCTACTGTTTTCCAGAGTGGCTGCACCAGCTTGCATTCCCAGCAACGGTGTAGGAGGGTTCCCCTTTCTCCGCATCCCCGCCAACATCTGTCGTTTCCTGACTTGTTAATTTTAGCCATTCTGACTGGTGTGAGGTGGTATCTCATTGAGGTTTTGATTTGGATTTGGATTTCCCTGATGCCGAGCGATGTTGAGACACTTTTTCATGTGTCTGTTGGCCATTTGCATGTCTTTGGAAAAATGTCTGTTCATGTCTTCTGCCCATTTCTTGATTGGATCGTTTGTTCTTTGGGTGTTGAGTTTGATGAGTTCTTTATAGATTTTGGATACTAGCCCTTTATCTGATATGTCATTTGCAAATATCTTCTCCCATTCTGTCGGTTGTCTTTTGGTTTTGTTGACTGTTTCCATGCTGTGCAAAAGCTTTTTATCTTGATGAAGTCCCAATAGTTCATTTTTGCCCTTGCTTCCCTTGCCTTTGGCGATGTTTCTAGGAAGAAGTTGCTGCAGCTGAGGTCGAAGAGGTTGTTGCCTGTGTTCTCCTTTAGGATTTGGGTGGACTCCTATCTCACATTGAGGTCTTTCAACCATTTGGAGTCTATTTTTGTGTGTGGTGTAAGGAAATGGTCCAGTTTCATTCTTCTGCATGTGGCTGTCCAATTTTCCCAACACCATTTGTTGAAGAGACTTTTTTCCACTAGACATTCTTTCCTGCTTTGTCGAAGATTAGTTGACCATAGAGTTGAGGGTCCATTTCTGGGCTCTCTATTCTGTTCCATTGATCGATGTGTCTGTTTTTGTGCCACTACCATAGTGTCTTGATGATCACAGCTTTGTAATAGAGCTGGAAGTCCGGAATTGTGATGGCGCCAGCTTTGCTTTTCTTTTTCAACATTCCTCTGGCTATGCGGGGTCTTTTCTGGTTCCATACAAATTTTAGGATTATTTGTTCCATTTCTTTGAAAAAAGTAGATGGTATTTTGATAGGGATTGCATTGAATGTGTAGATTGCTCTAGGTAGCATTGACATCTTCACAATATTTGTTCTTCCAATCCATGAGCATGGAACATTTTTCCATTTCTTTGCGTCTTCCTCCAGTGTTTTATAGTTTTCTGAGTACAGATTCTTTGCCTCTTTGGTTAGATTTATTCCTAGGTATCTTATGGTTTTGGGTGCAATTGTAAATGCGATCGACTCCTTAATTTCTCTTTCTTCTGTCTTGTTGTTGGTGTATAGGAATGCCACTGACTTCTGTGCATTGATTTTATATCCTGCCACTTTACTGAATTCCTGTATGAGTTCTAGCAGTTTTGGGGTGGAATCTTTTGGGTTTTCCACATAAAGTATCATATCATCTGCAAGGAGTGAGAGTTTGGCTTCTTCTTTGCCCATTCGGATGCCTTTGATTTCTTTTTGTTGTCTGATTGCTGTGGCTATGACTTCTAGGACTATGTTGAATAGCAGTGGTGATAGTGGACATTCCTGCCGTGTTCCTGACCTTAGGGGGAAAGCTCTCAGTTTTTCCCCATTGAGAATGATATTCACTGTGGGTTTTTCATAGATGGCTTTTATGATATTGAGGTATGTACCCTCTATCCCTGCACTCTGAAGAGTTTTGATCAAGAAAGGATGCTGTCCTATGAATGGATAAAGAAGATGTGGTATATATATACAATGGAATATTATGCAGCCACCAAAAGGAATGAGATCTTGCCATTTGCAACGACGGGGATGGAACTGGAGGGTGTTATGCTGAGCGAAATAAGTCAATCAGAGAAAGACCTGTATCATATGACCTCACTGATATGAGGCATTCCTAATCTCAGGAAACATACTGAGGGTTGCTGGAGTGGGGGGTGGGGTGGGAGGGATGGGGTGACTGGGTGATAGACACTGGGAGGGTATGTGCTCTGGTAAGTGCTGTGAATTGTGCAAGACTGTTGAATCTCTGAAACAAATAATGCAATATATGTTAAGAAAAAAAAAAAAGATAGCAGGAGGGGAAGAATGAATGGGGGGAAATCAGAGGGGGAGACGAACCATGAGAGACAATGGACTCTGAAAAACAAACTGAGGGTTCTAGAGGGGAGAGGGGTGGGAGGATGGGTTAGCCTGGTGATGGGTATTAAAGAGGGCACGTTCTGCATGGAGCACTGGGTGTTATGCACAAACAATGCATCATGGAACACTACATCTAAAACTAATGATGTAATGTATGGTGATTAACGTAACAATAAAAAATTTAAAAAAAAGATACTAAAAAAAAAAAGAAAGGATGCTGTACTTTGTCAAATGCTTTTTCTGCATCTGTTGAGAGGATCAAATGGTTCTTGTTTTTTCTTTTATTAATGTATTGTATCACATTGAGTGATTTGCAGATGTTGAACCAACCTTGCAGCCCAGGGATAAATTCCACTTGGTCATAGTGAATAATCTTTTTAACGTACTGTTGGATCCTATTGGCTAGTATTTTGGTGAGAATTTTTGCATCCATGTTCATCAAGGATATTGGTCTGTAATTCTCCTTCTTGATGTGGTCTTTTTCTGGTTTTGGGATCAAGGTAATGCTGGCCTTATAAAATGAGTTTGGAAGTTTTCTTTCCATTTCTGGTTTTTGGAACAGCTTCAGAAGAATAGGTATTAATTCTTCTTTAAATGTTTGGTAGAATTCCCCTGGGAAGCCATCTGGCCCTGGGCTTTTGTTTTTTGGGAGATTTTTGAAGACTGCTTCAATTTCCTTAGTGGTTATAGGTCTGTTCAGGTTTTCTATTTCTTCCTGGTTCAGTTTTGGTAGCTGATACATCTCTAGGAATGCCTCCATTTCTTCCAGGTTATCTAATTTGCTGGCATAGAGTTGCTCATAATATGTTCTTATAATTGTTTGTATTTCTTTGGTGTTGGTTGTGATCTCTCCTCTTTCATTCATGAATTTGTTTATTTGGGTCCTGTCTCTTTTTGATAAGTCTGGCCAGAGGTTTATCAATCTTGTTAATTTTTTCAAAGAACCAGCTCCTAGTTTTATTGATCTGTTCTGTTCTTTTGGTTTTCTTTTGAAATTTTTTAAAAATAAAATTCAAGCTATATTGGTCTAGAATTCTTTAATATATGTCAAGTTTTCAGGCCCATTAATAGGACTGGATAAAACTTTAAGCAGCTTTATCATTTTCTTATTGCTAAATTTTTAAGTGTAGCACCCCTAGAGTTAGTGTACCACTCAGGTGGCCTACATTGTCACAGAGAAAACAAAGGAAAGACTAAACAGGTGTCTTGGTAGGATCTGCTTCACTCTTCACTCTTGCGATAGCCTGTCTCTGAAGTCAGATCTGTCTTTCTCAGGTATGCTAAGGGGTCAGTAGCTCCCTAATTTCTCATCCTCTCTTTTTTTCTTCCCCAAAGTCTTTGGAGATAATCATCTTGTGCAGCTGATTTCCCTTCAGAATGCAGATGGTTCTTGGTATCTGGATGAAAATCTGGCTGGGATCCTAGGTAAAAGTTTGGAAGACTTACTGGCTGCAGTCCCTGTCAAGGTAAGATTCAGAGAAGAAAAAAGGAGGATGCATGTTTTTGAGGGGTTGGGGTCAGTAATGAGATTTGGGTGAATCATTATTTATCTGAGAAAGGAGAATAGAAGAGGCCATAAACTAAATTAATTTCTAATAAACAGAGGTTGAAGGTTTTTCGTTGTATGTTAGAACAGAAAGAACAAGGAACTAATAACCTAGTTGGTGGGAGTTGATGGATGACAAAGGGAAAGGAAGCATCCTCTCTCACTTTATATTCCCTGCCCATCATCTAATATTTTTTGAGCAATTACTCTATGCCAGACACTGTGCTAAGCACTTAACATCTACTTATTTATTCATCACCATAATTAAGTAAGGTAAATCCTATTCATATTGTTGTTTATAGAGAACTATAATAATGTGTCTGAGGTTAGCCAGGCAATCTGTGGCATAGCTGGATTAAATTCTAGAACTGTCTTCAGGACCCACATTGCTTCTCTTCAAAACAAAGGATGTGGTCCACAAATTATCCAAATTTCACTGAAGTCAGGATAGGGGAAGTATTAATAGGGATGACCTAGTTATTTTGAATGTGTTTGAGTATGCTGACGAGGACAGATTACGTTCCACAGTCTCGAGGTAACTGACCAAATCTTCTAATTCGGAAATTGTTAAATAAGGACAAAATGCCAAAAGCCTGAAAGATGGGTGCCATTCTGAATTTTCAAAACATGAAAGGTGGTTAAATAAACCTCAGAGACCCTGTAACTGTATCATTCACTACAGTATCCACTAGTCATGTGGCTCTTGAGCACTTGAAATATGGCTAATGCAAATGAGGAGCCAAATTCTTAAGTGAATTAAAATGTGCTATAATTGTGAAACACATGCTGATTTCACTTATGTGAAAACTTAATGTAAAAAAAAAGGAATGTAAATATTCTCAATAATTATTTTTATATTGATTACATGTTAAAATGATATTTTGAATATATTAGGTTAAATACAACATATTAGTAAAATAATTGTAACTGTTTATTTTTATATTTTTACATGTGGCTACTAGTACATTTAAGATTGTATGTGTGTTTAGCATTATATATCTGTTGAAAAATACTATTCTAGAACAAATAATTAAAAGGATAATTTATCAAAAAGTGGAAGAAGATACAAGAATCATGACATTCTAACTTGGTTTCATTGGGAAACCAATGACAAGTCAGACTAACATTTCCTTCTTTGATAATGGTAACTGGGCCAGTAAATCCAGGGAGTCAGGAATCCTGGTGTACCTGAATTTCAGTAAGGAATTTGAATTTTTTAAATGATGAGTGTATGGACTGAGAACAAACTCATTTAAAATTCATTGCACTGAAACTTAAAACAGATTTTTCGAGCCACTGGGCTCTGAATTCTCTGGAGGTTTATATTTTCAAGGAAGATTCAGATCCCATGCTTTCCTATTTGTAAATTTGCCAAAACTGGGAGATGGGGTATTGAGAAAATCGAGATCCCAAAAGACCTTGAACAATGAAAGACTTGCAATATTTTGTGAAAAAATATACGACTTAATAGGAATCAAAATACTGTTTTTGGTTCTAAATCCTCAACTATATAAGTAGAGATTAGAAGCAAAATGACTTAAGAACTGTTGCACATGGAGATTTGAGGTGACCGCCAACTTCAGGGGGACCAGTAGATGTGATTTATGATCAGTGGAAGGCAACAGGTTGTCAGAAGATCTGTGCATGTTACATATTTTGGGCTGTGGTCATAGAAATTCATTAGTACACTGACCTCCAGCTATGACTATTTAAGGAGATATATATATATCTTTTAACATATAATGTATTATTTGTTTCAGAGGTACAGATCTGTGATTCAACAGTCTTGCACAATTCACAGCGCTCACCATAGCACATACCCTCCCCAATGTCTATCACCCAGCCGCCCCATCCCTCCCACCCCCCACCACTCCAGCAACCCTCAGTTTGTTTCCTGAGATTAAGAATTCCTCATATCAGTGAGGTCATATGATACATGTCTTTCTCTGATTGACTTATTTTGCTCAGCCTAACACTCTTTAAGGAGATATACTTTAAAAACCACTCTGATGTTTGTTTCTAGACTAGATCAAGCATGGGGATTCTTACTGGTTTGACATGAGCAGTCCTCTTAAAGAAAAATTAAAGGAATTGGGAATTTTTAAAAAGATTTATTTATTTATTTATTTGGGGGAGAGAGAGAGAGAGCGCACACGTGCTTGCGTGCCCTAGGTCAAGCTGGGGGGTAGGGCAGAAGGAGAGGGAGAGGGAGAAGCAGACTCCTTGCTGAGCAGGGAGCCCAATGTGGGGTTTGATCCCAGAACTCTAAGATCATGACCTGAGCCAGAGGCAGATGCTTAATCTACTGAGCCACCCACGTGCCCCAGGAATTGAGAATTTTTTTTTTAAGATTTTATTTATTTATTTGACAGAGAGAGACAGCAAGAGAGGGGAACACAAGCAGGGGGAGTGGGAGAAGGAGAAGCAGGCTTCCCGGCTGAGCAGGGAGCCCGATGCAGGGCTCAATCCCAGGACCCTGGGATCATGACCTGAGCC
>NC_058413.1:91299606-91378957 GCF_002201575.2 Neomonachus schauinslandi | reverse complement strand
CCCGATGCAGGGCTCAATCCCAGGACCCTGGGATCATGACCTGAGCCGAAGGCAGATGCTTAACCAACTGATCCACCAGGTGCCCCAGGAATTGAGAATTTTGATTGAAACAGGACTCCTCAGAGAAGACTTGATAGCTGTTTCCAAAGTTTAAAGGTCATGATATAAAAGAGCAATTTCTCTTGATCTGTTGACTCTAAAAACTAAAGTTGGGACCATGGGTGAAAACTCACAGGAGACCATTTTCCGTTCTGTGGCAGAGACTCTCTCTTAAGTGACGTGAGCAGGATGACTCGAATCAGAATATTGGGCCTCCAGTCCCAACTGTGTCATTTGTTAGAAGGCTAACTTTGGGCAAATCATTTCACTTTTGTGTGAATCAGTTTTCTCTCTTAAAAATGTCATTATTGATAATTCTTCTTTTTTTGTTTGGCAAAGATTCAAATGAAAATACATTATAAAATACAAAGCAATTATCCACATGTTTCTCTTCTCATAGCTTAGTCATCCTTGTTGGGGATGTTGTAGGAGTTTTAAGCACTGTCCTGATGGTTATGCTGGATTTAAAACTTAAGACTTTTCTACCTTAAGACTCAGGGGATTCCAAAGATACAAATGTAGGGATCTGAAGGGGTACGTGCACCGGGATGTTTATAGCAGCAATGTCCACAATAGCCAAATTGTGGAAAGAGCCAAGATGTCCATCGACAGATGAATGGATAAAGAAGAAGTGGTATATATATACAATGGAATATTATGCAGCCATCAAAAGGAATGAGATCTTGCCATTTGCAATGATGTGGATGGAACTGGAGGGTGTTATGCTGAGCGAAATAAGTCAAACAGAGAAAGACATGTATCATATGACCTCACTGATATGAGGAATTCTTAATCTCAGGAAACAAACTGAGGGTTGCTGGAGTGGGGGGTGGGGTGGGAGGGATGGGGTGGCTGGGTGATAGACATTGGGGAGGGTATGTGCTATGGTGAGCGCTGTGAATTGTGCAAGACTGTTGAATCACAGATCTGTACCTCCGAAACAAATAATGCAATATATGTTAAGAAAAAAAAAAAGATAGCAGGAGGGGAAGAATGAAGCGGGGGGAGTTGGAGGGGGAGACGAACCATGAGAGATGATGGACTCTGAAAAACAAACTGAGGGTTCTAGAGGGGAGGGGGGTGGGAGGATGGGTTAGCCTGGTGGTGGGTATTGAGGAGGGCACATTCTGCATGGAGCACTGGGTGTTATGCACAAACAATGAATCATGGAACACCACATCTAAAACTAATGATATAATGTATGGGGATTAACATAACAATAAAAAATTTAAAAAAAAAGACTCAGGGGATTATTGCCCTGACGTTCAGGGCCTGGCATTATACAAGTAGTAGAGGAGGTACAGAGAGAACAGGTCATCACATTTAATAGCAGGTTGGGGCAAAGTGAGTGAGGAGGGAGCGGAGCTGTTTGCATCCCCTTGAGGGGCTTCCAGCTCCAACTGGAGGCTTCAGGGGAGTCTTTGTCTATTGTACAGGATGCAAATTCCTCAAGCTGGGCCACAGTCCTGGCAGTGGTCTGGCTGCATTCCAATGCTAAGCAAATGAAGGGTGAGTGGGAACTTCTGGAAAAGAAGGCCAGAACCTGGATTCACATCCATGCAGGTAGGAGTTCAATGCTAAGACCCCCTCTCCTTCCTTCCTTAGGAAGCTAATCATCTTCCCTGGCACGGAGCCTCCAGGCCTGCTTGAAGGTGACTGGGGAGGAGTTCTCATAGTCCCCTCCCCTGACCGTCCTGGTTCAGACCTTTTCTGGTCTCCCAGATAATCCTCTCCTTGGTAGGATGAGGGTGTGATCTTAAATTGGGGGAGAGGAGAGGTGAGTAAAGAGGGAAAGGGACATGGATGGGGACTGTGAATTGTGAGAAGGACATGAAGTGGCATTTGTTCTCCTCACTGTCTCAGCACTATGCTGAGTATAGGGTTGGACAGGAGCTCTCACTCCTGGGGGATTTATTATCTCACTACTGTTGAGTATTTCTGGGACCAGAGAAGGTGAAAGGGACTCTGGGCAGTAAGAAGACCGAAGTCAGAGGTGTTGAAGAAAGACAGGAGCCAGGAGTCAGGGTAGCTGATCAGGCAGGTGTATGGAGAGTCTCGGGGGAAGAGTATTTATTCTCACCATGGTTGTTCAGCCCTAATTCTTGTTTTCTCCTCATAACAGCCTCCATCATGCAAGAGCTTGTGAAAGCTGCTATTGTTTTCACCAAGTCATCCGTGGACCCCTCCATCTTTGCCCTCTGAGGACACTGTCCAGAAAAACAAGTGTCTCTCCCACGCTACTGCTCTTTGCTTTATGCTCTCCTGCTGTGGTATTATTTTTGTATTTTACCTTGATCCTATCAGTTTCTTGCCGTCAGAGTGAAGGATGCGCACATCCCACCTTGCCTCTCTGTTCCAGGTTCCCTTTGGGTGGAAGGTGGATGATCCACCTTCCCCAGCATACCCTCAGCCCAGCGTCAGTGGCCCCAGAACCTGTTCCCTTTCTTGGAGGGATTTCAAGTGTTCTTAGGCAGTAACGTTCCTCCCAGGTTTTCCAGAGTGACCACATGAAAAACAGGTGGCGTGCATGCCACACCCAAGGGTACAGCACTGATGTTAGGGATGCCTGAATAAGAGTATGCTGTGCATTATATTTATCTATTCCCTTTGATCTTATATACTTATCAGGACCAGACAAGTGAGCTATCCAATTTTCTATTCTAAGATAGGATGGAGAATTGGAGGGGAGGTTGAAAGCCAATACTGGGATCAATATAACCTCAAGATCACGAAGAGAGAGACTCCAGGGGTCCACTGTGAGAGATGGCACTGCTGGTGGCCTTCTTGGTTGATTCTGTTTGGATTTTGCTAGCCAATATGGCATGCCTTCCCTCTCACTGCCTAAGGGACTGGATTGAATCATCATTGTTTGAGACAGATGTTTCTCCTGAATTGTTTAACATCTCAGTGAGAAGGTGATAATGAAATCTTCAGTCCTGGCCTGAACCCATGAGGCCTCTAAGCGGGCTCTGATCTGTAATAAAGATAAGGGGACAGGACACGGTGTGGGTTTAAAAAAAGTGGGTTTAAAGGCAGCTTTGCCTGAGACCTGAGCCTGGATCACTCAGCCCATGAGGAAGAAAGGAATTCCCCATGATTGTTTCTGAGCTTTGTCCTACATACTCTATCCTAGTGGAAATGACCTGTTTGATGTCCCCCCAAATACTATTGTATTAATATTAAAATGATTATATCTATACTGCATTTTCTTGTATCTGATCTTTTGTACATTTTAAACCTGCATTGGTTTTATTATCCCTTATATTCCCTCCCAGCTTTGCTGATGCCTACACTGTTCACACCGTGTCCTGCCCTGTATCTTCTGTTGTAGGCTGATTTCCTATCTTACATGAGGCAAGTAAAGGACACTGATCAGAAAACCACTATTAGAATCCTGACAGTACACTTAAATAGTTACATGATAATGGACAAATGATTTAACCCCCCGGGAGCTTAGTGTCCCTATCTGTAAAAGTGGGATTACACTAGAACTCCATTATCACTTTCATCTTGAATACTTAAGAATTCTGAGCGGGACCTCAGTATCTGTTCACTCAGGTAGAGAATGGCCTAGACCTGAGTTCTGTTGAACATTAGGGAAATTCGCCTGACTTGTATAGTGGAGACTGATTTCCCAGGACTTTCGTCCGAGTCTGTTTATAGCTGAGTGTGACCTGTGGAATAGGGCTGTGACATCACCTGGAAGCTAGCTAGAAATGCAGTCTTAGGCAACCCCAAGAACTAGTGTATCAAACAAAGTCTGCCTTTTAACAAGGTCTCCAGGTAATTCACACGCACATTAAAGTTTGAGGGCTCAGTCTTTAGGCTTGTATCCATGGCTGCCCTCTTGATAGGTCCTATCCATGCTATGACAAGAGACAGTTTCTTAAAGACCATGCACGTTGTAGAACTATCCTGCGCTCACAGAGAGATGTCCCTTTACATTGATTATACGGATCATTTTTAAAAAAGATTTTATCTATTTATTTGACAGAGAGATAGAGCCAGAGAGCACAAGCAGAGGGAATGGCAGAGGGAGAGGGAGAAGTAGGCTCCCCACGGAGCAGGGACCTGGACTCGGGGTCCGATCCCAGGGATCTGGGATCATGACCCGAGCCGAAGGCAGACGCTCAACTATCCAAGCCACCCAGGCACCCTGTATGGATCATTCTTTATTACATTTATTGTTCCTTCCCTTTTTCTTACCCTTCAGCTTGCAGACTAGGCTAGGGCTTGGGGACTTCTACAGCAAAAAACAAAACAAAAAATAACAGCAACAAAAGCAACCTTTCATTTGTCTTCTTTAAAATGCAGAATGAACTGTGGTTTTAAAGTAGCATGATTTTGTATTTCCATTCGGGCTCACGCGATAAAATGTTGTGCCAACTGTAAACTCACATTTAAACAAGCGTCGGTCTTCATCATCAACAAGTATGTTTTGGCACATTTTTTGAAGCCCACTTTCAAGGCTGGTGCCTCATGTTTTCGGAAAATAGAAAGCACCATCTGTACTTTCAGGAACTGATGCTCCAGGCAAGGAGCCCAGGAGGGAAGTTGAGCTCAGCTTCCATTGGTCGTCCACACCCTGCAGCTATTTCCTGGCCGCAGAGACTTGGCCAGGAGGCAGATGGCAGATAACACTGCCTCCAGATTTTCCCATCACACTAAGCCCAGTACCTCCAGGGCAGGGGACCCTGCTGCACACAGACTTACTAATGAAGCCTAGTGCTGATCTTCCCCAGTTCCAGCATGGTCACCCTGGGGATCATTTAGCATGTGCTGTTTTTCTCCCAGCTCGGCTATCACTTCCTTAAAAACAGGCCATGTGTTTCTAGTATCTGATTGACCAGAAGAAAACCAAGAAAAACCTCATGCAATGAGCTAACTCCATGCATTGATTCTCCTTTTGGCTTCATTGGTTTTCGCCTCATGTATTGTGATGTTCTCTTGTTAGGTGTAAATACATTTAGGATTATTAGATCTTCTTGGAGAATTCACCCTTTTATCATTATGTAATACCTAGATCTCTGATGGTTTTCCTTCTGAAATCTGCTTTGTCTGAAATGAGTATAGTCACACCAGCTTTCTTTTGATTAGCATTAGCATGGTATATGTTTCTCTATCCCTTTACGTTTAACCTACATACATCTTTATATTCAAAGTAGGCTTCCTGTAGACAGCATATACTTGGGTCCTTTTTTTTTTTTTTTAATCCACTCTGACAATCTCTTTTTTTTTTTATTCTTATGTTAATCCCCGTACATTACATCATTAGTTTTAGATGAAGTGTTCCATGATTCATTGTTTGTGCATAACACCCAGTGCTCCATGCAGAATGTGCCCTCCTCAATACCCACCACCAGGCTAACCCATCCCCCCACCCCCCTCCCCTCTAGAACCCTGTTTGTTTTTCAGAGTCCATCGTCTCTCATGGTTCAACTCCCCCTCCGATTTCCCCCACTTCATTCTTCCCCTCCCGCTACCTTCTTCTTCTTTTTTTCTTAACATATATTGCATTATTTGTTTCAGAGGTACAGATCTGAGATTCAACAGTCTTGCACAATTCACAGCGCTTACCAGAGCACATACCCTCCCCAGTGTCTATCACCCAGTCACCCCATCCCTCCCACCCCACCCCCCACTCCAGCAACCCTCAGTTTCTGACAATCTCTTTTAATTGATGTACTTATTCATATTTAAAGCAATTATTAACGTAATTGGATTTATATCTACCATGTTTAACTGTTTACTATTTGTTGCATTTGCTTTTTTCCTCCATCTTATTTTGCCTTCTCTGGTTTGAATTAAGCATTTTATGGGATTTCCTTTTATCTCCGCTCTTAACCTATCAATTACATTTCTTAATTTGTTTAATTGCTGCCCTAGCATTTGCAATATACATTTGAAGCTAGCCTGAAGTCCATCTTCAGATAGCACTAAACGACTTTATGTGTAGTGCAGGCACCTTATATAACAGAGTTTTCCTAATTATCCCTCCCACCCACCCATTGTGGCATTGCTGATATTCATTTCTCTTACCCATGTATTATGATTTCCCAATGCTCTGTTATTATTACTGCTTTAAAATTTATATTTTAAATCAATTAAGAACAAGAAAAGATTTATTTCACTTTATTTACTCTCCAACACTCTTTCTTTTTTTATGTTGATCTGAATTTCTGACCTATATCATTTTCCTTCTTCCTGAAGGATTCCTTTTAACATTTCTCACAGGACAGGTGTTCTGGAAATGGGTTCCTTTTATTTTTGTTTGGGAAAGTTTATAATTCTTCACTTTTGAAGGAAAATTTTTCTGGAAGAATTTTATATCCTATACCTTAAGCATTTTAATAATTTCACTCCACTCTTTTCTTGCTTGTATAGTTTTTGACAAGAAATCTGTTCTCTTTCTTCTTCCTCTTCTCCTCCTCCTCCTCCTCCTTCTTCTTGTTCTTCTTCTTCTATTTCTTCTTTTTCTTCTTCTTCTTCCTTCTCTTTAATGGGTAAGGTGTTTTCCCCCACTCTGGCTTCTTTCAAGATTTTCTCTTCATCTTTGGGTTTTCTTTCCTTCTCTCTCTCTCTCTGTGTGTGTGTGTATATGTATATATATATATATATATATATATATATATATATATATATATATATATTTCCTTTTGTATGGATGCTCTACTGCATCTTCTAGGATATCTGTTGCTTAATAAAAGTTAACTCTTTCTGAACCTTGACCTACTTGTCTGCTTATGCCATGGAAATTGGATACTCTAGTTTGCTTAGCAGATGGGGCTATATCTTAGACACTGCTAGATTAGTGATCTCTCTGCTGGTATCTGTCTGCTTCCTCTGATCCAGGAGCCGTTCCAGTATTCTAGCCTGCTGTGGCTCCCTGACACATATCCCATCAGTTTACAGGCTATGATAATGGGAGTGGGGACCAGAT
This sequence comes from Neomonachus schauinslandi, assembly GCF_002201575.2. Classification (NCBI taxonomy): domain Eukaryota; kingdom Metazoa; phylum Chordata; class Mammalia; order Carnivora; family Phocidae; genus Neomonachus; species Neomonachus schauinslandi. Next base: position 91,371,918 of record NC_058413.1, on the reverse strand, counting down.
AGAAGCACGAGAAATCATTTAAGAATTGGTGATGACTGAGGACACCAAATCATTCAAGAGAAATCCAGGGGTTCAAGTCCCTGATATATCTATCATTCCCACCTCTCTGCCACCAAAAACATAGAAAATATGAGTTTTATTCCTACATTTATTACTTTAACTCCTCCATTAGGTGGATTACATCTCTTTCATAGAAACTATTAAGTTATCAAGAAGTCAATCAAAGAAATTGAGCACTTTCCCACTAGAAGAAAGAAAGAAAAAAGGAAAAAAGAAGAAAGAAAGAAAGAAAGAAAGAAAAAGAAGAAAGAAATAAAAGAAAGAAAGGAAGAAAGAAAAGAAAGAAAGAAAGGAAAGGAAAGGAAAAAATAACAACCTAACAAATTTATCACCCCTTAACTAGCCATCATCCTGCTCTTTTCCATTTTGGCTCATAGTCCAATTCTTCCCCAGAGTTTTTGCAGTAAGACAGGAAATTTTTGCTTAGCCATTCCCCCCCTGCCCCCCCAGACCCCTGTGCTGCCAACAAATAATAAAGCACCTGTCACTGGACCAAGAATGCCTGCTATTTATAATCAGAAAGTTCTGCTGAATGATTAGTTGAGAATCCAGTTGCTTCTGGAATATGCCAGTGACTTACTTAAATTCCTGGAGTAGAGGGAAAAGTATTTAAACAAGGCAGGTGGTTTTCTCTGATTAAAACAAGGATGATTTCAATATAAGGCGAATTTCCCTGCAAATATACCATACTGAGACAGTTCTCTTGTGAAATATCTACTGAACTTTCTGGGACTCATTCCTATGAAACAGAACATGAGCTGAACAAGCTTCTCTCTTTTGCTTTCTCACTCTCTCTCATAGTGGAAGGCCATAATCTTGTCAGATAATACAAATAAAAACAGTAATGACTATGAGGGTATGCATAAGCCTCCTTGAAATCTCTAGAATGAGTCTACTAATAATTCTCTGATGCAAGGACAGCTGCTGTCTGTATAGAGTCATTTTTGGAAGCTGGTGAATGATGTAGTGGAAAGAGGGATAAGCCTGGGAATGCCTGGGCTCTTCTACTGTCTAACTTTAGGAAAGTCACAGTTGCTCTGAGTTCCAACATCCTCATTTGTAAAATGGGTCTCATAAGGGCCACCTTACAACATTCTTGAGAGAATTAATTAAAAGGACATAAAAGTGCCCCAGAAAACTGAAGCAATCACAGAAGTAAGGTGATATTAGTTATGAATGAGTATTTGTAAGTCAGAATTAGTTATGAACATTTTTCTTTATAACTCAAAAGGAAGGGTCGTATTATCCTGAATTTAAGATACAGCTCTACCATTAACCAACTTTATTACCTTGATTAAATTGCTTAAACCCTTTGAGCCCAAATTTCCTACTAGAAATGGGGGGATTAATACTACTTGTGTAATAGATTTCTAGTGAGAACTGAGAGAGAATACTGGTAGGGCACTCAACACAATTCTGTCATATAGCAAATGCACAAGAAATGTTAGCTGTTAAAACTGTGGTCTAAAAATAAAATAAAATAAAATAAAATAAAACTGTGTTCTATTCACTAAGACATCTTAACAGGCCATTCTCATCTGGTGAGACCCTGTCTGAGTAGCACCTGGACTCCCTCCATGACCTATGTTTCTCCTTTTTTTTTAAAAATGTTTTCACAACAGTCTTGGTATTATAATAGTTACTTTTGTAACCACTATGGTCATATTGTAATTTCTTTTGCATAGGGATTGGTAGAATTATCAACATTAAATAGAAGTTCCACTTTTATTTTGTCAGGTTGGTATCATTGAAAAGTTTTTTTTTTTTTTTAAGATTTTATTTATTCGAGATAGAGAAAGAGTGAGCACACAAACAGGAGGAGGGGCAGAAGGAAAGGGAGAAGCAGACTCCCGGCTGAACAGGGAGCCCGATGAGGGACTTAATCCCAGGACACTGGGATCATGACCTGAGCCACCCAGGCACCCTTCATTGAAAAGTTTTGCAGTATAAATAAAACCAAATACTTTCAGAATTAGTAAGAGCATTAATTCAAGTTTCTCATTCAAACTGAGAATATTCTTTTTTTGAAAAAAGATTTTATTTATTTATTTGACACACACAGAGAGAGAGAGAGAGCGCGCATAAGCACAAGCAGGGGGTAGCGGCAGAGGGAGAGGGAGAAGTAGACTCCCCGCTAATCAAGGAGCCCGATGCGGGGCTCGATCCCAGGACCCTGAGATCATGACTTGAGCCAAAGTCAGCCTAGCTGACTAAGCCACCTAGGCATCCCCAAATTGAGACTATTCTTAATGGTACACTTACAAGATGATTCTCTCTACACCTTGGATATTTCCAGTAACGAGGAGCTAACCATTTCATAAGCCTGTGTATTTCATCTACATACATTTGTTAATAATGAAACCCTTTCTTTCTACTCTGAAAATAAATCTGTCTGTACCACATCTGCCCATGATTCGTGAATCATCACATGAAGTGGCACATATCAAGACCACCAGCCCTGCAAACACTGGAGGACCACATTATACCTCTGTTTCTGTTTGGGTACAAAACTCAAATCCCTGGAATTCATCGTAGCATAATGCTTAAAGGCATTGGCTTGGTAATTAGAGACTCAGTTCAGTGTCTTTCTAGCTGTGTACTCCTCAAGCTATTTCATCTACTTTACAGTTTTTTTTTAAATTTTTTTTTAAAGATTTTATTTATTTATTTGACAGAGAGAGACACACAGAGAGAGGGAACACAAGCAGGGGGAGAGGGAGAAGGAGAAGCAGGCCTCCCAGTGAGCCGGAAGCCCGATGTGGGGCTTGATCCGAGGACCCCAGGACCATGACCTGAGCCAAAGGCAGATGCCTAACAACTGAGCTACCCAGGCACCCCTACTTTTCAGTTTCTTTTTTAAATTTTTATTTATTTTTCTGAAAGAGAGAGAGGAGGGGGGAGGGGCAGAGGGAAAGAATCCCAAGCAGTTTCCGCACTGAATGCAGAGCCTAATGTGGGGCTCGATCTCACCACCCCGAGATCATGACCTGAGTCAAAATCAAGAGTCGGATGCTTAATGGACTGAGCCACCCCTACCTTTCAGTTTCTTTGTCAAATAATACCACCTACTTTATAAGGTTTCTATTGGAGATTAAATGTAATCATGAATTTAAAATTTATCATAGCACTTAGCTCATGGTAAATGTTTACAATGGATTAACTGAATGTTAGCTAGTCAATAATTTTTGTCAGTCATTTTGAAAAAGTTTATAGCCAGCCCCTTTATCTATCCTGGTCATCTGCTATGGATGTGTCCAGTATAAAAATATTTCTCTTTAGGAGTACTGACCTGAAGGACACATAATGATAAGAAATGCATAATAAATAATTACTAACTGATAGGTTTCTGCCTTGAATAGTGATGTTTATTAGAGATAACTATATAGTCACATGAATGTATAGATAACTTCAAAAGCAATTGACAGATGATATCATAAGCAAAGGCTTAAAGTGTATAGGGCAACCAAAAAACGGGATAGAATTAGAGCTCATGCTACCATGTAAGTGAGCTTGAAGGAGCAGATATTTCCTGTTTTAGAGAGTCCCTTTCTGATGCTCTTTTTGCTATTATTTCATAGCTGGATGATAAATAAAGTTGAAAAACTAATTGTTCCCTTAGAGCTATGTCTGTGTCCCAAGCAGGGCTTAAGGGAATCTGAGAAAACTTCCAAGGAAGCAATCCAGGGAGAGTGAGTATGTACAAGTCTTAATTGTACAAACCCTATGAGAATCAGTTCTTTGTAAGTAGGGGAACTGAAGCTCCATTGGCTGGGGCACTCTGTGCTCTGCTCAGAGACGGTAAAGGTGAGGTCTTGTTACAATACTTTGGACAAAGTGACTGTGTTCTGGGGTGGACTGTGTGAGTGTGTCCAGGCTACTGCTCGTGTCTCACTATTAGCCTCTGCCTCTCATCTGCTCTCTAAAGCAGGTCCACACACAGGGGCTTTTCTGGGAACTTGTGGGAACGTCTTTTTCCAGAAATAGACTTTTAAATTGAACAGGATTACAGAGTGACATAATATCTGATCATAGGCAAGGACCACAGACTTCTGAGAACCTTTTTTGATCAAGGAGAGGTGATCCAGAGCCCACAGAAATTTGCATGGTTTGGAGACACTATTCAGGTGTGACTAGAATTAGTAACAAGAAGCAGGTTGTCAGCAGCATTGCTCCCCCAGAATGTGTCTGTTTCTCTTTGCTGTCTTCAATTTTGCCCAGTTGTAGGGTGGTGTACGAGTGACTCATTTTGGCTTGGTCATTCTCTTTGATATGTTTTTCAGTGTTACTTGCCACCGTTTATGATTGGAATCCCCATGTTGAATGTGACTATGACCTGAAAGCTCCTATGTTGGGGTTGATTGTAAGGCATTTATTACTTGTGACAAGAGGTATTTATTATTACCTGGTGTTTTTTTATACATCTTGCCATTCATAAGAATGCTGGTATTGCTTGTTAAAAACAGAGCCAAAGCGCTCATCAGCAAAAAGCTTGGTAATTTGATGTTGGTGTTCGGACTTTGGTATCTTGGGTTCCTTCTTGAGGTCTGACTTTCCCACAGCTATGAGGAATCTCTCAGTAGTGACTGAATTTATCCTGCTGGGCATCCCACACACCGAGGATCTGGAGAGCATGCTCTTTGTCCTGTGTTTGGGCTTCTACATCTTCACTCTTATGGGGAACCTGCTCATCCCCCTGGCGATCGTCTCCTCCACTCGGCTCCACCCTCCCATGTATTTTTTCCTGTGCCAACTGTCAGTGTGTGACATATTTTTCCCTTCTGTGAGTTCCCCCAAGATGCTCTTCTACCTCTCAGGGAACAGCCGGATCATCTCCTACGCAGGCTGCGTGTCCCAGCTCTTCTTCTACCATTTCCTGGGCTGTACGGAGCGCTTCCCGTACACAGTGATGGCCTATGACCGCTTTGTCGCCATCTGTTACCCTCTGCGCTACACGGTGACCATGAGCCACAGAGTGTGTGCCATCCTGGCTGTGGGGACCTCCTTTTTTGGTTGCATTCAGGCCACCTTTCTAAGCACTCTCACCTTCCAGTTGCCCTACTATGGCCCCAACGAGGTAGACTATTTCTTCTGTGATATCCCGGTGATGCTGAAGCTGGCTTGTACTGATACCTCAGCCCTGGAGATGGTGGGGTTCATCAGTGTGGGCCTCATGCCCCTCAGTTTCTTCCTTCTCATCCTCACCTCCTACAGTTGCATTGTCTGCTCCATCCTGCAGATCCGCTCCGCAGAGGCCAGTGCCGTGCCTTCTCCACCTGAAGTGCCCACCTCACTGCCATCTTACTTTTCTACATGCCAGTGGTCCTCATCTACCTCAGGCCAACCCCAAGCCCCTGGCTGGATGCAACCGTCCAGATCCTGAATAACCTGGTCACCCCCATGCTGAACCCCTTGATCTACAGCCTCAGGAATAAGGAAGTAGAATCATCTCTGAGGAAGATGCTGCATCACTTGGGCTTCTGTCCTGAGCAGTTGTAGGTAGAGAACACTAGCTAAGGCCTCAACGGTACTTGGTAGCTTCTATAACAATTTTATGGGGTTCTCACAAATATTTTTGAGTCGGAAAGCACAGGTATTGTTATGAATATCTCCATTTTACAGTGCGGGGACTAAGATTCCAAGAGCTTAAAGTGACTTGTCAAGGGACACATGAGTGAATGGCAGAATGAAGACTCCAGGGTGGGTGTTCTGACTCTGGGACTTGTGCTCTCTTAAGGATCTCATGCTGCTGATGAAGGAAGGAGGGAGCTCTCCCCAGGAAGCAGAACAACCTGGACCTTCCGCTTCCCAGTATTTATGTCCTGCCTCCTCCTACATCCCCTCTTCCTCTTCTTTCCCCCTCACCCTTGCACTTCTTCCCGCAGTGATTGTCTCCTCAAATGCTTGCATCGGTGAAGCTCTACTTTTATTGGTCTAGGAGTTGTTGAAAGAAAATGGGAGGGGTGCATGCCTGAGGCTTCAAGTGACACCCTACAAAAACATAAAGAAGGTGTGCAAAGAGAAAGTCTTCTGGCTGGGGCTGAGGCGGGTCTCTGAGTGAAGCAGAGATACTGACTGGTGTACTGTTGGCTACAAACCCTATCTGCTGAGCTGAGACCTGGGAGCAGGCTCTGGCGGTGGAAGTGTGGTACACGGATGAGAATGTGGAAAGGACAGATGGGGGAATCCACAGAGGGTGGACTGTGCCGTGATTCCCTTTGGACTTGGCTTTGTATTGCTCACCACAACCAGGGGGCGATGCTGGGTCCACACTATCATAGTTTTGTGTCTTTGTTGTCTCTGTTTACTGAAGGAGTTGGAGTTTGGTCCCCATTCCTACATTTCTTCACTTATTGGCTGAAATATGCTAAGAATGAAAAAATGCACTGTTTCAATACAGTGAACTATTGTTTTTATGACTGAATGCAATGAGGCCAATATTCAACTTGGGGAATACAGTTGATATGAAGTTTCTTCTCACAGTGATGTAGAGAGAGAAGGCCACAGGGAGGATGGTAACGGAAGAGGAAGGGCAGAAGCAGAGAGACCAGCTCTCTTTTCCTGTCTGTACTTCTTACAATGAGGGAGCAGCCAAGGAACCTGCCAGACATGTCTAGCGCCTCTGGGTCTGAGCCTTCCGCCACTGGGTTGAGCCAACACCTGTTCCTGTGGCAGAGGCAAACTCTGGCCCACTCTCTTCTCTTAAGCTCCTAAAATCCCTCTCAGTGCTATTTCTCCCTTGCTTCTCAGTAAACAAGAGCCTAAAGGGGAAGGCAGAAATATGTCTGAAGTTATTTCAAATGTAGTGGATCCCAAACCCTTCTCAAGCCTCTCTGAGTCCATTTGAAGATCTTTTCCCTTTCCTCAGTTTCCTGGTTGTAGCTGCTCAGGTCATCAAAATAAAATAATTTGGTAGAGTAAAAGATGAGACCAATTCCCTTTTATTTTCACTCATTCAGATGTCATTTGAGGAATAACTCTGTGCTAGGGTTGGGGAATGCAGAGCTGAACAAGACATGATTCTATCTGAATGAAGTCAGAGTCTGCTGGAGAAAATAAACAGATTTACAACTAGTTAGAACATCCCATGATAAATACTGTGACCAAAGTATGAAATAAGGCAGAAAATGTGGAGTACATTTTTCTGGGACTGGGAAAGGACCTCCTCTGTTTGTTCCCCACCCCCCTAGATGAAGAATAATTTTACAAGAAGAAGCAGCACACTTCTCAGTTTTTTGTTTTGTGTGCATGTGCACGAGCATGTATGAGGGGTGGTGGTGGTGAGAGATCATTCCTTGGGTAGGTATCTCTTAATTATTTGCTATCTATGAGTTCTTGCAGGAAAAATAAAATTAATTTCACCTGTTTTTAGGGTTCTTTCTCCAGCTCAGCTCTTTGTTCCTAGATTGGAGGTGTCTTGCACAAAAGGACTCTATCTCTGTCTCCTGAAACAATTGACCTCTCTGTTGTCCCAGGGTTCTGAGAGATGCTGGCAGCTCTCATGTCTCCAGGCTGTGTCCAGTATCTTTCCACTTAAGCAGGAGCCTAGCCCAGGGTCTGGAGGCCCAGGTTGGGTCTGATGGTGGAATGAGACTTTTCTGTATTCTATAATTAAAGGGACAATGTAAGAAGAATTTGAGGAAAAAAATGTCAATTTGTGAAATCCCAAATCAGGTAGACCCCTTAGCAGAATATTTAATCCCCAGGGGCTGAGAAAAGACAGAGAATCAAGATTCAAGAGCAGGGAGGCCAAAGAAGAGCAAGAATTTTAAAGGAGAGTTTCAGAGAACATTTGGAGCAGAGAGGGTTACAGCAGCAATGTCTCCTAAGACACTGGATTCAAGCATGGTCTAGGAGTGGCATCCGAGACCTGACTCCAGGTGGATTCTAGATTCTTTTTTTTTTTTTTTAAGGATTTGAGAGAGAGAGAGTGAGAAAGAGACCATGAGCTGGGGGAGAGGCAGATGGAGAGGGAGAGGCAGATGGAGAGGGAGAGGCAGACCCCCCGCTGAGCAGGGAGCCTTACTCAGGGCTCAATCCAGCACCCTGGGATCATGACCTGAGCCGAAGGCAGATGCTTAACTGACTGAGCCACCCAGGCGCCCCAGATTCTAGATCCTTTAGAGGCATCCCTGTACATCTCAACCCTTTTTGCAACATATCATTGTAGTCTCCAATCACTGTTCCTTTTGGCTCCTCTCTAAATTTGTTATATAACCAATTGCCTGTTGTGCATTTCACCTATGTATTTTGTTTTACCTATAGATCCTGGAGAGAGAAACTATGATGTGGGCATCAAAAGTGGACACCTGTGACATAGACACTTGGCAGTGGTGCTGAGGTGATGGTTCTCACCTGGCATGCGGGAATTGTGAAGACAGGTGTTCAAAGGAGTGTTCACAGGAGTAGAGCCCCATTCTGTGTATTTCTTGCCCTCCTTGGGACCCTGCTGATTTGTTCTCAGATTGGTTGAAATGAATATATAGTCAAAGATTAATGCTTTCATCACTTGATTTGCAGTTTTTGGTGGGTCAAGAACACTGGCTTTACTTTTACAAAAATAATTATCCAAGCTAAGAGAATAGTATTATTTATGTTTTGCTAGTTCATTTGGGGTAAGGAGAACAATAGTGCCTGTGGTTATTGGAATGCTAAATTGGTGAGACATAACCTAGTGACAATATCAAATGACATCATCATCAATGACAACTTCAAAAAGACATCATCATCCTGTGGGACATATTTTTACAGTGTTTTTATTAAATAGTAAACCATTAGAAAATAATGTTTATTAAAAATATGTAAAGTATAAGGAACTCTGATATAATGAACACCTGGGTCCTACTACCTAGTTTAAGGAAGAGAGCAGTGTCAGTGCCTTGGATGTTCTCAGTAGACCCTAGCCCGATTCCATACTCTCACCCCCTCTAGAAGTCATCACTCTCCTGAATTTTGTGCTTATTATTCTCTTGTTTTTCTTTAAGTTTTACCTTATATGTTTGTGTCTCTCAATGCCATATTACAAGTTTTTGAACTTAATATTAATTTAATTCTATTGAAATTTGCTGTTTTCACTTAAATGTTATTCTTTTGACATTTACGTCTTTGCACATGTCTGACATTAATTCATTACTGCCAAAGTGCAAATTCCATTGTGTGACTCTATCAACGTTTATTTTCTGTTGTTGTTTTTATTTATAAATAAATGTGAATTTCCAGAATATAAGAATCCTTTTCTTTTAAACAGCCAAAATGTTTTGGTGGGTTTTTTCTACTTTTCAATATATATAAATATGACACAGGGATACCATCACCAGCCTCTCTTTAAGACTTCCTTCAATAGGGAAAAGAGAAAATGAAAATTTTATTTAGTTTGGATTTTCCCAAAAGCAGACTCTGAGACAAAGGCTTGAGAATAAACAATTTTTTTTGGAAGATTATTCCAGAAAACATGATAAAATAGAGGGAAAGTGACACAGGGAAAGAACAGTCAATTAAACAAGTGTCAATGAATGGGTTACCACTGTGAGGAACTGGGGCTCAATTGTGCCAGGAATTCTCTGAAAAACGGTATATAACAACCTCCAAGTTGTCCTACTGAGTTGCAAAAGAATCTGGGGGTATTATTATACCAATTCCTGCCCCACATTGGTTGGTGGATGTTCTTGGGAGCATTAATTATCACATGTGTCTGGCCTGCTCCATATATGTAGACTCAAAAAAATTCCTTGGCCAGAGACTACTCCCAGGCAGAAGACATGGGGAATCTGCAGGACCTAAGGACACTTTCTGAAGGTGACCTCCGGAGTGGGGTAAGGGGGTACAGACTGAGGTCCTAAGAAATGTTATGGTCATCATTCTTTCACTTCTAAACTAGTATCTTTCCAAAATGCAAACCACACAGTACTACTCTGCTTCTTTAGGATCTCCAACAATTGTTTTTTGCTTATAGGTTGAATTACAATAACTTAGTAACTTAGTAAAGGATCTGTAGAATTTACAATCAGATCCAACCTACCTCTTTAATCTCCTCAAAGCCATACATTCACCCAGCAACACATACATCTCTCTCACACACACTCTCCTTTCTAGCTAAACTGCCCTTGCTATTCCTTAAAGGTACCTCTTTACATTATTTGTTGTCTTGTTCTTTTAACAAACACATATGTATTGAGTAATTACTATGCTAAACACTGAAGTTACAAATATCTGTAAGTCATATTCTTAAGAAGCTTATAGATAAACATGAGAGGCAGATATATACATGATTAAAGTAAAATATAATAAAAAGAGAGAGGGAAACAAACATAAGAGACTCAATGATAAAAACAAACTGAGGGTTCTAGAGGGGAGGGGGTGGGGGGATAGGTTAACCTGGTGATGGGTATTAAGGAGGGCACGTTCTGCATGGAGCACTGGGTGTTATACGCAAATGATGAATCATGGAACACTACAACAAAAACTAATGATGTAATGTATGGTGATTAACATAACATAATAATAAAAAAATGTATTTGCCAGATCAATAGCTGCATGCCAAGTGCCAAAAGAGGGGCTAATCTGCACCAATAAAGGTAATTGTTCATTTAAAAAAAAAATTGAGGGTTGATGGGTATTAAGGAGTACACTTATTATGATGAGCACTGGGTATTGTATGTAAGTGATGAATCACTGAATTCTACTCCTGAAACCAATATTGCACTGTATGTAAACTAACTAGAATTTGTATAAAAATATGAAAAAATATAATAAATATTGGGGCGCCTGGGTGGCTCAGTCGGTTAAGGGCCTGCCTTCGGCTCAGGTCATGATCCTGGAGTCCCTGGATCGAGTTCCGCATCGGGCTCCCTGCTCGGCAGGGAGTCTGCTTCTCCCTCTGACCCTCCTCCCTCTCATGCTCTCTGTCTCTCATTCTCTCTCTCTCAAATAAATAAATAAAATCTTAAAAAATATATATATATAATAAATATTTAATGAAAAATATAAAATAGACTAGTAAAATGAAAACAGAAATGACTAATCCTGTAAAGATGTTGAAGAAGTTTCTAAAAAAATTTCAAGTATACTCATTCATAATTTTGTGCCTTTATAAATATATTCTCTTCTCTTGGGATGCCTTTCCCTGATTCCTCTGCTCAAAAAACTTCTACTCATCCTTCAAAACCCAAGCTGAACAGTAATTTTCTTTGTGAAATTTCTTTATCTCAGACACAAGTTCTTATTTTTCTGTGTTTCAGTTTTATATTATGACATAAAGTATTAATTCATCATGTGAGAAAAAGATTGACAAAGTGACCCTAAAGGGTAACAGCTAACTAGGTGCAGAGAGGTAAAGAAAGGGAGACAGATGGGTACTTAGAGTTCAAAACTATCCAACCCCTCATTTGTTGCACTAATAAATCAAAACGTGACTTCTAGATGACATTTTTAAAAAGATTTATTTATTTGGGGCACCTGGGTGGCTCAGTTGGTTAAGCATCTGCCTTAGGCTCAGGTCATGATCCCAGGATTCTGGGATCGAACCCCTGCATCAGGCTCCCCACTCAGCAGGGAGCCTGCTCTCCCACTCTTCCCCAATCATGCTCTCTCTTACTATCTCTGTCTCTGTCTCTCTCTCATAAATAAATACAATCTTTTAAAAAAATTATTTATTTTATTGGAGAGGGAGAGAGAGAGTGCCTGTGTGTGCAGTGAATAGGGGGGGAGGGGCAGAGGGAGAGGGAGAGAGAAAATCTCAAGCAGACTCCATGCTGAGTGTGGAGCCTGACTTGGGGCTCCATCTCACAACCCTGAGATCATGACCTGAGCTGAAATCTGGAGTTGGCCACTCAATGGACTGAGCCACCCAGGGGCCCTCTAGATTACATTTTATTATTGGCTCAGTCTATATACATTGTTAGATGTTATTAAGCATCTGCTAGGAACAGACTCATGCTCTACTTTGAGAAAAATAGTACTAGTTTATGCCAACAGAAGTAACAGAATCAGACAAATGTGGTTTAAATTTTACCTTAACATGTATGCACTTTATGTCTTTTAAAAAGTTACTTAACTAACTTGAATTGCTATATTTTAATTGGTAAATGGCAGTATTTAAGCTTACCTCATTGAATTGTAAACACTGACTTGGATGTTTCTTTAAATCGCCCTACAACTGTATCTTGAACATGATAAATATGTTACCTTTCCCTTTTTGTTTCTTAAAAGATGCATTTCTTTAAGTAAAAAATAGACAATAGAAAAGCAGTGTTCAGTTTACAAGATTTTTCTTTGGAAACAATTCTTCAAGTATATTAGTGGCAAGGAGCAGTATTTAAGAACAGTGTTTGAGAGTGTGCTAGGCTTTGTAGCCAGACAGATCAGAGTTTAAGTCCCCTGAAGGCCACTTGTCATTTGTGTGTGGTGTTAGGCAAGCTCTCTTCACATGTATTTTGAGGAGAATGTAAGTACCCAACTCAGGGTCACCGTGAAGGTAAAATGGTGTTATCCATGCAAAGGTCTTAGTGGAGGGCTTAGCATAGATTAAGTATATGGTAATAGCCAATACTGTGTATAATATGACATTTTAATTTAATACATTCATTTCATACATTATTTTTTAGTTATGTAATATTTTGGCTTGAGGCAAAATTCATGAGGCTCTGTTTCTTATTACGGTTCTCACAATTATTTTTTGTTCATTTGAAGTCACTGAAATGCTGAACCCTTGAATGTATGATCCCCAAAAGCTGTAGATAATGGAATTAATATCAGAATTACACAGTTTATCTCAACGTAACATCTCTTGGGGCTTTAGCTACAGCTAACAAATTGTAGGCAGATATAAACAATAGACTTATGAAGGAAACCAAACCAAAACAAAAGATCCTGTTCCCAGTTTGCCCCCAAAAGTAAACAAGATACAAAATTCTCAGGAAATACCAGAAATGCTGCTGCTTCTTCTAAATACTACCAGAAACTGAGAATCTGTCAAAGCAATTTAAAAGAAGCGAAAATACAAGAGTAAAGGTTCTATTAGATTGAATGGGACTTAGATGAAAGAAGCGAGCTGATGGATTTATTACATTGTAACTGTACGTGGGAAGGATAAACTGAAACTTCCATCAGGAAGTGTTTGTGATACCAAGAAAACATAAAAGTTTGTTGTGATTAGCTGAGATTTATAGAGCATTTATGATGTGCCAAACACCAGGCTGGGTCCTCTACATGCCCACCTCAGTCATCCTCATAGTAGCCTTATTATCCCTATTTCACAGTTCAGAAATATGAGATTGAGAGCTTGAGCAACCTGGTCAAAATCATACATGTAGTGTGTGCATGCTCCAGCTAGCGTTCAGCCCTAAATGTGTCTCCTCTCTGTCACGGGCTGCGTTGTCTTCTTCCCAAATTCATATACTGAAGCCCTAACTGCCAGTACCTCAGAATGTGACTGTGTTGGGAGGTAGGACCTTTACAGAGGTGATTCAATTTAATGAGGCTGTTTGAGTGGGCCCTAATCCAAGGTGACCAGTGTCCTTATGATATGAGAAAAGCTAGAGACACAGAGACACCAGGGATGCACATGCAGAGAATGACTACAGGAAGGGACAGCAGGAGGATGGCCATCTACAAGCCAAGGAGACAGGCTGAAGCAGATCCCTCTCTGCCCCCTCAGTGGAAACCAACCTTTCCAACACCTAGATCTTAGGTTTCTGGCCTCTGAAACTGTGAGAAAATAAATGTCTGTTGTTTAAGCCACCCAGTCTGTGGTATTTTGTGACCATACCCTGGCCAACTAATACACTTCCAAGCCTAACTCTGCTCTAATGCCCCTCCTCCACAGTGTATACTTGGTGTGACTGATCATAGCACGTGCTTTTTGTGTTCATGCCTATTAACATCATTGTTTGAAACTCAGAAAAATGGTCCTTGTTTCTCAAAGTAGGTAATGGAAAGTTCCCGAAAAGAAACACATTTACAAAACTTTTCTTACACTCAAGCTATAAGATTTCTCTCCGGAAGTCATTGAGAAGAGAACTTTTTCTTTCTTTCTTTCTTTTTTTTTTTATTATGTTATGTTAATCACCATACATTACATCATTAGTTTTTGATGTAGTGTTCAATGATTCATTGTTTGTGCATAACACCCAGTGCTCCATGCAGAATGTGCCCTCCTCAATACCCACCACCAGGCTAACCCATCCTCCCACCCCCCTCCCCTCTAGAACCCTGTTTGTTTTTCAGAGTCCATCGTCTCTCATGGTTCGTCTACCCCTCTGATTTCCCCCCCCTTCATTCTTCCCCTCCTGCTATCTTCTTTTTTTCTTTAATTTTTTTATTGTTATGTTAATCCCCATACATTACATCATTAGTTTTTGATGTAGTATTCATGATTCATTGTGTATAACACCCAGAGCTCCATGCAGAACGTGCCCTCTTTAATACCCACCACCAGGCTAACCCATCCCCCCACCCCCCTCCCCTCTAGAACCCTCAGTTTGTTTCTCAGAGTCCACAGTCTCTCATGGTTCATCTCCCCCTCCAATTCCCCCCCTTCATTTTTCCCTTCCTGCTATCTTCTTTTTTTTTTTGTTTTTTGAACATATAATGTATTACTTGTTTCAGAGGTACAGGGCTGTGATTCAACAGTCTTACACAATTCACAGCACTCACCATAGCACATACCCTCCCCAGTGTCTATCACCCCGCCACCCCATCCCTCCCACCCCCCACCACTCCAGCAACCCTCAGTTTGTTTCCTGAGATTAAGAATTCCTCACATCAGTGAGATCATATGATACATGTCTTTCTCTGATTGACTTATTTCGCTCAGCATAATACCCTCCAGTTGCAAATGGCAAGATTTCATTCCTTTTGATGGCTGCATAATATTCCATGTGTGTGTGTGTGTGTGTGTGTGTGTGTGTGTGTGTGTGTGTATACCACTTCTTCTTTATCTATTTATCTGTCGATGGACATCTTGGCTCTTTCCACAGTTTGGCTATTGTGGACATTGCTGCTATAAACATTGGGGTGCATGTACCCCTTCGGATCCCTACATTTGTATCTTTGGGGTAAATACCCAGTAGTGCAATTGCTGGATCATATGGTAGCTCTATTTTCAACTTTTTGAGGAACCTCCATACTGTTTTCCAGAGTGGCTGCACCAGCTTGCATTCCCACAGTGTAGGAGGGTTCCCCTTTCTCTGCATCCCCGCCAACATCTGTCATTTCCTGATGTGTTAATTGTAGCCATTCTGACTGGTGTGAGGTGGTATCTCATTGAGGTTTTGATTTGGATTTCCCTGATGCTAAGCGATGTTGAGCACTTTTTCATGTGTCTGTTGGCCATTTGGATGTCTTCTTTGGAAAAATGTCTGTTCATGTCTTCTGCCCATTTCTTGATTGGATTCTTTGTTCTTTGGGTGTTGACTTTGATAAGTTCTTTATAGCTTTTGGATACTAGCCCTTTATCTGATATGTCATTTGCAAATATCTTCTCCCGTTCTGTCGGTTGTCTTTTGGTTTTTTTGACTGTTTCCTTTGCTTTGCAAAAGCTTTTTATCTTGATGAAGTCCCAATAGTTCATTTTTACCCTTGCTTCCCTTGCCTTTGGCGATGTTTCTAGGCAGAAGTTGCTGCGGCTGAGGTCGAAGAGGTTGTTGCCTGTGTTCTTCTCTAGGATATTGATGGACTCCTGTCTCACATTTAGGTCTTCCAACCATTTGGAGTCTATTTTTGTGTGTGGTGTAAGGAAATGGTCCAGAAGAGAACTTTTTAGCTAATTAATCTCAAAGGGACTCATTCCGATGAGACGCTTCTCGTGCTCATTATGACTTTGGCTTTTTTTTTTCCCTCTAATTTTTGTTCCCCACTTATGAGCAGTGTAATAGGGCAAAGTGAATTAATGAGACTGGAAATTAATTGGCTTGGGAAGTACAAAAGCTTTGTTAAAGTGTTTACAGTCTTGGGTTCCTTCTGCAATTATTATTTCAAGGAAAAACCAAGGGTGAGAACCACACATGTAACACGCATGTAACACACACATAACTTACAGCCTCCTTTCTAAGCACACACTCATGCACAATTTCATTCACATCAGTTATTCTAGCATTTCCAACATGAGGCTGACTCCTCCTAAATCACTGCATTGAGAGAGAGAGGATGACATTGTTTTCCTTGTGAGCGTTAGTGATAAAAAAGCCACTTGCCAGTTTGGATGCAATTAGATAGTCTTCACCGAACAGTGCAAACATGGAGTTTTTAACATCAAGGTTATAAAAGGTTGCATATTCTAAGTGTGGAAACTTCTTTCTCAGAGAAGTATAACTGGAATCAGTCATTCACATTTCAGGGTTCAGAGCCGGCTTTGCCCAGCACATGGCGAAAAGCATGAATTAAAACAAGGCAGTTAGACTGAACAGCAGGGCTAAGAGTAAGTGATTTGAGACTCAGGGTGAATTTCAAGCGGGAATGCAGGAGGCTCAATTTAACAACCATGACAGTTCTCATGGCTTAAAAGAACTGAATACTTGATGATTGTTTCCATCAGGCATGCTGTGAAGGTTTTTCATAGCTCATGTCACCACCCTGCCAATTTTGAAATCCGTGATTTTGGGGTGCTTTACATTCTTAGTTATTTTTAGGGCACTAAGGAATGTTTTTTAAAGATTTTATTTATTTATTTATTTAAGAGAGAGAGAATGTGCGAGAGAATGCACAAGCAGGTGGAGGGACAGAGGGAGAAGGAGAAGCAGGCTCCCCGCTGAGCAGGGAGCCCGATGCGGGGCTCAATCCCAGGACCCTGGGATCATGACCTGAGCCAAAAGCAGACGCTTAACCGACTGAGCCACCCAAGCACCCCATGGGCACTAAGGAATATTTAATTACCTAAACACACACAAAGAAACACATACCCACACACACGTATAACATAATCAATGGGAATAATAATTTTGATAAAATACTGATTGAATAAAATCTGTTGTTTTTAACTAAATATCATCAAAATCTTTTTAGGGCCTCCAGTAAACAAACTATCACTATCAACACACACCTGCACTCATGTATAACATAATCAATGGAAATAATAATAGTTTTGATAAAATACTGACTGAATGAAAGATCAAATTCTTGAATGAATCATCAAAATTTTTTTAGGGCCTCCAGTAAACAAACTATCACTATCAAAATAAAGAGATGGATTCTTATGAGAGACTATGGACTCCCAGAAACAAACTGAGGGTTCTAGAGGGGAGGGGGTTGGGGGGATGGGTTAGCCCGGTGATGGGTATTAAGGAGGGTACATACTGCATGGAGCATTGGGTGTTATACAAAAACAATGAATCATGGAACACTACATCAAAAACTAATGATGTACTGTATGGTGACTAACATAACATAATAAAATTAAATTAGGGCGCCTGGGTGGCTCAGTCGTTAAGCGTCTGCCTTCGGCTCAGGTCATGGTCCCAGGGTCCTGGCATCAAGTCCCGCATCAGGCTCCCTGCTCAGCGGGAAGCCTGCTTCTCCCTCTCCCACTCCCCCTGCTTGTGTCCCCTCTCTCACTGTGTCTCTCTCTGTCAAATAAATAAATAAAATCTTTAAAAAAAAATAAAAATAAAAATTAAATTAAATTAAATAAAAAAAATAAAGAGATGGATTCTTATGTCCCTTTAAGAGGATAGAGATGGATGAGACCTTAAATATCACATAAAGTAATTATCTCATTTTATATATGATGAAACAACAGGACCCAGGGAGGCCAAACGACATACATAAAATAACACAGAACAAATGAGAACAAAATGAGATGCTCTGCTATTCAGAGTTACTTCACTTTATAAAGGAATGGAATATGATCCAGGATTTAAATCTTCTGTTAATCTTATCTGCCTTAGAATAAGTTTTTACAATGATCTTTCTATTTATCCCATCCACCTCATAGATTGCTGATTCCCTGAGAATAGGCCCTGTATGCCCCATATGTCTCATACCTCTGATTCCATCTTTTTTATCCCTGTAGTGGTTCAGCACGGGCCTGAGCACAGTTGAAAGACTTTCAGGATTTGTAATACTCAACTGGATATCCTCGTGTAAATGATATCCTGAGCCTCAGTCCTCTGACAATTTCATTATTTACAGACTTAAGTTTATCTACTTGGAACCTAATGGAAAGTAGGACTAAAAGGAAAAATTTAGACTGGACCTCACAAGAAAAGCTAGTCTAAATGCATCACAATAATGTTTTATTTTTTATGTCATGATTATTAAATAGAACCTTTGTGCTGGAAGGGACCTCAGAGATCCCTTATAGAAATACCTCTCCCCAAAGTGAGGAAAGAGGCCTATGTGGCTAAATGATGGAATGGAAATGAATGTACTAAATTGGGAGTTCTGTTCTCCATCCAGGGGTCTGAAGCCTAAATAGGTTTTCTCCTATTTTAATTAAATGAGGTATTAATTTAGCAAACATTCTTTGAGAATCTATTAAGTCACTTAGCTCAGTGCTATGGAGAATAAAAAAGTGAATGAGACAGAGGTCTTCATGTAATTAACTTATAAAACAAGTTATATATTACTTGTCAAGAAAAATATAGTTAAAATACTAAGTAGGTTCAAATGAGAGAGGTTAATTTGATCTGGGAATATCAGGGTAAGCCTAAAGGAAGAGACAACATATAAACTGAGTCTTATTGGCTGATAGGATTTAAAAATTTGGGCATGGGGTAACCATTGGAGGAAAATTTAGGAGAGGCTAAGGCATACAAATGTCAAGAAAATAAGAAAAATGCCACTTTTTTTTCTTTAGCTAAAAAAATGAGTATTATATAATATTTAACATTATATATTTATAATACAGTGTATTATTATTACAAAATAATGTGAATTATTATTACATATCAGATTTATGTAGATACAATATATGTATGCCTATATAATAGTGTTATACATTATTTTTATTTTATACTAAATATAGTTTTTTTTAGTATTTAAAATGTTTATGGCATAATGTTATATAATATCTGATATATTTATTTTCATTTGGAATAAGCCATGCTAAAAGCATTAGCTCTACTGTCAGAATCTAAGGAAAAAGAAACTCAGGCTTAAAACTAATTAGACTGGGGCGCCTGGGTGGCTCAGTCGTTAAGCGTCTGCCTTCAGCTCAGGTCGTGATCCCAGGGTCCTCGGATCGAGCCCCGCATGGGGCTCCCTGCTCCGCGGGGAGCCTGCTTCTCTCTCTCCCACTCCCCCTGTTTGTGTTCCTGCTCTCACTGTGTCTCTCTCTGTCAAGTAAATAAATAAATAAAATCTTAAAAAAAAACCTAATTAGACTATCTCTCTGTGTGCTCCTTTCTGCCATTGGTTTCCATGGAGACCTTATAGAGAGGACCCTGTGAGTCAGCAACAGACCAAAGCCAGTTTGCTAAACCCTGTGAAATGAGGTGTAAGCTTTAAGGTCAGGGAAAATGTCGCAAGTAAAATAACAGGCCGGTCAGACAATTTCCAAAGTCCATTAAACGTAATTAGGCCTATTATCTTCCTTGTAATTCTCCTCTTAGCCATCGTACTCTTAGGCCTTTGATTGACTCGAGATACATATATATATATATATATATATATATATATATATATATGTATATAGCTGATGTCACTGTGTGTCCCTTGGGGAGCCACAATTTCAAACATACTGGTTCCAAACATACTGAGGGGATATATGGAGGGTAAACCGTAGTTCATATGCTACAAACTTCCTTTGTGCGTATGAATGTGCAAAATGTCACCTCCTTTATTTTTCCATAACTAAGTTTATTTTTATCTTGAACCTCCATTTCTACTAAATGCTGGGGAAAAAATATTCTAGTTACATTCAAGTCAGTGACATTCAAGTTACATTTGTCATATTTGAATTACAAAGTTATTACATTCAAGTTACAAACTCAGTCTTTATTTATTTACTTAAATTTTTATTTAAATTCAGCTTAGTTAACATATAGTGTATTATTAGTTTCAGGGTAGAGTTTAGTGATTCATCAGTTGCAGGTAACACCCAGTGCCCATTCCATCAGGTGCCCTCCTTAATGCCCATCCCCAGTTACCCCATCCTCCGGCCGACCTCCCCTCCAGCAATGCTCAGTTTGTTCCCTGTAGTTAAGATTCTCTTATAGTTTGCCTCCCTCTCTATTTTCATCTTATTTTATTTTTCTTTCCCTTCCCATATGTTCATCTGCTTTGTTTCTTAAATTCCCATTTGCAATGACGTGGATGGAACTAGAGGGTATTAGGCTAAGCGAAATACGTCAGTCAGAGAAAGACAAATATGATATGATTTCACTCATATGTGGAATTTAAGAAACCCAGTCTATTTAAAACTTTCTGCCCTCATCCTTCATTTCCCCAGAACAGATTCTAAACTCTGGGACTTACTTAACACTATAGCATTGGTGGGGAGGAAGGTCCACTCCTCCACTTCGATACACCTTCTCTTGGTCTCCTCTGATATGCACAATGCCTTGTGGTGGCGTTTGTCATCTATATCTGTCTCCACATCTGCTGGGATTGACCCATTCCGTTATGGATTTTTTTTTTTTTAAACAGGCTTTAATCCACTTTATTTATTTAATTTATGTATGTATGTATGTATGTATGTATAAAGCCCTGGGTTGGCCATAGCTGGAGTCTGGGTCCTCTGCATGGAGACTCTGGTGTGAGTCTTTACAAGATGGTCAGTGAATCCCTGATAGGGAGACTTGGTGGACACAGTCTTTTTCCAGAGCTCAGGGGTGAGAGAGCTGTAGGTCTGGAAAATGATGTCAGAAATGGTCTTGGCAAAGCTACCCAGCTTGGCAGTGCAGCCCCTGGCCAAGGTATAGCAGTCATCAATACAGGCCATCATCAGTAGCTTCTTGGGCACAGGGGCTGAGACAATGCCAGTGCCTCTGGGAGCAGGGGTGAGGCGTCCCGGCGCAGAGCCACAGTGGCCCATCACCTTGCGTGGGACAGTGTGGGGCTTGCTGATCTTGTTCCCCAGCAGCCTCCACACTGACATCCAGTACAAAGACTGCTTTGGATTGATGACTTTCCTTCGAAATTTAATTGTCATAGTTACTTTAAAATTTAGTTAACCAGTAAACATAATATACTGATAATTGTAAAAGATCATTTTAAAAAGAAGTAAGATTACAACAAAGCGTAAGAAGGATAATTCAAATGATGTTTGAATATACCTTGAGTTATAGAATCAAGCTGACAAAACATTTAAGATTCACAAATCTAATGTTTTTCTTTAATTCAATTTGATATCAATTATCAAGTTTCAGGAAAAAAACCCCTATAATCCATTAGAACAAATGAGTGCTATTAGAATTGTATTGGTTCTATGGGCTTTTTTTTTTTTACATTTAGTTCACATTTGTTTTATTACTGCAGAAATGTTGTAAGCAAGAGTTCGTATCTAGTTTTATAGTTGAGATCATATAACACATAAGAAATGTATAAGTCAACATGAATATTTTTTCCCTTTTGTATGTAAGTCAAGTTGAAAACCAGTCATCTAGATCCTGCACTGGGTATATCCTCAAGAGATCTGAAAATATACGTTCACCCAGAAACTTGTTCATAAATTTTCGTAGCAGCATTACTAATAATAATTGAAAGTGGAAACAACCCACGTACCCATGACTGGATCAACAAAATGTGGTATATCCATACAGTGGACTATTACTTGGTCATTAAAAGGAACAAAGTACAGATAGGTGGATGAACCTTGAAAACATTACAGTAGATGAAAGAAGCCAGATACAAAAGATGACATAATATATGTTTTTGTTTACATTAACTGTCCAGAAAAGACAAGTCCATAAAGATTAAAAAAGTACATTAGTAGATTCATGGAGTTAGGGATGAGAACATGAGCATTGGCTACAAATGGACATGAGGGAGCTTTCTGAAGTGCTGGAATTGTTCTAATATTGGATTGCAGTATTTGTTGCAAAATTCTCTAAATTTACTAAAAATCATTGTATTGTATACTTCAAAAGGATGAATTTTATGGTATGTGAATTATATCTCAGTAAACCTGTTATTAAAAATGCCAATAATCTAGATCTCTTCAAGACATTAGACCAACCATTTCTAATCGTACTTATTAAATGAAAAATAGTCAAAGTAGTGTTAGTTCCTCATATTTACAGAGAGATTACATTTCAAAAACTGCTTTGCACACACAGTATCTCATTTGAAATTCATAAAAATATAATGTGAGGGCAGGGTGCCTAGGTAGCTCAGTCAGTTGAGCATCTGACTCTTGGTTTTGGCTCAGGTCATGATCTTTTGGGTCATGAGGTCAAGCTCCCCATTGACTCTGTGCTCAGCAGGGAGTCTGCTTGAAGATTCTCTCCCTCTGCCTCTCCCACCCAACCCCCGTGCTCTCTCTCTTTCTACAATAAAGAAATAAATCTTTTAAAAAATTCTAAATATATATATATATAATGCAAGAGATATTATCATCTCAATTTTACAGATAAAGAAATTTGGTGATCATCAGATAGTTTAAGTAACTTGTTCATTCTCATATTTCAGTCATTGCATGGCTGGGACTTGAACTCAGACCTTATAATTCAAAATATTGTGGTCTGGCTTTCATAGAGCAATCATGAACCCTGCAGTAGGTTTGGGGAAGAAACAATCATTGAGACTATTAAAGTGTCAGGAATAAACACTTTTTAAGTAGCACTATCTCTTTGCTTTTCAGAGATAATAAGTGGAATTTTCTTCAAGGTATCTGATAGCTTTTTCAGAATAGTCTTGGGAAGAAGTTTCGTCATCTGTGTACAAGGATTAATTGGTTATGTTCCATTCTAAAATAATAATAATTTAAAAAATAATAAATAATTACTAGTTTCTCCAAACCTAATTAGTGAGACAATGATGTTACCTCTAAAACTTAGGGACTCAACATAGACTCCAGGGAACCTTAAGCCTTTGATTGGGAGTTTATTTTCACAGACACTGACTAGCTCAAGAGTAGAAACATAGAAACATAAAATAAGTCTAAAGACCTCAGGACCAAGCCAGTCTCTAGGATCCTTTCTTAATAAGGTGACCCAGAAAAGCATCTATAAGTGGTTCCAGAAAAACAGAAGAGAATAAGCCTGCATTTAACTTGGACCGGAACACTGCTTACATGCGGGGTGTAAGCCTATATGTCTTTCTTTTCTTAATTTTTATTTTAGAGAAAAAGAGAGAGAGAGAGCACATGAGCAGGGGGAGGAACAGAGTGGGAGGGAGAGGAAAGGGGAAAGAACCCCAAGCAGATTCCTTGCTGAGCATGGAGCCCTACGCATGCTCAGTCTCATGACCCTGAGATCACGACCTGAGCTGAAACCAAGAGTCAGACGCTTAACCGACTGAGCCACCCAGGTTCCCCAAGCCTATATTTCTATTACATATTTTGCTCTCTCTTTCTCATTTTATCTTTCCCCATTGCTCTCTCTCCTCTCTGCCCTTTCTGTTACATCTCTTCTTTACTCTGTTTTGTTCACCATTTGCTCTTAGTGAACTAGGTACAATGTTTTCACTATTTCTTTATGGAAAATAAGTGAACAAAAAATGTATTCATTTCACCTTCCCATTAACCTTCTCAATCGCAGATGTCAT
Source organism: Neomonachus schauinslandi (assembly GCF_002201575.2). NCBI lineage: Eukaryota > Metazoa > Chordata > Mammalia > Carnivora > Phocidae > Neomonachus > Neomonachus schauinslandi. The sequence continues at coordinate 91,348,221 of NC_058413.1, read as the reverse complement.
GTTATCATCTTTCTAGGTTGAATAGTGATTCCTTACCATTTTGATGGTTGTGAACTCTTTTAAGAACACAAGAATACTATTGGACATTTCCCCAGAAAAGTGTGTGTGTGTGTGTGTCCCTCTTCATAATAATGCTGGTAATGATGTCAAGGGATTAGGTATAACTGATTGAGAATCACACCTACCTTGTCTACGACATTGGGCAAATTTCTTTTTTCCTGATATTCACCTCTTCATGTAATATTCGAGGCACAAACTGAGATCATCTTTTTGCTTCCTTTCAGAGTGAATCATCTAAGATTTATTCCGCATGAGTTCCAATATATAAGCCTGTGCTATGGCCCTCCTTTGTCTCATGATGATAAAGACATGTCTACAGTTAAAGAACTGTACTATGGGATTAACCACTGGAACCTTAAAATTTGGGCTCCTGGATTGTTAAATATCCCTTAGGATAATTGTTCTCATGGATTTGGTACTTGCTGAAGAGAAGAAATTTGAAGTCACTATCTTAACATACTTACAGTGTACTTGTTTCTGGAGAGTCATTCACAGGACTAGCATTGCTTAATGTGTCATTTTGTGGAATTCACTTCAATACTGTCGTACATGAAGTTAGCACTCATCCTATAGTCTTTTCTGTGTCCAGTGAAGTGTTTGACTCACCCTGTGAAGCTTAAGCCACACAACTGTATAAGGCTTTTTTTTTCCCCCCTCTCCAACATAGAACCTGGACTGAGCTCTAAGAAACTTAGAAATAATCATCTCCTAAAATAGACCGACCAGAATCACATGATTCAGCTTAGACCAAGACCTCATAAGATCTCTATTTAGCTGGTAATGTTAAAGTAATTTGGCAAATTACTTAGCCTTCTATGACTCAGTTTACTCTTCTTTTTTTTTTTTTTTTAAAGATTTTATTTATTTATTTGACAGAGAGAGACACAGCGAGAGAGGGAACACAAGCAGGGGGAGTGGGAGAGGGAGAAGCAGGCTTCCCGCTGAGCAGGGAGCCCGATGCAGGGCTCGATCCCAGGATCCTGGGATCATGACCTGAGCCGAAGGGAGACGCTTAACGACTGAGCCACCCAGGCGCCCCTCAGTTTACTCTTCTATAAGTCAGGAATAATAATAGTATCCACTACAGGTGGTTATTAAGAGGATTAAGTATATTAATGTATATAAAAGGCTTAGAGTAATGCCTTTCTAGCTGAGGGTGAGTGCTAAATGAGTGTTATTTTCATTTGTTTATTTAAATACACTGATTTTTTTTATTCTTATGTTAATCCCCATACATTACATCATTAGTTTTAGATGTAGTGTTCCATGATTCATTGTGCATAACACCCAGTGCTCCATGCAGAACGTGCCCTCCTCAATACCCACCACCAGGCTAACCCATCCTCCCACCCCCCTCCCCTCTAGAACCCTCAGTTTGTTTTTCAGAGTCCATCATCTCTCATGGTTCATCTACCCCTCTGATTTCCCCCCCTTCATTCTTCCCCTCCTGCTACCTTCTTCTTCTTCTTCTTTTTTTTTCTTAACATATATTGCATTATTTGTTTCAGAGGTACAGATCTGAGATTCAACAGTCTTGCACAATTCACAGCGCTTACCAGAGCACGTACCCTCCCCAGTGTCTATCACCCAGCCACCCCATCCGTCCCACCCCACCACCCGCTCCAGCAACCCTCAGTTTGTTTCCTGCAATTGAGAATTCCTCATATCAGTGAGATCATGTGATACATGTCTTTCTCTGTTTGACTTATTTCACTCAACATAATACCCTCCAGTTCCTCTATGTCGTTGCAAATGGCAAGATCTCATTCCTTTTGATGGCTGCATAATATTCCATTGTATATATATACCACCTCTTCTTTATCCATTCATCTGTCGATGGACATCTTGGCTCTTTCCACAGTTTGGCTATTGTGGACATTGCTGCTATAAACATTGGGGTGCACGTACCCTTTCGGATCCCTACTTTTGTATCTTTGGGGTAAATACCCAGTAGTGCAATTGCTGGATCATATGGTAGCTCTATTTTCAACTTTTTGAGGAACCTCCATACTGTTTTCCAGAGTGGCTGCACCAGCTTGCATTCCCACCAACAGTGTAGGAGGGTTCCCCTTTCTTCACATCCCTGCCAACATCTGTCATTTCCTGACTGGTTAATTTTAGCCATTCTGACTGGTGTGAGGTGGTATCTCATTGAGGTTTTGATTTGGATTTCCCTGATGCCGAGCGATATTGAGCACTTTTTCATGTGTCTGTTGGCCATTTGGATGTCTTCTTTGGAAAAATGTCTGTTCATGTCTTCTGCGCGTTTCTTGATTGGATTCTTTGTTCTTTGGGTGTTGAGTTTGATGAGTTCTTTATAGATTTTGGATACTAGCCCTTTATCTGATATGTCATTTGCAAATATCTTCTCCCATTCTGTCGGTTGTCTTTTGGTTTTGCTGACTGTTTCCTTTGCTTTGCAAAAGCTTTTTATCTTGATAAAGTCCCAATAGTTCATTTTTGCCCTTGCTTCCCTTGCCTTTGGCGATGTTTCTAGGAAGAAGTTGCTGCGGCTGAGGTCAAAGAGGTTGCTGCCCGTGTTCTCCTTTAGGATTTTGATGGACTCCTGTCTCACATTGAGGTCTTTCAACCATTTGGAGTCTATTTTTGTGTGTGGTGTAAGGAAATGGTCCAGTTTCATTCTTCTGCATGTGGCTATCCGATTTTTCCAACACCATTTGTTGAAGAGACTGTCTTTGTTCCATTGGACATTCTTTCCTGCTTTGTCAAAGATGAGTTGACCATAGAGTTGAGGGTCCATTTCTGGGCTCTCTATTCTGTTCCATTGATCGATGTGTCTGTTTTTGTACCAGTACCATACTGTCTTGATGATGACAGCTTTGTAATAGAGCTGGAAGTCCGGAATTGTGATGGCGCCAGCTTTGCTTTTCTTTTTCAACATTCCTCTGGCTATGCGGGGTCTTTTCTGGTTCCATACAAATTTTAGGATGATTTGTTCCATTTCTTTGAAAAAAGTGGATGGTATTTTGAGGGGGATTGCATTGAATGTGTAGATTGCTCTAGGTAGCATTGACATCTTCACAATATTTGTTCTTCCAATCCATGAGCATGGAACATTTTTCCATTTCTTTGTGTCTTCCTCAATTTCTTTCATCAGTATTTTATAGTTTTCTGAGTACAGATCCTTTGTCTCTTTGGTTAGATTTATTCCTAGGTATCTTATGGTTTTGGGTGCAATTGTAAATGGGATCGACTCCTTAATTTCTCTTTCTTCTGTCTTGTTGTTGGTGTATAGGAATGCCACTGATTTCTGTGCACTGATTTTATATCCTGCCACTTTACTGAATTCCTGTATGAGTTCTAGCAGTTTTTGGGTGGAGTCTTTGGGGTTTTCCACATAAAGTATCATATCATCTGCAAAGAGTGAGAGTTTGACTTCTTCTTTGCCGATTTGGATGCCTTTGATTTCTTTTTGTTGTCTGATTGCTGTGGCTAGGACTTCCAATACTATGTTGAATAGCAGTACCATCTCCATCTTGCGTATTCGTTCAGCTGAGGGCCGATGCCGGGCCTTCTCCACTTGCAGTGCCCACCTCATTGCCATCCTTTGTGCCTATGGGCCCATCATCACTGTCTACCTGCAGCCCACGCCTAAGCCCATGCTGGGAACTGTGGTTCAAATTCTGATGAACCTGGTAGGACCAGTGCTGAACCCTTTAATCTATACTTTGAGGCATAAGGAAGTTAAAACAGCCCTGAAAATAATTTTGCACAGGACAAACCACGTTCCTGAGAGTTAGTAAGAGTGGATGGATGGGTTGATGGCATGGGATTCTTCTGATCCCACATGCGAAATATCCTTCTGAAATCCTCACATGTGACTTTTCAGCACACACTGGAGGGCATGGCTCACTCTTTCACAATACTTCATTATTTTGTCCATTTTGTTTTCTTGTTTTACCTAAGTCAGCTCCCCCAGCTTCGAAATAACAGTCTGGGTTACTGTTGTTTTGCCTTTCTTCTGTGGAGAACCTCCTACCACTACAAGAAAGAAACACTGTCTTTGCCCCCTGAAGCATTTTGTCTACCTTTCCCAGCTTATGTCCCTCTAAACTATATATGAGACCAAGTTTATGAGGAAAGGCATTAAGCAGAAGAAAGGGATTTTAAATAACTAATTGAGAGCATGATAGGATCTTCTCTCTTTCAATGTGAACGGACTAAATGTCAGAGGAAAAATAAAATGTTTTCTCTGTCTCCTCAACTGTATAAAAGGGGAATAACTTAGCACCTCTCAGCCAAGATGTTTTCCTCTCCATCCCATGGTTGTCCTCATGCCTGTTTTCTCTGCTCGTAGGTCCTTAGGCAAATACGATTAGCTCCCAACTATGTAAAGAAAGTGAAAGCTTTGTGACTGGTGCCCTAGACTAGATGTTTCCATTTCACTACCAGCTCATAGTGTGATTATGAGTGTGATAAAACAGTGGTTTTATCAGTTCAGGTTTTTAGACTGAACCAGTGGTTTTCCAAGGAAGACTCAAAGAGCCCCAGGGCTCCCATGAATTTATTCTAAGGCTTCCAAGTTAAGCTCCTTTGTGTTCCTTGTTTCAGTCTGTTGGAGAGACTGTGGAGTGAGTGGTGCTCTATGCTTTAACCCTCCTCCCTCTTTATTTCTTAATTAGAAACAGAGTTTTCTGAGGCAACCACTTTGGCTCTCCTTTCAGCTGAGCTGTTCACTTTATTCAATAATTAGTTTCATAAAGAAGAATAAGACCTAGCAATGCCCGGAGATTTTTTCCATTCCCTCCCACAATACACTCAAGCAATCCAAAAATTTTTAAAGTAAAAACAAGTTTTGCTTCAGAAATATTGAAATTCATGTTAACAAAACATTTACAAGATACATTTATTTAGCTTATTCAATGATTTCTTTTCTGAACTCCCAATTAGGAGATGGTGGGAGGCCTGAGGCCTGACAGTCTATGCTGGAACAATAAAATATAGCCTAATGTTTTTCCTCAAAGAGGATTCAGATCCTGTGAATCCATTAAAATTCTTATTACTATATTCTTACTACTATAATAAAACAAGGAAGGGGGACACAAATTGTGTACATTGAGCCAATTTTAAAGTCTCCATAAAGGTGTACTTTAAATCATGTTGGTCAGAGCATCTGTTCCCAAGTGTTTTGCGTTTTTCATGCCTGGAATTCTGTCATTAAAAAATGAATTGGGTGATGGGCATTAAGGAGGGCATTTGATGTAAGGAGCACTGGGTGGTATATGCAACTGATGAACCACTAAATTCTACCTCTGAAACTAATCACGAAATAAATTAAAAAATGAAGTTCCTCCCAAATTCTATATTCTCTTTTCAAAAGCGAATTCCCCTGGAAGTAATGGAAATGAGCTGATGTCTAGCTGAGAAAGAGAGCTGTCTGTTCATGGTTGAGGGAAAGAGAAACAAAAAGGCAGTTCTGTAGGTTTCAATTTGGTTAAAGTTCAGCCTAATACCCCCAAATCTCTTTTCCAGAAAGATGCCCTAGAGAAATAATTCAGTTAGTATTTATTAAACATCCGTTTTTCAGCAGATACTATTCTCATGCTAACTAAGTCTATAAAGATGAATAAGGTCTCTGCCCTGAAGGATTCCACCATTTGATGTTAGAATCAGATATTATAGAATTGTCCATAATAAAATGTGATGATACCAACAGAAAACACTTCTTAGGGCTTACCACATGCTAGGTATTTTTCATAAGCGCTTTACATCTATTAACTCATTGACCCTCACCATAATCCTATTAAGTATTAGTAGTAGCAGTATCTGCATTTTATACATGAGAAGCTAAGTAATTTTCCCAGCTAGCAAGTCACAAAACAGGAATTAAAAGTCCTACCATCTGACTCCAGTGTCCTTTCTTTTAATAATTGAATGACAACATCAGCACCATAAACACAGAGAAACTAAAAGCTCAGAGGAGTGATTATTTCTACTTAGGGGTCTTTGGGAAGGCTTTGCAGAAAAGGTGGCATGTGTGCTAGGCTTTGAAGGATGAATAATGGGGGAGGATGAATAAATGTCAGACAGAAGGTTGGAAAGTGCATAGAGTAAAAGAGAAGGGGACATCTTGCAGAAGCAGGGATGAGTGATATGTGCACCATTTTCAGGGAAAACAAAATTGGTAGAAGAGGGAATGATTGGAAGCCTGAGTGGAAATGAAGAGAGAGAACAGTAGGGAGACAAAAGGGGATGATGGACAGGAGATTAATCAAATTATTGGGTTTCATATCTGTGTAGGAATGTCCTACGTCCATGTTTACCAGGGGAGTTTGTGCATGATTCTTAATGATGCCTACACTCTCAAAAGTGTTCTGACTTGTGAGATAAATCAGATGGGCACTGAGGCCCAATCAAAGTGTGGAGGCTTAGTATGACCTATGTCTGCCAAGAACATTTGCCAGTCCAGCCAGTGCCAAGCATATCATGGGCAGGGCACTTCCTAAACAGAGAGAACTCTGCTCCCTTACACTCTCATGGGAAGCACTTAACACTTGACACTCACTAATCTTTGCACCATCAGATACAGGCTGTCCCACTCAGCTACATACCTCCCGGGACACTTTGTCCTCTCTTATCTGAGCTCATGCAGCAACCTCGTGGTGTAAGTGGGACTGGATCAAAACCCTCTGGTTTCTCTGTCCTACATTCTGTCAAGTAGAACCTCTTAGATTTTTCTCAAATGTGAGTGAATAATGTTCTGTTTTTCTATATTATTATATAGAGTTATATGTATCATAGGTTCTTAATTTTCCAAACCCAAGCAAATTGTGCTTCGGTATCTGTGCATGTTCATCTACACGAGTTGGTGTTCATGACTAGAGGTTGAGGGATGAGCCACGGTAAAACTGAGTGCCTCTCTGAAAATATGTTCCAACTCAAAACAACTGCCATTGCAAAGAATCAGATAGAGAGATGTTTTGTTTTATTAAGTGGAACATCTCATAGTCAGCAGGATGTGGCTGACACTTAGGCTCACAAGGTTTATGACCAGGAAGGTGCTGAGAATCTCCAAGTCATCTGCTCACAGACCCAGTGATCATTACCACTGATCTTTCTACTTCCAGACTTTTGCAGTCATGGGTCTGTAATCTCCAGATCTACTTATTCATCACCCCTTTCCACTCATTCAAAATTATTCTTCCTAGCAACCTCCAAATAAATAGATATGTTATCCCAAGGTTCTCTTTGTTCCTAGATTCTGTGACACTACTTCATGACGGTTTGCTTCCAATTCTCTCATCGGACATTTTCTCTTTCCTGGATTACCTTTTTCAGAGGTTTGGCCCATATTCCACTACTTAATCATTCCCCCAATAATCTCATCCAATGGAGTGACTTTAAAAGAAGGTAATCAATTAGAGTTGAGTTGAGTTACATAAAGGACTAATGTAAGGGGAAGATTCCTACTGTTTCTATTTTTTTCATCCTCAAAATTTCAAGTCATTCAGACTTCATAAAGATAAATCCTATTAATTCTGTTGCATTAAGAATCCCAAGCCCAACTCGGATTAATCCTTGTCCACATAACACAGTTGGAAAAGCAAGGCTCTACCTTGTCTTGTTTCCTCTTAATGTGGTCATTTTAAAAGAAATTTGCTTTTTCTGCTTTCCTTCTCTGTCTTTCTGTGTCTCTTTCTACATGCATACTTTTACCTATTCCCTTAACTTCACCTAGACTTCAGGGCCTCCAGTCTGGTCTCAAATGGTTGAAGGTTTGGCCCTGAAGCTCAGTCCCCCTGATCTACCCCTTTTTTACCCACTGGTCCTGAGCAAGCTTCTCTGGCCTATATCCTGGAATTAGTTCTGAATGTTAAAAAAAAAGTACATACAGGGAGTGCCTGGGTGGCTCTGTCAGCTGAGTGGCAGACTCTTCTTTTTTTTCTCTAACATGTAGTTTAGTTATATTTTTTCTTTTTATTAACATATAGTGTATTATTTGTTTCAGGGGTACAGGTCTGTGATTCATCAGTCTTACACAATTCACAGCACTCACCATAGTACATACCTTCCCCAATGTCCATTACCCAGCCACCCCATCCCTCCCACCTCCCTCCACTCCAGCAACCCTCAGTTTGTTTCCTGAGATTAAGAGTCTTATGGTTTTTCTCCCTCTCTGCTTTCGTCTTGTTTCATTTTTCCCTCCCTTCCCCTATGATCCTCTGCCTTGTTTCTCAAATGCCACATATCAGTGAGATCATATGATAATTGTCTTTTTCTGATTGACTTATTTCGCTTAGCATAATACCCTCTAGTTCCATCCATGTCATTGCAAATGGCTAGTATCCAAAATCTATAAAGAACTTATCAAACTCAACACCCAAAGAACAAATAGTCTGATCAAGAAATGGGCAGAAGAGATGAACAGACATTTCTGCAAAGAGGACATCCAAATGGCCAACAGACACATGAAAAAATGCTCAACATCACTCAGCATCAGGGAAATATACATAAAAACCTCAATGAAATACTACCTCACACCAGTCAGAATGGCTAAAATTAACAAGTCAGGAAATAACAGATGTTGGCGAGGATGCGGAGAAAGGGGAACTCTCCTACACTGTTGGTGGGAATGCAAGCTGGTGCAGCCACTCTGGAAAACAGTATGGAGGTTCCTCAAAAAGTTGAAAATAGAGCTACCATATGATCCAGCAATTGCACTACTGGGTATTTACCCCAATGATACAAATGTAGTGATCCTAAGGGGCATGTGCACCCCAATGTTTATAGCAGCAATGTCCACAATAGCCAAACTATGGAAAGAGCCAAGATGTCCATCAACAAGTGAATCGATAAAGAAGATGTGGTATATATATATATATATATATATATATATATATATATATATATATAATGGAATATTATGCAGCCATCCACATATCCTTTTAATGGGAATTTTTTCATAACTGACAAGCTCTGAAATCCTGTTTTTCCCTTATAACACTATATGTATTTTCTATGTCTTGACATAGTTTTCAAATTTCTTATTTAATAATACTTTTTCTTTTTTGATGTTTATGCAGATTTCCATTGAATAAATGTATCCAAATATATCCTCATTTACTCTGTAAGTGTATGAAATGACTTAGCATGCTGTGATACTGTGATTTATAAGAAATCTATATTTGGTTATTCACATGACCAAATATGTATGACAAATATATATTTGGTCTTTGTCCCCAGTTCCTGGGTCACTGGTCCCCAGACCCCTGGAATTTCCTAAGAGATGAGAGCAATGGGATCATTTTTTTGTTATAATATTTGGTCTCTGGCCCACAGTTCCTGAGATCACTTCAGAGCATAATGGTGAAATGGGTGTCTTGTTACTCATAATGAGCCCCTTTCCACCACACCTGGGGTTATGTTAATAAGATGATTTTTGGAAAGCACCTAAGGATGGGGGCTGGTTGCCAGAGAAACAAACAATGAATAAAAGGTTGCAACTTTTCATCCCACCCTCTGATTTCTACAGAGGGAAGAGGGCTTGGAGGTGGGACCAATCAGCACTGGCCAGTGATTTAATCAGTCATGACTATGTAATGAAGCTTCCATAAAAACTCAAAAGGACAGGGTGTAGAGAGCTTCCAGGTTGTTGAGTGCATGCAGATTCGAGGAGAGTGGCATGCCTGGAGAGAGCATTGCAACTCTGTGCCCTGTCGCCACACCTTGCCCTATGCATCTCTTCCATCTGGATGTTCCTGAGTTATATCCTTTTATAAGAAACTGGTTATCTAGTAAGTAAAATGTTTCCCTGAGTTCTGTGAGCTGCTCTAATAAATTAATTGAACTCAAAGAGGGGGTCATGGGAACCTCCAATCTGTAGCCAGTTGGTCAGAAGCCCATGTGACAACCCAGACTTGCAATTAGCATCCAAAGTGCGTATTTGTGGGGGAGCTTAACTTGTGGGATCTGATGCCACCTCCAGGTAGATAGTGTCAGAACTGAGCTGGATTGTAGGACACCCAGCTGATGTCAGAGAATCACTTGGCTGTGTGAGGACATCCCTCCCTCCTTTTGGAAACAGGGTCCACAACAACTATTATAAGACCAACAGCAGGCATTTAATGCTATTCATGGCAAACATCCTAGATCCATTTCTACTTGCTATACCAATGCTCCCATTCCATTTTGTCATGGCCTGGCTCCAGCCTTTTTACTCTTTTTCTGTTTATCAATACTTAAATTCCCTTAGAATTAATTTTTTTGTTTGTTCTCTCTGTCTGTCTTTTAGGCTCACTCCAAGGACTTGACTCATACTTGTCTTACTGGAGATTATTGCTTTTTGCTATCTTTCTTTTTTTTTTTTAATTTTATTATGTTATGTTAGTCACCATACAATACATCATTAGTTTTTGATGTAGTGATCCACGATCCATTGTTTTCGTATAACACCTAGTGCTCCATGCAGTACGTGCCCTCCTTAATACCCATCACCGCGCTAACCAATCCCCCCTCCCCCCTCCCCTCTAAAACCCTGTTTGTTTCTCAGGTCCATAGTCTCTCATGGTTCATCTCTCCCTCCAATTCCCCCTCCCCATTTTTCCCTTACTTCTCCTAATGTCCTCCATGTTACTCCTTATGTTCCACAAATAAGTAAAACCATATGATAATTGACTTTCTCTGCTTGACTTATTTCACTTAGCATAATCTCCTCCAGTCCCATCCATGTTGATGTAAAAGTTGGGTATTCATCTTTTCTGATGGCTGAGTAATATTCCATTGTATATATGGACCACATCTTTATTCATTCATCTATTGAAGGGCATCTCGGCTCTTTCCACAGTTTGACTATTGCGGACATTGCTGCTATGAACATTGGGGTGCATATGGCTCTTCTTTTCACTACATCTGTTTTTTTGGGGTAAATACCCAGTAGTGCAATTGCTGGGTCATAGGGTAGCTCTATTTTTAATTTTTTGAGGCACCTCCACACTGTTTTCCAAAGTGGCTGTATCAACTTGCATTCCCACCAACAGTGTAAGAGAGTTCCCCTTTCTCCACAACCTCTCCAACATTTCTTGTTTCTTGCCTCGTCAATTTTTGCCATTCTAACTGGTGTAAGGTGGTATCTCAATGTGGTTTTGATTTGAATTTCCCTGATGGCTAATGATGATGAACATTTTTTCATGTGTCTGTTAGCCATTTGTATGTCTTCTTCAGAGAAGTGTCTTTTCATATCTTCTGCCCACTTTTTGACTTGATTATTTGTTTTTTGGGTGTTGAGTTAGAGAAGTTCTTTATAGATCTTGGATACCAGCCCTTTATCTGTAGTGTCATTTGCAAATATCTTCTCCCATTCTGTGGTTTGCCTCTTTGTTTTGTTGACTGTTTCCTTTGCTGTGCAGAAGCTTTTTATCTTGATGAAGTCCCAAAAGTTCATTTTTGCTTTTGTTTTACTAGCTTTTGGAGATGTATCTTGAAAGAAGTTGCTGTGGGCGATGTCAAAGAGGTTACTGCCTATGTTCTCCTCTAGGATTTGGATGGATTCCTGTCTCACATTGAGGTCTTTCATCCACTTTGAGTTTATCTTTGTGAATGGTGTTAGAGAATGGTCGAGTTTCATTCTTCTGCATGTGGCTGTCCAATTTTCCCAGCACCATTTATTGAAGAGACTGTCTTTTTTCCATTGCATGTTTTTTCCTGCTTTGTCAAAGATTATTTGACCATAGAGTTGAGGGTCCATACCTGGGTTCTCTATTCTGTTCCATTGGTCTATATGTCTGTTTTTGTGCCAGTACCATGCTGTCTTGGTGATCACAGCTTTGTAATAAAGCTTGAAATCGGGCAACGTGATGCCCCCAGCTTTGTTTTTCTTTTTCAACATTTCCTTGGCGATTTGGAGTCTTTTCTGATTCCATACAAATATTAGGATTGTTTGTTCCAGCACTTTGAAAAATGTCATTGGAATTTTGATCGGGATGGCATTGAAGGTATAGGTTGCTCTGGGTAGCATAGACATTTTAACAATGTTTATTCTTCCGATCCATGAGCATGGAATATTTTTCCATCTTTTTGTGTCTTCTTCAATTTCTTTCATGAGTGTTTTGTAGTTCCTAGAGTATAGATCCTTTACCTCTTTGGTTAGGTTTATTCCGAGGTATCTTATGGTTTTTGGTGCTATTGTAAATGGAATCGTTTCTTTAATTTCTCTTTCGGGGCGCCTGGGTGGCTCAGTTGGTTAAGCGACTGCCTTCGGCTCAGGTCATGATCCTGGAGTCCCAGGATCGAGTCCCGCATTGGGCTCCCTGCTAAGCAGGGAGTCTGCTTCTCCCTCTGACCCTCCTCCCTCTCATGCTCTCTGTCTCTCATTCCCTCTCTCTCAAATAAATAAATAAAATCTTTAAATAAATAACTTCTCTTTCTACAGTTGCGTTGTTAGTGTATAAGAAAGCAACTGATTTCTGTGCATTGATTTTGTATCCTGCTACATTACTGAATTGCTGGATGAGTTCTAGTAATTTGGGGGTGGAGTCTTTTGGGTTTTCCACATAAAGTATCATGTCGTCTGCGAAAAGAGAGAGTTTGACTTCTTCTTTGCCAATTTGAATACCTTTTATTTCTTTTTGTTGTCTGATTGCTGTTGCTAGGACTTCTAGTACTATGTTGAACAACAGTGGTGAGACTGGGCACCCTTGACGTGTTCCTGATCTTAAGGGAAAGGCTCTCAGCTTTTCCCCCATTGAGGATGATATTTGCTGGGGGTTTTTCATAGATGGAATTTATGAGCTTGAGGAATGTTCCCTCCATCCCTATACTCTGGAGAGTTTTAATCAGGAAAGGATGTTGTGTTTTGTCAAATGCTTTTTCTGCATCAATTGAGAGGACCATATGGTTCTTCTCCCTCCTCTTATTAATGTGTTCTATCACATTGATTGATTTGCGAATGTTGAACCACCCTTGCATCCCGGGGACAAATCCCACTTGGTTGTGGTGGATGATCCTTTTAATGTATTGTTGGATCCTATTAGCTAGGATTTTGTTGAGCATTTTGGAATCCATATTCATCAGGGATATCGGTCTGAAATTCTCCTTTTTGATGGGGTCTTTGCCTGGTTTGGGGATTAAGGTAATGCTGGCCTCATAGAATGAGTTTGGAAGTTTTCCTTCTATTTCTATTTTTTGAAACAGCTTCAGTAGAATAGGTATTATTTCTTCTTAGAATGTTTGGTAGAATTCCCCAGGGAATCCACCAGGCCCTGGACTCTTGTTTTTTGGGAGGTTTTTGATCACTGCTTCACTCTCGTTACTGGTTATTGGCCTATTCAGGTTGTCAATTTCTTCATGTTTCAGTCTTGGCAGCTTATAGGTTTCCAGGAAGGCCTCCATTTCAACCAGATTGCTCAGTTTATTGGCATATAGTTGTTGATAATAATTTCTAATAATTGTTTCTATTTCCTTGGTGTTAGTCGTGCTCTCCCCTTTCATTCGTAATTTTATTAATTTGGGTCCTTTCTCTTTTCTTTTGGATAAGTCTGGCCAGTGGTTTATTGATCTTATTAATTCTTTCAAAGAACCAACTTCTAGTTTTGTTGATCTGATCTACTGTGTTTCTGGTTTCTAACTCATTGATTTCTGCTCTAATTTTAATTATTTCTCTTCTAGTGCACGGTTTAGGCATCGTTTGTTGCTTTTTCTCTAGTTCTTTAAGGTATAGAGTTAGTTGGTGAATTCAGGATTTTTCTATTTTTTTTGAGTGAGGCTTGGTTGTCTATGTATTTCCCCCTTAGGACCGCTTTTGCAGTATCCCATAGGTTTCGGACCAATGTGTTTTCATTCTCATTGATTTCCATGAATTGTTTAAATTCTTCTTTGATTTCCTGGTTGACCCAAACATTCTTGAGTAGAGTGGTCTTTAGCTTCCAAGTGTTTGAATTTCTGCCAAATTTTCTCTTGTGAATGAGTTCCAGTTTTAGAGCACTGTGGTCTGAGAATATGCAGGGAATAATCTCAATCTTTTGGTATCGGTTGAGACCTGATTTGTGACCCAGTATATGGTCTATTCTGGAGAAAGTTCCACGTGCACTTGCGAAGAATGAGTATTCTGTTGTTTTAGGGTGGAATGTTCTGTAAATATCTATGAGGTCCATCTGGTCCAGTGTGTCATTCAAAGCTCTTGTTTCCTTGTTGATTTTCTGCTTAGATGATGTGCCCATTGCTGAGAGTGGAGTATTGAGGTCACCTACAATTAACGTATTGTTATCAATATGACTATTTTGGTTAACAGTTGGCTTATGTAGATGGCTGCTCCCATATTGGGGGAATAGATATTTACAATTGTTAGATCTTCTTGTTGGATAGACCCTTTAAGAATGATATAGTCCTTCTGTGTCTCTTACTATAGACTTTAGTTTAAAATCTAATTTGTCTGATATAAGAATTGCTACCCCAGCTTTCTTTTGAGGTCCGCTGGCATGGAAGATGGATCTCTATCCCTTCACTTTCAGTCTGAATGTATCTTTAGGTTCAAAATGAGTCCCTTGTAGACAGCATATGGATGGGTCCTGTCTTTTTATCCAACCTGCAACCCTGTGCCATTTTATGGGAGCATTTAGGCCATTCACATTGAGAGTGATTATTGAAAGATATGAATTAATTGTCATCATGTTGCCTGTGAAGATGTTGTTTTTATAGATTGTCCCTGTAAATTTCTGTTGTAGATCACTCTTGGGGTCTTTCTCCTTTTATAGAACCCCCCTTAATATCTCTTGCAGGGCCGGCTTAGTGGTCACATATTCTTTCAGTTTCTGCCAGTCTTGGAAGCTCTGCATCTCTCCATCCATTCTAAATGAAAGCCTTGCCGGATAAAGTATTCTTGGCTGCATGTTCTTCTCATTTAGTACCCTGAATATGTCTTGCCAGGCCCTTCTGGCTTGCCAGGTCTCTGTGGATAGGTCTGACGTTATTCTGATGTTCCTCCCTCTGTACGTAAGGAATCTCTTCTCCCTAACTGCCCTTAAGATGGTTTCCTTGGTTCTAAGATTTGCAAGTTTTACTATTACATGCCGGGATGTTGGCCTGTTTTCCTTGATCTTGGGAGGGGTCCTCTCTGCCTCTAGGATGCAAATGTTTGTTTCATTCCCCAGATTAGGGAAGTTCTCAGCCACGATTTGCTCAAATACATCTTCTAGCCCTCTCTCTCTCTCCATTCCCTCCAGGATTCCAATTATTCTGACTTTGGAATGCTTCATGGTGTCACTTATTTCTCTGATTCTATTTTCATGGATTCTGAATTGTTTTTCCCTGGCCTCCTCTTTTCCCTTTTTATCTATTATATTGTCTTCCAGGTCGCTTATTCTCTCTTCTGCCTCACTTACCCTATCTGTTAGATTATCTAGATTGGATTGGATCTCATTGATAGCATTTTTAAGTTCTGCCAATTCACCTTTTATTTCAGCCCTTAGAGACTCTATGTTGCCATTAATTGATTTCTCCATTCTAGCCATTGTCTTCACAATTGCTAGCCTGAATTCCATCTCCGACATCTTGGTTATATCTGTATCCATTTGTAAATCTGCATCATAAGTCATAATCTCTGAGTCTTTTTTATTTGGGGGGCTCCTCCTCCTAGTCATTCTGTTGATGGGTGTTTGAGGGAATGTATAGAGTCCAAATTATTGACCAGAACCCAAGCAAGATGCACCTGTTGTCTTGGGATCTTAGGGTTGCTGGCCTCTTGTTCTCCCAGCCTGTCTTCTGCGGGAGGGGCCTGCTGTGCTGTTACTCAGGCAACCCTGTTTGGGCGGAGTTGCCCTGCGCCCCTGTGGCAGGGGATGGGCTCAGCGGGAATAAGTTTTTGGGGCTTTTGTTCTCTGGCAGCTTTCCCTGGTGGCTTTCTGCATCTCTTCCACGAGTCAGAGCAAAAGAGACCATTTCCAACCCTCTGCCTCAGAGCAGAGAGACCGCAGTCTGTTCTTCAGTGAGCTCTCCAGGCCACACCGTCTCCGTTTCTGTCCATGCTGCTATAAACTGCAGCGGCCTGGGTTGTGTGCCCCTCTGCAGCGCTCCCAGTCCTGCCTCCAGGTCGGGGCACGTCTCTGCCCTTTGTGCTTCTAAAACTGCCAGCCGCTCCCAGTTCACCCGTGCGACCCCACCGCTCCGGGTTTCCAACTGGGGCCTGCCCTAAAGTCCTTTCCCCACCGCTACTGGTCTGCGAGTCTGTGCCCTGTCCGCAGCGTGCGAGGCTGTCACTCACCGGCAGTGTAGGATTCCCCACGGCCAGGCACCCTCCCGCTGCTGTTTATCCTCCGATATCTGCCTGCAGAATCACGGCTCCCCACTTTGTAACTCAAAACCAACCGCCTACGATATTCTGTTTGTAGAGATCCGGATCTTCTTACATCTCAGGCTGGTTTCATGGGTGCTCAGAGTGGTCTGGTAGATATCCAGCTCAATTCCAGGGGCCAGTTGAAGTAGGGTCCCCTACTCCTCCGCCATCTCGAAGTCCATCCTATCTCTCTTTCTAAGTCCAGGTCAAATGTATCTTCCTTCAGGTAGCCTTCCAGGATCTCCACAACCAGAAAGAAGGCTCCATTCCCAGACTCACTTCAACACCCTTTCTGTTCATCTCTTTTAGGGAAATGTCTCAGAGATACTCTGAGAGTTGCCCTACCTGATAACCACCCTCCTCTGTATCCTTATAATTTCAGATTTGTTCAGGTGATCAACCCCCAGTTAAAAACAAAACAAAACAAAACAAAACAAAAAACAAAAAAAACCCGTCTATTTCTCTGCCTCCTCTACATCCAGGAATGGCTCTATCTGCTTTTTGCTCTCTTGAGCAAAATACTTAATGTAGAAGTACATCAAGTTCTCTGCCAGGCTCAAAGCTGCATACAAACAGGAATAATTTAGCTGTCTTTCTAAAAATCAGTCTAACCCCCTGGTTTGGTGCAGGGCCAGTCTCTAAGTAGTCAAGATAATTTGTTGATTTTGATTAGTTGAGCGAACATTTTTGTTTGTTTTGTTTCTTTGTTTTTACACAATCCATTTTCTGAAAGGTGTCTGTTGTTATAGCAACATGTACAAATTGTCATGGCAACATGCTCAGGCATCAATTTCAATTACTTGCAAAACAGAAATGCTTGTCTGATTCAAAACAAGCAAGGGAGTCAGACTTACACTCTTAGATTCTATGTTCTCATGCCTCTACTCACCTCTGGCAATAACTCAACTATCAATTTTTGGAACAAAATGGAATAATCTGAAAGACTTGTCTAATATTTTTGAGCAGCTAAAGAAATGTATTGACTTTCAGATCCCTCAATTTGTGAAAGAGTATTCAAGGTGACATTTTTGGTGACCCAGTCTTCTTGATGGACATAAAAAGAGAGGTGGGTTTACTTATGAAATCCAGAAACCCTGCTTGGGTAGACTGAGTGTTCCTGATGATCCTCAGGAGTGTTTAACATTCCTGTCCAGGAAGAATTGACTAATTCTGGAATCTGAATGTTCAGCAGGGGAGAAACCTGTCAGCTTAGTCAGGATAATGCTCCCCAAAGATGCCCATTTCCTAATCCCAAGATCCTGTGAATATGTTAGGTTACCAGCAAAGGGGAATCAAGGATATAGATGGAGTTAAGGTTGCTAATCAGCTGACTTTTAGATGAGGAGATTCTCCTAGATGATGGTAGTAGGCCCAATGTAATTACAAATGTTCTTACAAATGGAAGACGGAGACAGAAGAGGAAAACAGAGAAATGGCAGCTGAGGAAGAGACCAGCCCTATCAACACCTTGATTTTAGCAAGGTGAGACTCATTTTGGACCTCTAACCTCCAAAGTTATAAGGCAATAAATTGGCATGGTTTTAAGCCACTACATTTGTGGTAATTTCTCTCTTTTTAAAAAAACATTTATTTATTTATTTACTTACTTACTTATTTATAGCTCATGCGAGGGTGTGAGGTGGGGCAGATGGGGAGGGAGAGGGACAAGAAGACTCTGTGCTGAGGGTGGACCACACCCCCCCCCCGGGGGCTTGATGTGGAGCTCAAACTCATGACCCTGAGATCATGACCTGAGCTGAAAATCAAGAGTTGGCCAGTTAACAGACTGAGCCACCCAGGCGCTCACATTTGTGGTAACTTCTTACAGCGGCGTTAGGGAATTATTGCTAATACAGCTGATATGCCTCTGAGGTTCACCACTGATTCAGAAGCTGCCCTGGGCCTCTGCTCTACTGGGCAAGGTTCTGAGAGCTAGGCTCTGAGGGATCTATGGACTGATAAGTTCCTCTGAATACGTGAGCCTTGCAGAGCATATCGGTACGTCAGACTGGAAGCACACAGGAGGACAGAAAACCTAGATGCTCAATGGGACAAGTCCTAGAAAGACACCAGGGTAAACACTCAGCTCTCATCTGCCCCAGAATTGCAACTATACATTGGTCTTGAGCATTCGTCTGTCAGCCTCACAAGACTAGTGTACTTTCAGTGCCAGAGTTCCTGGCTCTCAGAGTATATGAAGAAAAAATTTTAACAAAGAATTATCAGACCCTTCGGGGTGCCTGGGTGGCTCAGTCGTTAAGCGTCTGCCTTTGGCTCAGGTCATGATCCCAGGGTCCTGGGATGGAGCCCCGCATCGGGCTCCCTGCTCCGCGGGGAGCCTGCTTCTCTCTCTCCCACTCCCCCTGCTTGTGTTCCCCCTCTCACTGTGTCTCTCTCTGTCAAATAAATAAATAAAAATCTTTAAAAAAAAAAAAGAATTATCAGACCCTTCACATGGTCCAGACGATTCCAAGTATCATTTGCTAAAACCAGGGGTAGTTATTTACTGATTGAAAATAAGTGCACCAATCACTTAAAAGGGATTTATAGCAATTAAAAAAACCAAACATTTGTTAGAACTTAATATTTGAAGAAATGCTTGTCTTAA
This sequence comes from Neomonachus schauinslandi, assembly GCF_002201575.2. Taxonomy (NCBI): domain Eukaryota; kingdom Metazoa; phylum Chordata; class Mammalia; order Carnivora; family Phocidae; genus Neomonachus; species Neomonachus schauinslandi. The sequence continues at coordinate 91,329,268 of NC_058413.1, read as the reverse complement.
AATAATGAAAAAGAAAGCTTGTTCTAAGATGTGGAAAATGGATTTTTTGAGGAAAACATCTAAACTCACGTATGTACCAAAATGAATATCAGATGAATGAAGAATTAAACAGTTAAAAAACCCAAAGGAAACAATATCCAATAATTTAATGAAGAAAATTCTTCTGTACATCTCCACTCATCTGCTAAAGAAGAAAGGAACACTTTCAAAAAACCCACTGTAAAATGTAACCAGTTATCATGCATTGCCAAATTCACTCAAACTGTCATCATTCTCAATACATAAATATCCTATACATTTCATGTGGAAACATCCTTCACTGGATATTTGTACCACCTATATAAGATTAACACAGTTTACAATGATTTAAACATAACACAAAACACAAAATTCCATCTACCTTGTCTTTCTTTGGGAAAAATAGAGTAATTTTGTTCAGTGGGAAGTTTTGAATACTTCAGGCTCAGGACCAAATTTTTTTTTTTAACAAAAATATTCAGAATGAGGTTCAAAACTCTGTCAACAAATTTTAATTTCTATCCTTTTACTTTTATTTGTGGCCACTAATGAATACAGCAGAGAGCAGCTACATTCCCTACTCATCCCATTCGGAGAGCTTTCCTGATTGAGAGCTTTGTCCCACTTAGGGAGTAGGTACAGTTTATAATTATATAACATAGTAACAAAATTATATTCCTTTGTTCCTAATTTTGGAGAACAAAATTAAGGTAACTTAAACCTGTGGAAAAGCTGGAATGCTTTTATGTCTCCAATTTCTTTTATTCATTAAATTCAGGATGGGGAAAATGACCCCAAGTAAGATAAAAGTTAAATAAATTTCCATTTATTTAGGTCCCGTAATAACTGTAGTAGCAAAAATTAACTTCAGTGTAGCACCAAGAACAGAGAACACAAATGAAGGCCCAGAAAATCACAGTGTCAGGTAGACTTGTACCTCTTGGAGACAGACAGGTACATAGAACGTTCCTTCTTTAAATCACTAATTTTCCACTGACCTCTCTGATTTTGTTGCAAATGTCACTATCAGTTCCAAGTGCACTTATAAATGCATATACTGTGACCCGAGGCACTGGATTCAGTATTCACTACAGAAATGACCCAGAGAATGATTCCCCTATTAGAGAAAAATTGGGATGGCATTCAAGTAGAGTAGCAAATACTCAACTCTTGAAAGTACTTAGGTGAAAAATAAAAATCCATGTTTTTTTATGACATGATTATAATGACAGAAAATTGAAAGGAGAAATTACATTTCCTTTCCCAAAGATACATACCCACCCTAGGATATATTTTCTTCATACCATAGGTTATTGAGATATGTAGCTTTAAGATAGGGTGGATATCATATTATTTACCATTCCTTTTGAGAGATGAAATATCTAAAAGCTTCTGAACACCAATATTATTTGTATAATTGAATAAAATAATATATATTATTTATTTATATTACAGATATATCTTTCTTAAAGATAAGGCGGAACATATATGTATAGTTTTTAGGCATTACATATACATATATATATCTGTAAATATGTAATGACTATCATAAATATATGACATATATGTCTCTATATTCAAGGAGCTAGAGATTCTCAGAGGAGGAAATCTTTACACATACCTCATTCATGGAAGTAAGTTCTCTTTTGAGTATCGTTCAAGATTGGAGAAAGGCCTGACCAGTTAGGATTTTATTCTGTCTTTTTTTCCCCTTAAGTAATTAAATCAGATTAACAGTAGTCAACTTTATTCTTCAATCAAGAGATTTCCGTATTTTTAAACTTTTCAACCACTACTATCTACTGCATGTTTCTGAAAAGAGTTAGCAATTGTTTACATTATTCAATCATGCTTTCAGTTTTGCATTTTCAGTTCATTTTTCAGTGCTGCTGGGAAATTGAATAAAGGAAATCTCATTTAGCATGGAGTCAGGAGGCCAGAAGGGGAAACTCTCACTTCTTACCACTCACCATCAGTTACAGAAGCCCACAGGAAGAAACAGACCTTGCATTCCAACAGGAAGAAGCCTGCTATCTTACTCCAGCAGGAGGAAGGGAGAATTTCTTCTTGCCCAGCAATAAGCTTAGCCAGTAGGAAAATATGGCAACTCAGCTGTCAGGTTTCATGAGAAATCATCACCACCTTGAACTCTTGCTTTCCTCAATGGACTTTGGTTCAAAGCAGCTCCTCCCAACTTTCTCCTTTTCTCTATAAAGTAACTTTACTCTCCTTTGAGCTCCAGACTTACCTATGGTTTGCTATAGCTTGCATGTCCCAAATTGCAATTCCTCTGCTATTCCTGAATAAAACCATTTTTTTCTGGTAAAGTAACTGGCTGTTTTATTTTTAAGGTCAACAGGTCCATTCTGGTCTTATTATTTAATATAGATTTCTTTATCTTAGTAGGGATTGATTCCAACGTATCAGTTATTCAGCTTAGTTTATCATCTTATTCATCTTTGTCATCTTATTTCCCTCCACTCATGCTTTTTCCTCAGCTGGCAGTAGTTGTTAGGAGTGCTATCTGTACTTCCAAGGAAGAGACTTTAGAGTAGAGAAAAGACTAAAAGCTTGGAGGATCAGGGAAGGTTTTGTTTGGATAGTGTCCTGAAAGATGAGTATGATTTGGACCTATAGAGAAGAATGAAAGTGATATGCCAAGCAGAGGGAACAACAAGACCAAGACTCAGAGTCAACAAAGGAAAGCATGTGTGAGAGATGCCTAAAATTCAGAATTTATGGTTCAGCAATTAGCCTAATATAGCAATAGGATAGTCTAAGTTAGGGTTGTACTGAAGAAAGTTGTTACATTGTGTTGGGGGATTATGAAGCAGTTTAGTTTGGCTTCTGGAAAAATCAAATATGAAAGGGAAATAGGAACAAAACTGGTGATGTAGTTTAGGAGCAGATCCCAAAAGGTTTTGAATGTCAAACTCAACATCAGCCTTGAAGTCGACAGAAAATGGAAACATGCTAAAGACATTTTTAACAAGGGAGCAAAATTATTATGTCACTGTTCTGCAAAGTAAAAATGGCAGTATCAACCTTAAAATTTCATAGACCTTATTGTAGAATAGTTGAAATTCAGTTTTAGCAAATTATAAGAAGGGTTTGAAGTACACTCATAAACTCTCATAAGCAGTTATATTTAGGATGCCATAAAAATTAAAGGCATTTTTTTGGTAACTGACACATAGTGGTGATGACAATTATGGAACCAATAGTCACCACTGGAATGTGTTTGCATTCAATATGGCTACATTGAACACCTCATTTTAGGGAATGATAATCCTTTGTAAGTTTTCCTAAAGTTCTATTTATGATTGTGTATTTGAGTAAAAGAAGTAATAAACATATGGGGTATGTAAATAGTACATTTTAAATCTATAATGAATCTGAGATAGATTTGTGCTAATTTGTAAGCCCTGGTCATAAGAATGTTTTCTTATGTTTTGATTTTTCAGCAACATCAGGAACTGGAGAACTTGGAACTTCCCTTTGACCAATATGTCAGTAATAGGTTTTAATCCCCTTCTTTTGAGTCTCCAGTTACTGTAATGTGAGCAAAGGGTTAGCTGCATTAGGCTGTGTGCCTCTAGGCTGTATTTAGTCTGTTTTATAAGATCAATGGAATGCAAAATGCGACAAGTTGTAGGTCCAAAGTCACAGTGATCCCGCTTGTAATCTACTTTATCAAAAGGAAAGTAAATCACTGGGTGCCATCTCCATTTGAAACTCTGAAAGGTGGAAGAATGGGTAACTCACTTTTTTCCTCTTGCATTTTGGGCTCATGATCAAAAAGAAGGAAGCATACAGAGTCTCTTCTAGTTCTTTAAGTCATCCCTGGATCTTTTGATCTGTTCCCCCTGATTTCTCCCTGCATGAGGATGGCAGCCATGGTCACTTTCTCCCTTTCAACATGTATTAGCTTTACAGATAACAGGAATTCTGGCAGTATCTTGGATCTGTGATGCTAATAAGTCAATAACTCTAGACATAAATTAGTCCAGTGTGGACACCACCCAAACATTTGTATTTTGTAAACTGTGCTCTGTCACCCTCTGATGGATGTAGAAACATCTTCCAATCAGCACTGAGTTAAAGGTTCTCCCTGATGAACACTCATCCCGGTGTTTGCCATTGGAGGGGCAAGGGATAGAGGAGGAAATGTGTTTTATAAGTTACTTGATAATTTGGAGGAGATGACAATCTCTGCATAAATATTTATGTACAAAGGTGTTCACTACCACATTATTTATAAGATCTTTTTTAAAAATTGGAAACAATCTAATTGTTTTATGATTATATATAGAAATGTACTTGGTATTGTATAATGAGATTATATCCTGTAAATTTTCTAAATTTATGTATTAGGTATCATAATTGCTTTATAGATGCCTTAGGACTTGTTATACAGAAAATCATGTCATCTGCAAATAAAGAATTATCTGTATCTTCTCTCCAACTGTACATCCCCTTCCCTCTTTCATTGTCTTATTGCACTGGCTAGGACATCTGGTGCGATCTTGAATAAAATTAGCCAAGGAAGGGGCACCTGGGTGGCTCAGTTGGTTAAGCGACTGCCTTCGGCTCAGGTCATGATCCTGGAGTCCCGGGATCGAGTCCCACATGGGGCTCCCTGCTCAGCAGGGAGTCTGCTTCTCCCTCTGACCCTCCCCCTCTCATGCTCTCTGTCTCCCATTCTCTCTCTCAGATAAATAAATAAAACCTTTAAAAAAAAAATTAGCCAAGGAAAACAGCCTGGACTTGTTCCTAGTCATAGGGTAACAACATTCAATATTTCACCATTAAATATTATGTTATCATCTTGTATTTATTGAGATGATCATTTGGTTTTTCTCCTTACTGTCTTAATGTATTGAATCATTTTCATTGATTTTCACATGTTAAACCAAACTAACATTCATAGGATAAATCCCACTTTCTTGTGTTATCTTTTGGTACTTTCTTGTTAATATATTGTTAAGGACTTAAGCCTCCTAATTTTTATTCCTTGTAATGTCTTTGTCAGGTTTTGGAGTCAGAGTTATACTTACCTCATAAAATAGATTGGTATGTGTTTTCTCCTGTTCTCTTTTGTAAAAGTGTGTTTAAGATTTACATTATTTCTTCTTAAAAGTTTTAGGAAACTATCTGAGCCTTGAGCTTCCTTTACAGCAACCTTTTTTTTTTTGTATTACAAATTCAATGCATTTAATAGTCAGAGAACTAATGTGAGTTTCTATTTTATCCTATGTCAGTTTTAGAAAGTTAGGCTTTTTTGGAAATGTGTAGATTTTGTCTAAATTGTTAAATTTATTGGAAAAATCAAATTACAATTAGAAAGCTAAACATTCCACGGGCTGGGTGGCTTAGTTGGTTAAGCGTCCAACTCCTGGTTTTGGCTCAGGTCATGATCTCAGGGTTGTGAGATTGAGCCCTGTGGTGGGCTCCACACTGGGCATGGAGCCTGTTTAAGATTCTCTTCCTCTCCATCTGCCCCTCTCCTTCTCTCAACAACAACAAAAAAGGGTAAACATTCCCGCTCATCAGGATCACTTAAAAGATTCTGATTAAGATGAAGTAAGCACACTCCATCTGATCTCTCATACTGAATGCATGAAGTTGCTGTCTGAAGACTCTGAAAAGTAAATGGTAGCAGGAAGATGGGAGAGAGAAACTGGGACTCAATACAACAATGAATTTCCTGTGCCCCTCACTCCCAGTGTCCTCTAGCCTGGATTCAAAGACAAATTGAAACCCCAAATCACACCATTTTACAGACAGAAAGAACTGCTGGAGAAGCACTTTCTGATTTGAAGAGTGGGAAGGGAAATTCCAAGGGTCAGGGAGAGGATAGACCTAAACCCTGGATTTTTCTGGTGTGTGTGGGTGTGTGTGTTTTCTATTCTCTCCTACTTCCCTGCTCCCACGAGATACTGAGGCAACAGTGATGGTGGTAGTGACAGTCAGGGCAGTGGCTGCCCAGCAAGAACTCTGAGGAAGGGGAACTGTGGTTTCAAGGATGTGGGAATAGTCTCTGTTGCACGTTCTCTCTTTCTTTCACTTTCCCTAAAGGCAGATATCATCACAGATATATGCAGCAGAGTGGGAAAACTAAAGTTCCAATCGTCTAGCTGGAAAATGAGTAACTGGAGCTAAAAGGGTAGCTCTCTAAGCATGTAGAAAACTAAAACATGGTAATTAAATAAAATTTGTATATGAACCCTTTGTGTTCATCCCTTTGATGTATATGCATGAATATGACCACAAAAAGCATAGTAAATGTTTGGATAACTGAAGTATGGGGTACACTGCCCAGGTCCCAGATTTGTATGAGGTGGCCCATATGCAGGACAGATCCAAATAACAAGGCAGATGCTTCCAAACTGAACTGACATTAGTACCATAACCCACAGAAGGAAGCCTAAAATTATAATAACCTGTATGGAATAAAGACCACTTTTACAAATTATCAAAATTTGCCTGAGAAGAGATAGATATCTGAATATCTATTAAAGAAATTAAGGGGCTCCTGGGTAGCTCAGTCAGTTAAGCATCTGCCTTCGGCTCAGGTCATGATCCCAGGGTTCTGGGATCGAGCCCCACATCGGGCTCCCTGCTCAGCTGGGAGCCTGCTTCTCCCTCTCCCTCTGCTGGTCCCCCTGCTTGTGCTCTCTTGCTCTTTCTGTCAACTAAATAAATAAAATCTTAAAAAATTAAATCTGCCAAAAAAAAAATCTACAAAAGGTAATTCCAAGCCCAACTATGAGTAATATTCATGGAGTTTTATTTTCTTCATCATAGAACATCTACAGAACAATTCATTCCAAGCCTTCACAGGGATTCACTAATTTTAGGTAATGTGTGAGAATGTGTTTTTTACAAATGGCAAATTCTGCACAAATGAGAGAAAATAACTAAACAGCCTGTCACATGCGTATAGCCTTTTGGGAGAAGTAGAACTTTCTCAGAGCCTAAGAGTATATATGGTGTCAGTGATATCTTTTCTCCTTTCCTTTCACAGATAGGCCTGTTTCTGAACATAGTAACTCAGCATGCAGAGGGTGGTAGAGGCCAGCCTGTGGCCTGAAGCTGACATGAAATGCAGACTCTGGGCTTCTTCAGCTGGGTAATCGCCCGACTAAAACGAGAATAACAACATGAAAATGTCTCCCTCTCCATACATAACAAGGAAATGTATGCCTCCAACAGCAAGAAAGAGGGAATTTGCTATCACTATGCTGATGTTTGTTCTAAATGCAGAAATTAAATGGCCACAAATGGAACTGACTTTAAATTGGCTCTCGAGGCACCTGGCTGGTGCAGTCAGTTAAGTGCCTGACTCTTGGTTTCCGCTCAAGTCATGGTCTTGGGATCCTGAGTTTGAGCCCCGTGTGACGCTCCACACTCAGCACGGAGTCTGCTTAAGACTCTTTCTCCCTCTCCTTCCCTGCTATGCCCTTGATCCACCCTCCCTAAAATAAATAAATAAATCTTTAAAAATAAATAAACAAATTAGGTCTCAAGAACAGAAAATGAGTAAAAATAAAGATATCTTGCTATGTAATGATAGACACTGAAAATAATTTAGTTCAGGTTAAATAACCCTTTCCTGAATTGAACTCATACCCTCAGAGAATTAAAGTCTGGGGGGGTTATGACTACTAAAACTCCAGATTTATTTTCCTTCAATAGTTAACTCTTTTAGCACCCTCTAAAAATTCAAGAGAAACAGCACAACTTTTAAATTAATATCATAATTCCTCATTTTGAGAGCACAAGGCAAAGTTCTGCAGTTAGCTCCTTGAAATTCAGGCCTTGCAGGTGAATTGTGGGATTTGGTTAGAGTCCATTTTTGGTCCAGGGAAATAACACAGCTGAGACTGGATGTGGCAAAAGTGGAGCAGGGGTGATGGAAAAATCCCAACTTAAAAATGTGAGAAAAACCCTTAGAGACACAAGCCATCAACCAGTCCAATATCTTTAGACAGAAATGAAACTAAATCATTAACTATAATATTTTCAAGCTTTTCAAGAAAAATATTTATATTCTCTGCTAGTCATCTAGCCCAGTATGTGATAGTCTTTAAGTGTATAATTTAACCCCTTTTTCTGTAGATTCTAATTTTCTTAAAGCTTGAAAAAAAAATGGAAAGAACTTTGGAGCTAATATAGTTCATTTTTCTATGTTGATAGCAATATACAATAAAAAATATAATAAAGAACACTGAACTCAGACTGAGACCTTGGTTTTTTTCCTTCTTCTCGGGGTCATTATGTGAAGTTATAAACAACAGGGTGAGTGGCTTGCTATGCTCCTGCCCAGACTAGATCACTGGGCTTTGCAAGGCTTTCAGTGGACCAACCACTTCTCATTGCAAACATCTACTTTGTCTTATTGATCTATTATTTTTGAACAATCTAGCTTTTTATACCACACGTGTGAGACTCTTAAACCCACCTAGAAGTTAACAGAAAATCATAGATCAGTTTCAATCTCTAGATGTCAATTTGTATCTTTTAAGTAATGGAATGTCCAGATACCAAGTCATAGGTTCATGTCTGTTAAGTATTATCCTGACTTGCCTTCACTGAGCATTATTTCTATAGCTCCTGTCAATGAAAATCAATTAGAAGAATTCCACAAATATAATATGGGTTTCAGATAAACCATAGTTTCCTATGTATTCGTAGTCACAGCTTCTTAGCATTAAAACACCTCAAGAAATCATCTGCTTCTGACCTTTATTAACAGATTGAAACCAAACCAAACCAAACCAAACCAGCTGTGGCTGGAGTAAATAATCTTAATTTTTAAAAATTCCCTGTCTGATAATTCCAATACCCCTATCATATCTGAGTTTGGTTCTCATGCTTGTTTGGTCTCTTCAGAATATTTTTCCCCTGCCATCTGGCATGTCTTGGGACTTTTGTTGAAAGTGACTCATGTTTTATCTCTTAATAGGGATTGAAGTAAACAGGCCTTCATGTATGAAGATTTATATGAATCTAGCTGGGAACTAGGCTCTGTTTAATGCTTGCTGTAGTTCTAGGTATCAGACTTCAGATTTCTCTTTTTTTTGTTTTTGTGTGCTCTCTTAGCTTTGGGTCTTCTCTATGTTCTGTTCCTTAGAGATAAGCTGTCTTGAAACTCTTTAAATTGTAACCAACTGTTATTATGCTTCAGGGTGGAGTGGTTGAAGAAGTGTCCTATAATCTTCTAATTGAGTCTCAGTCCTCAGGGCCTGTCTCTCAGGGTTGTGGCCTTCAAAAGTATTTCTGTCCTTCTATCAATGGCCACAACTTTCTTTCCCCTTGTCTCCCACTCCCTTACCTAGGAACATCATTCTCATTCATTTTTGGAAGATCTCTACCATGTTGGCTTTTTTTTTTTTTTAATAAGATGAGAAAGAATACCAAAGCTGGGGCAGAATTCTTGTCCCTGACTGGGGAAAAGTTTTCAGATTTGCTATCTATTAAATTCCTTCCCCCTGGAGGTTAGGTCTTCATTAAGAACAGACTGGGTGGTTTCCAAGATGGCGACTGTTGATTCCTTGCCAGAGCCAACAGAGGAGGATCTGTTTCATCTCATGACCATGAGAACGTAGTGGATTCCTACAGAGCAAGCCTGTAAGTGTGGGATCCCCTTATGACCGAGGGCCCCAGAAGTTTCTCACAGGTATGCCAGTCTCCATTCAGCCTCCTGCAGTTCATTAAAATAATATTTGAGTGTCCCTACAAGCTTATGGAGTTCAGTGGCTTCTGTTTCAGGTAAGCACATCATGAGGGCTGTCTCTCTCTGGATACAGAGATTTCAGGCTGGCAGTTTGCCCTGAAACCTCTGTTCTCTTATGGGTCCAAGAAAAGTCGTTAATTTTTAGTTTGTCTAGTTTTTTCTTGCACAGACAGGAATGACAACTTTCAGTTTCTTTACATATCGTAATTCAAACCCTAAGTCAGCGTGCAAGTCTTGACACCTGGTGTTGGCTAGTTCAACACAGAAAGTGAAGTAGGCATCATCTAGGATATGATTAACAAGAACATTGTTATACATTATATAGCATCTCTATATAGTTTAGACAGAAACATTTAAAAAATGGTAGGGATGTGGACTTAGTAGAAACTTTGAAAAAGAGAAGGGGTTGGTGAATTTTAGAATGCTTAGTGTAGCTGTGGAAAATAAAGATATGTTTAGAATAATTTTCCTGGAAATTCCTTTGAGTCTGTGTTAGCCACAGTGCTTAAATATAATAATAACTAAATTTTTCTGCAACGGACTAAGAGTCCGTTGTTATTCAGTCTTTGCAATACTGTGTTATTCAATTCTAGCTATAAATTCATGATATAAGTATCATGTTAATAAGCACCACTTTAACCATTAGAAAACTGACTTTTACTTTTAAATTCAGTTACTTTCCTTGTGTCACACAGTTGGTAAGAAGTAAAGGAAGGGCTTGAACCATGATTCATGTGACTCCAAAGTTCATGTTCTTAATCAGTACGGTAGGTCCTCCCACGAGATAGAAAAGTATTCTAGAGAAAATTCAATGATTGATATTTGTGACTGAAGGCTTTAAGGTCAGGAAAAGCCTGAAGGCATCAATTTATAGGTAAAATGTGAATTGCTAGTCAGGCCATATGTGTTACATTGTGACAATTTCTGGGCAATCCTTTCCTTTTAAAGGGAAATTGATATGGTCATGTCAGGGCCCACTAAAAGGGTCAGAATGTTGAAGGCTTGAGAAATATTCCATTAAATGATACATGAGAAACATTTGGTGGAAAGACTTTTTTTTTTTTTTTTAAAGATTTTATTTATTTGAGAGCGAGAATGAGAGACAGCATGAGAGGGAGGAGGGTCAGAGAGAGAAGCAGGCTCCCTGCCGAGCAGGGAGCCCGATGCGGGACTCGATCCAGGGACTCCAGGATCATGACCTGAGCCGAAGGCAGTCGCTTAACCAACTGAGCCACCCAGGCGCCCTGGTGGAAAGACTTTTTAATTGAATGGTGTGGGTGTGAGAAGTTCCCCACACCTCTTCGTCTCTTCAACTTCACTGTCAAGATGGATACAATATAACCTTGGGACTGACCTTCAGGGTTCAAAACTATGAGTGGTTACTTCTTTTTTTTTTTAATTTATTTTATTTTATTTTATTTTTTTTAAGATTTTATTTATTTATTTGACAGACAGAGACACAGCGAGAGAGGGAACACAAGCAGGGGGAGTGGGAGAGGAAGAAGTAGACTCCCCGCTGAGCAGGGAGCCCGATGCGGGGCTCGATCCCAGGACCCTGGGATCATGACCTGAGCCGAAGGCAGACGCTTAATGACTGAGCCACCCAGGTGCCCCTCAAGTCAGTGTTTTACTTGGTAAACATGTCTGAGACCATGCATCCCTGGCTGCTAAGCACCATGGCGGACAGGGCTAGAAAGGTAACAGCTTTATTTTGAGCAGGGGGCAAAGACAAGGCAGCACTTTATAGCTACATTGTAACTAGATCCTGCATCGAGTGGTTACTTCTAAGTATGCAAATGCTTAGAAGCTTGAGACCACTTTTACATTTGATTGATTATTTCATCAGCTTCGCCCCCTTCCACTGAACCAGCACTATCCAATAAAATTTTTGGAAATGATGGTAATGTTCTATGTCTGCCTTTTCCAATATAGTAGCCATTAACTACATGTAGATATTGAGTACCTGAAATGTGCTAATGTAACAGAGAAAGTGAATGGCCACACCAGGATCGTGGTTATCATACTGGGGAGCATAGCATAGCATTAGACAGTAATCCTTCTATATTTAATTGCTCACCACTAGAACCCCAGGACCCAGCCTAAATCTTTATGCAAAACAGGAAGATAAGTAAGTAGGAGCGCCTGGGTGGCTCAGCCATTAAGCGTCTGCCTTCGGCTCAGGTCGTGATCCCAGGGTCCTGGGATCGAGCCCCGCATCAGGCTCCCTGCTCTGTGGGAAGCCTGCTTCTCCCTCTCCCACTCCCCCTGCTTGTGTTCCCTCTCTCGCTGTGTCTCTCTCTGTCAAATGAATAAATAAAAATCTTTAAAAAAAAACAAAACAAAACAGGAAGATAAGTATTTTTGAATGAACAAGTGAATGAATGAATGATTTTATTAGTCTTGGGCCTTAGCAGAAATTCAGTTTTTTCTAAGTACAGGGTAACCACATGTCTCAGTTTACCAAACATGATCTTTGTTTATGCCGGTTGTTGTTGCACAATTATTTATAAAGTCTTTATGAATCTTTCTGTGCTTCAGTTTTATCATCCTTGAAATGAGAATAGTTCTAGTATACATAAATACATAAGTATGAAGCAGGAAAGTGCTTAAACTATTTGACACAAAATACATGCTGTAGAACTGCTTACTATATATGTAGTAAGTTCACTGTCTACCATCTCTACACTGAGAGAGACTATTATACATATGGGAGCTAATGAGAGCATCAACAAAGGATTTTTTTTAAAAAAGCAAATTTTAATTGTTCCTGTGCCTCAATAGCTCATCCCTGGTGAAAGGAAGTCTTAAGGGAGCTTCCATGTATATATCTTTGATGCTATCACTTATATATTACCCTAGATAAAAACAAGTCACTTTGGCGAGTTGTTCTAGTAGCGTTATGAGGAGGCCACAATAGGGAACCATGGTTTTTGATACATAATATCTATGTGAACTTTTCAGTAATTGAGACCTGCCTTTGATCCCCTAAGTAAAAGAGAGCCCAGAAATTTCTATTTTGAACAGCCTCTACTGTCATTCTCATGAGCTATTTCCCTTAGAGGATACCTGGTCTAAATAGTACATATAACCCAGACTAAGGTTTCCAAGTAAAGGGTGAGTATCTGAATTCTATCTATTCTAGAAATTTTAATCTCAGAATGTTAAAGGAGTCTAGTTTCCTCACATTACAGGAATTTCCTAAAGCTTTTAGAAGATGGTTACTCATCTTTTGCTATAACACATCTGAAGACAGAAAATGATCTTTTTCATAATTCAACCCAGACTACTTTCAGGCACATTTAATGGTTAAAGAGATATTTTATGTTGAAACACGTAGCTCATTGGCCATAGCTCTTCCCTTTGAGGTAACATGCAATAAATCTAATTCCAATTCCTCTTACTAGTCATTCAGACATTTGGCATAAATTATTTTGATCCAAATCTTCAGTTTTCATGGATAATTATAGTTTGTAAATTGCAATCATAAAATACTGCCCCCAGAACTAAACACAATTCACCAGATGCAGTTTATCTTGTGTGACTATCACTTTGTTCATTTTATTTTATTTTTTTATTTTATTTTTTTAAAGATTTTATTTATTTATTTGAGAGAGAATGAGATAGAGAGAGAGAGAGCATGAGAGGGGGGAGGGTCAGAGGGAGAAGCAGACTCCGTGCTGAGCAAGGAGCCCGATGCGGGACTCGATCCTGGGACTCCAGGATCATGACCTGAGCCGAAGGCAGTCGCTTAACCAACTGAGCCACCCAGGCGCCCTCACTTTGTTCATTTTAGATAGTATGTTCCTTTTAATGAATTTAATAGCATCTTTAGGTGTTTTTTTCTCTGGGTCCAGAACTTTTGAACATGAGAGCTGTGAAGCCAATGCTTCCCAATTTTGAGTATTTGCAGACCTGGCTTCTTCCTACTTATCTTTTTAGATTCAGGTTTCTTTTGGAAGCCTTCTTGGACCCCTCTTCTAGGTTAGCACCACATTCACTATGTTCCTGTAAGACTCGTGCAATCATGTATTTATCACATTGCTTTGTCTGCCTCCCCACTTCTAGATTGTAACATTTTGAAGAGCAGGAACTTTATCTCATTCATTTCTCTATCCTGAGTGCTCACAACAAATTTTATGCTTGTAAATTCCCATTAGTTAACATACAGTGCAATCTTAGCTGTACAATATTGTGATTCAACACTTCTATACAACACCAGGTGCTCATCACAAGTGCTCATCCTTACTCCCCATCACCTATTTCACCCATCCCCCCCACCCACCTCCCCTCTGGTCACCAACAGTTTGTTCTCTGTAGTTAAGAGTCTGTTTTTTGGTTTGCCTCTCTCTCTTCCCCACCCGCCCCCATGCTCATTTGTTTTTTCTTACACATACACCACTCCACATATGAGTGAACACACACGACATGGGAGTGAAATCATATGGTATTTGCTTTTCTTTGACTGACTTATTTCACTTAGCATAATACTCTCTAGCTCCAGTCATGTCATTGCAAATGGCAAGATTTCTTTTCTTAAATTTTTTATTGTTATGTTAATCACCATATTACATCATTAGTTTTTGATGTAGTGTTCCATGATTCGTTGTTTGTGCATAACACCCAGTGCTCCATGCAGAACGTGCCCTCTTTAATACCCATCACAGGCTAACCCATCCTCCCACCACCCTCCCCTCTAGAACCCTCAGTTTGTTTTTCAGAGTCCATTGTCTCTCATGGTTCGTCTACCCCTCTAATTCCGCCCCCCTTCATTCTTCCCCTCCTACTATCTTCTTCTTTTTTTTTTCTTAACATATATTGCATTATTTGTTTCAGAGGTACAGATCTGTGATTCAACAGTCTTGCACAATTCACAGTGCTCACCATAGCACATACCCTCCCCGGTGTCTATCACCCAGCCACCCCATCCCTCCCACCCCACCCCCCACTCCAGCAACCCTCAGTTTGTTTCCTGAGATTAAGAATTCCTCATATCAGTGAGGTCATATGATACATGTCTTTCTCTGATTGACTTATTTCGCTCAGCATAACACCCTCCAGTTCCATCCACGTCGTTGCAAATGGCAAGATCTCATTCCTTCTGATGGCTGCATAATACCCCATTGTATATATATACCACTTCTTCTTTATCCATTCATCTGTCAGTGGACATCTTGGCTCTTTCCACAGTTTGGCTATTGTGGACATTGCTGCTATAAACATCCCGGTGCACGTACCCCTTCGGATCCCTACATTTGTATCTTTGGGGTAAATACCCAGTAGTGCAATTGCTGGATCATATGGAAGCTCTATTTTAAACTTTTTGAGGAACCTCCATACTGTTTTCCAGAGTGGCTGCACCAGCTTGCATTCCCACCAACAGTGTAGGAGGGTTCCCCTTTCTCCGCATCCCCGCCAACATCTGTCGTTTCCTGACTTGTTAATTTTAGCCATTCTGACTGGTGTGAGGTGGTATCTCATTGAGGTTTTGATTTGGATTTCCCTGATGCCGAGTGATGTTGAGCACTTTTTCATGTGTCTGTTGGCCATTTGGACGTCTTCTTTGGAAAAATGTCTGTTCATGTCTTCTGCCCATTTCTTGATTGGATTCTTTGTTCTTTGGGTGTTGAGTTTGATGAGTTCTTTATAGATTTTGGATACTAGCCCTTTATCTGATATGTCATGCAAATGGCAAGATTTCTAAATTCTTTTTAATATCTGTCTAGATTCACAGCTTAATATTCTCTTCTTAAATCATTATCATCATACAAGTGTTTATTACTCTTTTCTGTGTTAACATTATCTCTGAGTTTCATGATCTCTTCTATGGCATCATCCAAGTTATTGATAGCATGTTTTTCAAGACAAGACTAAGTATATAGTCCTATGGAATAATAACTTAAAATTTCTCACTTTATGATTAATCTTTAGATGTTCATTGAATTCATATAACTATGATGTTTGTTCTATATTTTTACCTACCACACATAACTTTATCATGTCTGTAGACTATCACAAGAAATTTAGCAAACACCTTAAAATAATCAAGATAGGGGTGCCTGGGTGGCTCAGTCATTAAGCATCTGCCTTCGGCTCAGATCATGATCCCAGGGTCCTGGGATCGAGTCCCACATTGGGCTCCCTGCTCAGCAGGAAGCCTACTTCTCCCTCTCCCACTCCCCCTGCTAGTGTTCTCTCCCTTGCTGTGTCTTTCTCTCTGTCAAATAAATAAATAAAAATCTTGAAAAAAATAAATAAAATAATCAAGATAATCTAGGACTAGAACATGCTTTTATTTTATTTTATTTTATTATGTTATGTTAGTCACCATACATCATTAGTTTTTGATGTAGTGATCCACAATTCATTGTTTTCATATAACACCTAGTGCCCCATGCAGAACATGCTTTTAGTCTAATAATCTAGTAAAACTAAAGAAAAAAATCTGGGTTACCTTAATGATCTTATTCTGGTTATAAGTCTTAATCTTACTTTTATAAGACCCCAACATTTTTTTTTCTTTCTTAAACTGTTTTGGTGTTTTTCTCAGACAGCATTCATCACTAAGACAGATCTGACTAAGGTAAGAAAAGACCACTGATGCAATGTTGGAAATTCTCCAGGTATACCAGTCCTGAGCATTCAGACAGACAGGTGGTGTCACCTGGGACCAGGAAATAATGGAAACTGTGACCATGTGTCAGAGTCAGACTTCAGAGGGAACTGGTCACACATAATGAGTAAGAGCCCAACACCCACAGTGAAAATTACAAATATTGGACAAGATATAATGGAGCTTCTGTGATGGGCAGGAATACTTAGTGGGTCACTTTGTGAAGGGCCAGGAGTACAGGAGAAACAGTCAGTTGGCCACTGTAAAGATTCAGAAATATGGAAGGATATCACAACTCAGCCCCTTTGGTATCAGGTAAGGTAAAATTGGGGGATGGATTAAAAGAAATAACTGGAATTTTGTAAAAGATAATAGAGAAACTACCATTTGGGGTTTACAAAACTGGCAACAGGTTTGGTTTGATCATGAGTTGACAATTTTGTGCACTAGACATACTTAAATTCCTCACAGTAAAGTACAGAATCGACCCAGAGCCAGAGATGGTTGGTTTCTGCTGGAGATGGCAAACTTTTGGGTTATCTGGGAGTGAAAGGAAAGCAGACATCAGGCAGCAAATTATTGGGTACCTCACTTAAGTGTCCTGAGTATTTTCTGACACTGTTTTTCAGACCTTTACTGTTTACTTCTTTTGTACTTGTTGATTTTTTTTTCTCTAATGAAGACTTATAGGACAAAGGAGAAACATTTTAAATAGAGTATATTTCTTTCTTTAATCTGTAACTCATTAACAATTAACAAATTAACCCATTTATGGTTAAGGCCTATATTTTCTTGTTTACTATCAGAAAGAAAAAATATTGTAATTGTAAAAGATAGTTATAATTTTTGAGCCAACATTGCACAATTTTTTGGAGGGGAAGATCTCATTGTTTTTTTTTTTTTTTTTTTTGTCTTTTTTAAAAAATTTATTTATTTATTTATTTGACAGAGAGAGACACAGCGAGAGAGGGAACACAAGCAGGGGGAGTGGGAGAAGGAGAAGCAGGCTTCCAGCCAAACAGGGAGCCCGATGTGGGGCTCGATCCCAGGACCCTGGGATCATGACCTGAGCCGAAGGCAGACGCTTAACGACTGAGCCACCCAGGTGCCCCAGATCTCATTGTTTGAAGGAAAACTAAACGGGCATATTTGGCATAAATAAAGAGGCATACACTGGCATGACCTAGACGGGGAAGGCTTGGAGGACAATGGCAAATTGCCATTGCAGGTTGTGATGGAATGTTTTGTATAGTCAGTATGATATCATTATCATTTTGTCGCAGTTGTTTTTCTTATTTATAACAGCTTCATTGAGATGTAATTCACACACCACAAAATTCACCTGTGCAATGTGTACAAATCAGTGGTTTTTGGTATATTCGTAGAGTTGTACAACCATCACCATGTCCTAATTTTAGAACTTCACCCTCTCTCCCCGCTGCCCTTTGAGTCATTTAAGTTGGAGAAATCTTTAGGACATTATGTTAAGTGAAATAAGTCAGTCACAAAAATATAAGTACTGTATGATTACACTTATGTGAGGTATCTAAAGTAATTAAATTCATAGAAACATAGAGTAGAATAGGAGTTACCAGGGCCCGAGGAAGAGGGAGAAAAGGGGATTTATTTATTTATTTATTGAAAAGGGAATTTATTTAATGGGTATAGAGTTTCAGATTTGCAAGATGAAAAAGTTCTGGAGATCTGTTTCACAACAATGTGAACATATTTAACACCATATTTATTATGTATTTAACAACATATATATATATGTATATATATCACAGTTTCTTTATCCATTCATCAGTTGATGGATACTTGGCTGTTTCCATAATTTGGTTATTGTCTTTCAATTTTTATCTAAATATACATACCTGTGTTTTTGACACACCAATAATCTGTGATGGTATCTCTTGGATCTCTTTCTTTTGAAGATAGATCATCACAGCATACTGTACTTGGAATCATCAGCTTTTTTCCAAACCCCTATCCCAGAGACTGAAAGATACATATATTCTTTCTGCTTTGGTTTTTTGTGCCTTCAAAGAGTGCTTTTAAAAGCTCTGGTTTGAGGGTGAATACAAAGACACCAAGACAATCTGCACATTGTTTTAGTGTGTATCTGCAAGATTGACATTCTGCAGCTCTGTTCTCCCAGAACATAAGTTCCAAGGGTCACAGACCACATCAAGTCATACAAAGCACTTAGCTAATTGTGAATATTCCATAAGTGTTTTTGGAATAAACGAATTTAACGTTTCATACTTCTGAACTCCTCATTAGGAAACTCACGCCCTCCCTGCATGTGGAATTCAAGTTGAATAATAGACTTGTTGTTAGCTATCCAGTTACTTTCCAGAGTCACTATTTCTGTATTTTTTAAGAGATGCCAATAATCAAGGTACTCACTACAGGGAGTCTAGACTGGACCAGTTGTCAATACACTATTGTAGTACTTTACATAAATTTTTTCCTTCACATTAATTGCTGTGAATGACATGTTTGCTATGACAAAGAGATAAAGATAGGGGAGAAGACATAAGTAGCTAAAATAAGATATAGAAGGTGAGACAGACAGGCCTTAGCTCATATTCTTGATCATTTACTTATTACATGCCTAAATATGGGCAAATATCCAACCATTATAACCCTCAGTTATCTAATACGTAAGCCAGGCATACTAGTATTTGTTCTGCATAAGAGCTGAGAGTAATAAAAACAAGTCATGGAAAGTTTTTATAACAATCAAAGTTAACAAAAAATTTATTTGGATATTTATGGACTGGGCAATACTAAGACCCTCTCTATTTTTTTTAATTCCAGTTTAACATACAGTATTATGTTAATTTCAGTGTACAATATAGTGATTCAGCAATTCCCTATATAACTCAGGGCTCATTAAGATAAGTTTACTTTTAATCCCCTTCTATTTTACCCATTCCCCACCCACCTCCCCTCTGTTATCTGTTTATTCTCTATAGTTAAGAGTCTGTTTTTTTTATTTGACTCTTATTTTTTTTCCTTTGTTCATTTGTTGTTTCTTAAATTCCGCATATGAGTGAAATCATATGGTATTTGTCTTTCTCTGACTGGCTTATTTCACTTCTTAGCATTATACTCTCTAGGTTCATCCATGCTGTTGCAAATGGCAAGATTTAATTCTTTTTTATGGCTGAATTATATTTCATTATAAATAAATAAATAAATACACACACATATCTATATATATCACATCTTTATCCATTCGTCTATCTGTGAACACTTGGGCTGCTTCCATAATTTGGCTATTGTAAATAATGCTGCAATATATAGGAGTGCATAAGACCCACTCTTACAGCATAGAACAAAAAAGGGATTGTTCTATCTGATATTTATTTACATGCCCCATATTACTGAGACCTCGGGGTCTTTGAGTGCTAACATAGATCACGGACAGACATAGAACTGGAGCCACCTGGTTGAAAAGACAAAGACAAATTCTGTCTCATACTACATTACATGGTGGGACAATAAATATCTACCACAAATTTTCTTCTTCTCTTTCTACATAAAATTCCCAGAGGAAAATGACAGCAGGAAATCATTCCACAGTGACTGAGTTCATCCTTGCTGGGCTAACACAACAACCAGAACTCCAGCTGCCCCTTTTCTTCCTCTTCCTAGGAATCTATGTGGTCACGGTGGTGGGGAACCTGGGCATGATCACTCTGATAGGGCTTAGCGTTTACTTGCACACCCCCATGTACTACTTCCTCAGTAGCTTGTCCTTCATTGATCTCTGCCATTCCACTGTCGTTACCCCCCAAATGCTGACAAACTTTGTGACAGAGAGGAATTTTATCTCCTACCAAGCATGCATGACTGAGCTCTATTTCTTCCTTGTTTTTGTTATATCAGAATGTCACATGTTGGCTGCAATGGCTTATGACTGCTACGTTGCCATATGTAACCCATTGCTTTACAATGTCACCATGTCTTATCAGGTCTGTTCCTGGCTGGTAGTTGGGGTGTATATCATGGGCTTGACTGGTGCCACAGCTCACACAGGCTGCATGCTAAGAGTGCTTTTCTGCAAGGCTGATAGAAGCAACCATTACTTCTGTGATCTCTTCCCACTATTGGAGCTCTCCTGCTCCAGTACTTACATTAATGAGGTGGTAGTTTTGTGCTTCAGTGCATTTAATATCCTTGTCCCCAGCCTGATGATCCTTAGCTCCTACATCTTCATCCTCTCCAGCATCCTCTGCATTCACTCCACTGAAGGCAGGTCCAAAGGCTTCAGCACCTGCAGCTCCCACATCTCAGCTGTTGCTCTCTTCTGTGGATCTGCTACATTCATGTACCTGCAGCCATCTTCTGTGAGCTCCATGGACCAAGGGAAAGTGTCCTCTGTGTTTTATACCATCATTGTGCCCATGCTGAACCCCCTGATCTACAGCCTGCGGAATAAAGATGTCAAAGTTGCCCTAAATAAGATCCTTGAAAAAAGAATAAAAGGGGTATTTTGCCTGAGCAAAAATTTATAATTCTCCAACAAGGTTTGATAAGGAAACAGTCCAGAGACAACAATGTATGTCCACAAGTAATGAGATTCTTGTGACTACTTGATAATTTGGAAAAACAATGCAGGAGGGGACTGGATTCATAATGTCAGTCATATGGAAAGCAGCACCATATGATAAGGTGTATTGGACATAGAATTGGACACCATATGGACACCAGAGAGCACCAAGTGTATTGGGGTTAGAAAGCAAAGTGCAGACAAATAAAATTTGCAGAGTTAAGGTATCTCCTAGAAATAGAATGCATGAGAATGGTTATTTGCTAACTTAAATAGGTGAAATAAGTCAAGTACAATTCCTTTGATAATTCTTGAATTATCTTTTAATATGTTTTTCAAGACTTTTAACTTCTACTAGTTATTTGGAAGGACAATATATTGTAAATGGTTGTGGTTATCATATAGGGTTCATAAACTATTTTAATTTTACATGTTTGGCTTGAAGACTATGTCTAATCATAATAGATAACATATACCACCTACCAGAACTCTATGGTAAGGTCTTACCAGTATGCTTTTCTTTCTCTCTCTTTTTTTAATTCAAGCGTAGTTGACACACAATGTTACTTTAGTTTCAGGTGTACAACATAGTGATTCAACATGTCTATATGTTATGCTATGCTCACCACAAATGTAGCTACCATCTGTCACTATACAACACTATTATAATACCATTGACCATATTCCCTATACTGTGCCTTTTATTCTCATGACTTACCCATTCCATAACTGGAGGCCTGTTTATCCCACTCCCCTTCACCTGTTTTGCTCAGCCCCCTCTCCCCCACTCCTCTCCTTTCTGGCAACCAAAAATTTGTTCTCTGCATTTATGGATCTGATTCTGCTTTTTGTTTGTTTATTCATTTGTTTTGGTTTTTAGATTCCGCATACGAGTGAAATCATATGGTATTTGTCTTTCTCAGTCTGACTTATTTCATTTAGCATAATACCCTTTAAGTCCATCTATGTTGTTGCAAACGGCAAGATCTCATTCTTTATGGCTGCACAATATTCCATTGTATAGCTATAGCACATCTTCCTCATCCACTCATGTATTGATGGACACTTAAGTTGCTTCCATATTTTAGCTATTGTAAATAATGCTGCAATAAACATAAAAGTGCATATATCCTTTTGAATTACCGTTTTTGTTTCTTTTGGGTAAATATCCAGTAGTGGAATTATTGGATCATATGATATTTCTATTTTTAACTTTTTGAAGAACCTCTGTGCTGTTTTCCACAGTGGCTGTACCAATTTACATTCCCACCAATGGTACACAAGCATTCTTTTTTCCGCACATCCTCACCAATACTTGATATTTCTTGTCCTTCTGGATTTAGTCATTCTGATGGGTGTAAGGTGATATCTCATTGTGGTTTTGCTTTGCATTTCTCTGGTGATTAATGTTATTGAGTAGCTTTTCATGTGTCTGTTGGCCATCCATATATCTTCTTTGGAAAATAAGCTCCTCTGCCCATTTTTTAATAAGATTGTTTGGGGTTTTTTTTGGTGTTGAGTTGTATAAATATTTTAAGTTCTTCATATATTTTGTTTATTAACCCCTTGCTGGGTATATCATTTGCAAATATTTTCTCCCATTCAGTAGTGTGCCTTTTTGTTTTGTTGATGGTTTCCTTCACTGGGCAAAAGCTCAATTTTTTAAAAAAATTTGAGTATAGTTGACACACAATGTTACATTAGTTTCAGGTGTATAACATAGTGACTCAACTCTATACATTATGTTAGGCTCACCACAGATATAGCTACCATTTGTCACCATACAATATTATTACAGTATCATTGACTATATTCCTTATGCTGTGCCTTTTATTCCTGTGACTTATTCATTTCCATAACTGGAAGCCTGTCTCTCCCACTCCCCTTCATCCATTTTGCTCATCCCCCACCATCCTTCCCTTTTGCAACCATCAGTTTGTTCCCTGTATTTATAGGTCTGATTCTGATTTTCTTGTTTGTTTATTCATTTGTTTTGTTTTTTAGATTCCAAATATGAGTGAAATCATATGGTATTTGTCTTTTTCAGTCTGACTTATTTCACTTAGCATAATCCCTTCTGAAATGACTTCTTGATTTCATTTTCCCTTTCCAAATTTTACATACCTTTCAATGGAAAACAGAAGTGTTTAATTCTCCATGCATTTCTGGCCACTCCAGGCTATTATCAGACACACTTCTGGTTCATCACACATACTATAATAATGATGTCATTTCTGTTTTTGTTTACTATTAATGCGTGCTTGTGGATATTATCTCTATCAAAATTGTCAAATTCTTAAGAACAAAAATTGTGTCTTGCATTGTACCATTATTTCTTGTTCTAAGGTTTGATTATTAATAAGTAACATTTTCCATAGGGTTTACGAATTATTCCGTTCTAGGTTTTTGCTCTTCTCATAGCAACTGGCAAAAATACCTTTACAAAAAAGGTTGAAGCCCCATTTCTTTTTTTTTTTTTAAGATTTTATTTATTTATTTGAGAGAGAGAGAATGAGAGAGACAGCACATGAGAGGGGGGAGGGTCAGAGGGAGAAGCAGACTCCTTGCCGAGCAGGGAGCCCGATGTGGGACTCGATCCAGGGACTCCAGGATCATGACCTGAGCCGAAGGCAGTCGCTTAACCAACTGAGCCACCCAGGCGCCCTGAAGCCCCATTTCTAACAATAATTTAAAGCATTTCAAAGTAAATTTGATTAAGAAAATTTATTGCAATTATTGTTAAAATCATATAACATTCAATAAATATTTTGAATAAAATATTAAATATAATTTTTATTTCCAAAAAAATAAAATGATGTAGCCTTTATATAGAACTGAAATAATCTCTATAGCACATATGTTACTATTGCTCCTCATTATTTCTCTTTTAATTTTAGAAGAAAATAAAGTCATCATCTCTCCTTACTCTTGTTAGGAATTCCTCAAGGGTATATGCAATATTTAGCAGATACTTTCATTTAGGCTACAAGTTAAAACATTCCAAGCATCACTGTTTTCTGAGTACATTATGAAAACTAAATACAGTTAACAGGGGTCAATGAAAATAAAAACTTTCAGATCTTACATAACCAGGTTGTTTTCCCTGGTTGTCTACTTTGCCCTGTGGGAAAGAACTTTAGAAAACTTCTTTAGTGTATGTCTTAAAAATTTCCTGAAATTTTGCATTTTAAAATGGCTTGGATGAAATTCACTGGTGTCCTAACAATATCTCTCACACCCTAGATACTGTTATATAACATAATAAGAACAATGAATCACACCTCTGTGATACTATTAAACACTTGAGAACCAATGGAGAAAGGGAAGTTCTAATTGTTTCTTTTCCCAAGAGTGGATACTTGTGGGATAAGATTCTAGTGGGAGGCCATTATCATTGTTTGTTCTTAATCAGACACTTAGTATTTATACCCAGAGTATAAAATCCTCTCATCCTATCAGCCAACCTTTGAGGGGGACAGATGGCCTTGGGCATCAACTTCACCAGAGATCAAGGTCAGTGACTAAAAACAATCGCCAAAAAAGGCTTTTAGGCTATGACTCCCTCAGCACCAAGGAGTCCTGCAAGGTTAGTACTCAGAACTATCCACCAGCATCATCAGGTCATTTTTCCCTCTAGAACAATGAAGAAGAAAAGTACACAGCATTGAACTCTCTGGGAAGAAAGAGGGGTATGTCTGAATCTCAGGCCTTGGCATTTAAAATCTTAGTCTTCCACTCAAACTCCCTTTCCAGTGTACAAGGAAACACACGTAGCTATTTATACATCCTCACTTGTCCTCATCCCATTATTCACACTCTAATGAGCACAGGTCCCTTTATTATCTCTCTGTTTCCTCTAGTATAAAATTATGGCAAATACTTTTTTGTTTACTCATTTCAACTCAGGCAGTGTGAAGGCTTTGTTGATTTAGTCTCTGTTAACTTATCGCTAACCTTCCTTCATAATTTTATTAAACACGTATTGATTGAGGATCACTGGATGCAAAGCACTGTGCCAGGACTGTATTGAATTTCCAGTCTAGTAGAGAAAGGAAACCAGTAAATGACTCATACTAATTAATACAAAGTTAAGTATATTTTTATATAAAATAGGAGATGTATTCATGGGCACAAAAAAATTATTCATGTTAACTGGGGCTCTCATATTAAACTCCTTAACTAATGATCCTAACTATTAAATAAGTGTCACAAGGTAGAGGGAATGGAGGAAGAGAAAATATAAAGGAATATGATGAGTAAAAACTAAGAGTCTACCAAATACTCTGGCGGAATAACTAAATAACATGATACTTGTTGAGACATAAAAAAAGAAAACTTTTTTGTTGTTGTTGGCAGATGATATAAATCTTTGAATGACAAGTTGGCTTGAACTTTCTTTGGAGACCTTGGAAAATATTGATAATTTTAAGAGGTAAACTCAGTAAAAAGTTTCTAAATTTCTGTATTATTGTGTGTATTTTTAAAACTTTATTATTATTTTAAAGATTTATTGATTTATTTTAGAGAGAGAGAGTGAGTGAGGGCAAGCAGAGGGAGGGGCAGAGGGAGGGAATCTCAAGCAGACTCCTGCTGAGCACGGAACCCCACCCTGGCTCGATCTCACGACCCTGAGATCATGACCTGAGCTTAAATCAAGAGTCGGATGCTAAACCGGCTGAGCCACCCAGGTGCCCCATGGTGTGTATTCATAGAAACAAGAACAAGATATGTTGAGGAAAGAAATTTTCATTATGGGTTTTCATATCTGGTTTTCATTATGGGAATGACAATGTTGGGCGAATGAAAGATACAGCGGAGATATACTCAATTTATTACAACTATAACAACATTGATATTTATTAAGTTCTTATCAAGAGCCAGGAACTGTGCTAGGCACCTTGCAGGTATCATTTAATTTAATTTTCACATGAGACAGAAATTAACATTTCCATTTTTCAGAGGATTAGTGCAAGTGTAGGACAGAATTGTTTGCATCCATGATTATCTACCTTAATATCAGGACCTATTAGGATTATACAATCATGAAATGTTGGAATTGAAAGAGATATTAAGGATGACTTAATCCAATCACCCATCTAGAACTTGCATCCATAAACAATAGCCACTAAGTGGCCCCTTAGGCTGTGCTCTAACATTTCAGGCTATAAGATCAGGGTATATGTGACTATTGTTAAGCTTCTTTGATATAAAACCGGATAGTTCTCCCTATAGTTTCAAGCAGGTCATTTTGTTTGTTTGTTTGTTTTTATTATTATTTTTAAATTTTTATTGTTATGTTAATCATACATACATTACATCATTAGTTTTTGATGTAGTGTTCCATGATTCATTGTTTGTGTATAACACCCAGTGCTCCATGCAGAACGTGCCCTCTTTAATACCCATCACCAGGCTAACCCATCGTCTCACCCCCCTCCCTTCTAGAACCCTCAGTTTGTTTTTCAGAGTCCGTCGTCTCTTATGGTTCGTCTCCCCCTCCGATTTTCCCCCTTTCATTCTTCCCCTCTCAAGCAGGTCATTTTATCTTACTTTCTTGGAGACATTTAAAATGAGTCCAACACCTTTTAAATATAGCAATATATTGAACATTTGTGAATAACTGTCATGTGCCACATGAATTTTTTGGGTTTTGCTAATTAAATATCCTCAGTTATTTCAGCCATTCATCTAAAGACAAGATTTCTAAATAATTTTTCTGAAATTGTCCAGTTCTTCCTAAATCACATATAGTATTGTACCTCAAATTGAAAACACTATTCCAACTACGGCTTGAGTATTAAGAAAATGAATTTGCATTTTCTAGAATCTAGTTTTCTTTGCAGTGTAAATGAAATATCTATTTGCCTTTTTTTAAAAAGATCACATTGTTGACTATTATTGAATTGAAACTAAAATTTCTAGTTGTATTTTGCATGTGTTCTAATAATCCATATCTCTACCATCCTAAAATTCTGTAGAGAGTACATGCAAAATACATGATAAGAAGACACTTAGTGTTTTTCTTCCAAAACCTTCTCATATTTTGGGAATAAGAGTAGTTTTCTGACCTCCACCTCCACCATGAAGTCCAATTAACATAAACCATTCATAATCTTCTGCTTCTCTGGCCACAGAGGTAGAATACATGATCTAAATTTCAGCCACTGTATCACTCCCCTGGGATTATTTGAATTATAAATGAAGGAAGACAGTTTTCACAGTTTTCACTCTTGGAGAAGTTGTTGAGGTATAGGTATGTTATGTTCTTACCTTGTGAGGTAGTAGGCCTGGGTGAAGGAAACTAGGACAAGCAGAGAAGCAGAATTCCAGATGGAATGATATTGGTAGCTGCCCAGTCCTTCAGGTATTTTGAGCAGGAATTCTAGTAAGGAAAATGATTCAGATCAAATTAATAACTTTTCACAGACTTATGAATACTGTGTTTATTACTTGTAGAAAACATGTTACCCTTTCTTATTTTCAATTGAATCAAAATTTAATCATTATGACATTTGATTAATATGCTATGGCATTAATATATACATATAGGATATCCCATAGGATATAGGATGATTATATACATATAGGAAAGAATCATTAGAAATAACAGCTGTTGAATCACCATACTGTGCACCTGAAACTAATATTATGTTAACTGGAATTTGAATAAAAACTTAAAAAAAAAGAGATAACAGTAGTAACTTCCCTATTAACTGACTCAAAGCATGTAAACTTGGTGTTTTCTATTAAAATTGGAAATACCTTAATTAGAAATTTCTTGAGTTTTCCTCTGGTCAACTGGAATTATTGGTTGTCCTAGAGTGATGGAAGAGATTCAAGAGATACCTACATTATGAATGTCCTTTGATGAGGGATAAAATAATGATCTCCATAAAATTATTCTCTCCCTCACACACATACACACATACATATGTACACACACACACACCCCCCACACAAGTACACTCATTTTCTGTTTTTTAAGCTTAGAACCCTTTGAGAGGATAATGGACCCTGGAAATCACTCCACAGTGACTGAGTTCATCCTCGCTGGGCTAACAGAGAAACCGGAACTCCAGCTGCCCCTTTTCTTCCTCTTCCTAGGAATCTATGTGGTCACGGTGGTGGGGAACCTGGGCATGATCATGCTGATAGGGCTCAGCACTCACTTGCACACCCCCATGTACTACTTCCTCAGTAGCTTGTCCTTCATTGATCTCTGCCATTCCACTGTCGTTACCCCCAAGATGCTGGCGAACTTTGTGACACAGAAGAACATCATTCTCTACTCAGAATGCATGACTCAGCTCTATTTCTTCCTCATTTTTGCTATTGCAGAGTGTCACATGTTGGCTGCAATGGCTTATGACCGCTATGTTGCCATCTGTTGCCCCTTGCTTTACAATGTCATCATGTCTTCTCACGTCTGCTTCCGGCTCACAGTAGGAGTTTATATTTTGGGCATCATTGGATCTACAATCCACATGGGCTTTATGATGAGACTCCTTTTCTACAAGAGCAATGTGGTTAACCATTATTTCTGTGATCTCTTCCCATTCTTGGAGCTATCCTGTTCCAGCATCTACATCAATGAATTGTTGGTTCTAGTTTTGAGTGCATTTAACATCCTGACTCCTGCCTTAACTATCTTCGCCTCCTACATCTTCATCCTCTCCAGCATCCTCTGCATCCACTCCACTGAGGGCAGGTCCAAAGCCTTCAGCACCTGCAGCTCCCACATCTCAGCTGTTGCTCTCTTCTATGGATCTGCTGCATTCACGTACCTTCAGCCATCTTCTGTGAGCTCTATGGACCAAGGGAAAGTGTTCTCTGTGTTTTATACCATCATTGTGCCCATGCTGAACCCCCTGATCTACAGCCTGCAGAATAAGGATGTCAAATTTGCCCTGAAGAAAATTCTGGAGAGTAGAAAATGTTCATGAATAGAATCAATATCATGATGTCATGTCAGAAACAGTTCTTTAATTTGCTAATATATGTAACATGTTAGGTTTATTGTTCAAATGTTTGGAAAGTCAATGACACTCCCCCATATAACACATCTCCTAAATTCTCCTCCAGGCCACTCCTTTGAACAATATTAGAGTGATTATATGTGGAGAAATACTAAGAATAAAATCAAAGACTCTCGAGTGTGAAAGGAATCTTAGTTTTGTTTTTTAATGATAACACAAACAAGAACAATGATGATGATGAAGATAATATTTGTAACATATGTTATTGAGAGTTTATGAAATATCAACTAGTGTGCCCAGCACTTTAAGTGAATAACCTTATTTAATATTTACAGTATTCCCTCAGGGAAGGCCCTAGTATTATTCCCCTTTGAAAAATGAGGAAATAGAAGCTTATTTAGTTTGATTAATTGCCCTGGTCCCAAACATAATAAATGATCAGCCTAAAAAATTGATTCCAGGACCCACAATTTTATTCAAAGTCGTACTTTGGTCCCAGGTGACTGTGGATAGGTCTAAGACATCCTGAGAATTTCCTTCTACACATATGTCATCCCCAGTTCCCTATGTGACTGATGCTTTCCTATAATTTCAGTGCTATTTTCACTTTTATTTCATTTGATAAAATGAAAATAATCAAAATCTTTCAAAGCTGTACTGATCAAGGCCAAAAAAATAGCAAACATGGAGACTCATTGTAGAGTCTCATTATGTATGACAGGAGCTTCAGTTGTAGCTATTTTCCCTTCCTTTTTTTT
>NC_058413.1:91287384-91299206 GCF_002201575.2 Neomonachus schauinslandi | reverse complement strand
AGTCCAAAAAAAAGGAAGGGAAAATAGCTACAACTGAAGCTCCTGTCTTAGGCATGAGTCCTAGTCCAGTGCTCTGCCCAACAGATACAAATGGGCTCACGCAGGACAAACAAAAAGAGTCCTGATGGGTAGACCCTTGAATACTGGAGCTTCAGCTCCTATATAAAATACAGACTAAATGAAAGGTAATGGTCTCTTCAAGAAAGAGGGGAAAAACCTCTGCAGACCCAGAAAATCATGTCATATTTTGGGTAATATGGTAAAGTTACTAAAAGAGAGAAGTAGACAGAGGACAGTTCATGAATCACCTCTGGATCACTACATCACTCCTTATTTTTTTAAAAAATTTTTAAAAGATTTTATTTATTTATTTGAGAGAGAGAGCGAGCCAGGGAGAGAGGGAGCACAAGCAGTGGGGGGGCGGGGGGAGGGAGGGCAGAGGGAGAGGGAGAAGCAGACTCCCCACTGAGCAGGGAGCCTGATGCGGGGCTCCATCCCAGGACTCAGGGATCATGACCTGAGCTGAAGTCAGAAGCTTAACCAACTGAGCCATTCAGGAGCCCCCATCACTCCTTATTTTAGTGAAGAGAGCTGCTAAGTGTTTTTTAAGCAGGGAAGTGAAACCATTAATTTTGCATGTTAGTAGAATCACACTTGAGTTGGTGTGGAAGATGGATGGAAAGACAGTAAGGCTGAATCAAGACCAGTCAGCAGCCATTTGATTGTTCTAAGCAAGACACTGCATGCAGCGACAGTGGAGCTAGAAAGGAAGGAGACTCTCAAGAGATTCTTGAAAAGTGGATTGTTCAGACTCGGCTGAATTGAGGTGAGTTGAAGGTACAGGAGAGTATGGGGATGAATGCACAATTCTCGTTTGGATTATTAGATAGGAGGATGGTAGAACTCTCAAGATGGAGCTCACTAACTCTAGGTAACAATTCATAGCAACACAATTGGGATATGTAAGTCTTGGTAACATTCAAACTTTCTGTCTCCTCGTTTCTCTTTCTTTATATTTGTATTCTCTCCTGAATCAGTACATATATCCTCACAGAATGGAATCTGAGCTTCTATGAATCTCAATAATTTTCATTATTGTACAATCATTTATAGAAAGGTCTGTTCATACTCTTCCCATTTCTGACTTTAACCAAGTTCCAACTCTCTTCCCGCTTGTTTTATTCAGCACACTGAGGAAGCAGTCTTAGTCTGCTCACCTGTAAGGTGGCTTTATCAGCACATAATATTCTCCCATAAAAATCCCAGAATCTGGCAGCCACTGCTATTCCAAAGCTAAAAGAAGCTTTGTGATGCATGGAATTGTGGGACCTTGTTTAAATCTGAAAGAATTATAGTGGGAAGGGTTTGCAACAAGAGATCCTCTAACACCTTGTTTCTAAGGTGGTCCAAAGACCGGCCACATTGGAATAGCCTGAGAATTTGTTAAAAATGCATAATCTTAAGCCATACACTATATTTACTGTTTCAGAATCTGGATTTGAACAAGATTCCTGGGTTATTCTTGTACACATTAAAGTTTGAGAAGCTTTTAACAAATATTGATATCTGACCTCAGACTTTAAAATTTTGATTTAATTGATATGGAGTGCACCCTGGGTATTGAGATTAAAAAGAAAACTTTTGATGGTTTGAAATATGCATCTAAAATTGAGAAACAGTAATGTAACCCAACCTTAAACTTCTTTAAAGAGAATTGAACCTGATATATTTAGCCTTATTTTATAAAAGTTCCCCTCTCTTGTGAGCGTCCAATTTACCTTGATTCAAATTGCTATGCTTTCAAATATTCCTGTTTGTGAAAAAAATGTGTGAAAATATATAAGAAAGAAAAAGGAATACGAAACATAGATGCCTAATAATAAAATACTTTCTTTAAATGCACAATTTAGCAAGTGGAATTATTAATAACAAGGACCTCAAAAAAGCAAATATTACATCAATATTCTGAATTCTTGTCCCTTAACCTCAAAATTCATTTGAACATAGATTTGACTTTTGAATCAAGTAAGTATATTACCTACTTATGCATGAAATAAATTAAACATATTTTGTGCAAGGAAATAAGTGATTTAATTTATTATTTTAAAATTTGTAACCCTATTTGGCATAAGATATCTTGTCAGTATGTGCCTTGATTCTCTAAATCCTGCTATTCACAGTGGGGACTATGGACGAACCGAAAGCACTGGCTAAGAGTTTGTAAGAAATGCATAGACCTGCTCAGACCTCAGACCTGCTGGATCAGAATCTGCATTTAAAAAAAAAAATCCTCAGAAGATCCTATGAACAAATCTTTATCACTAATTGACAAATTCAGAAGTGACAAAGAATCCCTCTGGAAGGACAAGTTAAACAACTGAACTGGGAGATGCTAACTGCAATTGTTTCTTTTCTCAAGAGCTTGTTCCCTGAGACATGGAAATCCTCCAGAGCATTTGTCTCCACGTTATTTGGTGCCTGGCATGCCTACATCTGGGACCAACCTTCAGAGCACAGCAATCTGAACAGGGGCTTGTGGAGATGAGGAGTTTACTACCCTGAAGCTGGAGAAAAACAAACTGGAGACCTATGGTTAGAGATGCTGGCCCGTGACACAAGCCAGTTTTGAAGGTGGCTCTGATACCAGTGGTTGTGCCTGCCCTCTCAGCACTAAAGGTAGTGCTACCTCCCTAGGACTCCCAGCACCAAGCATGAGCACATTCTTCTCTGAGAGCATGCTATAAATACGATTTGGCATTGAGATTTCTAGGAAGAAGAAAGGTGAGTGTGCTCATCTCACCCTTGGGATCTGAGACCTACTGAAGTCTGAAGTAATTACTTTGGAATTCAGGCAAGAATTCCTCAATATATGGATTGATTGATTGATAAAATGCTTTTTGCAATCCTCCTAATATGTGCCAAACATTGTGCTGTTGACTTGGGACACAAAGGAGAATAAGTTTGATTTGGTCCATCATCCGACTTATATGTAGTTCAAGTCTGAAAATGTGCTGTTTAGAAATGACAGTTTTCTGAGCATTTTGTTGAAAGGTCCGATCAGTTACAAAGAATTGGAGAACGTTTCCATAATTACTTCAATATAAATGAGATTTGAAAAGAAAAATAATATTTAATGGACAACAGAGAGACAAAGGGTTGGTGAAGCCATTTCATGTGAAAAAAAGTAGCAAATAAAAAGGTAGACAGCTGAGAAAATATGATATATTCCAGGAACTGAAAGAAGCCAAGTATTTTGTGGCACAGGAAGAGGATACAAGAACTAAGAGGGGAGAGGGGCAAAAGAGTGTGGATTTTTGTACTTTATCCTAAATTCAATTAAGGAAATCTCTTTTCTCCAGTGTCCCTAAGTGTGGATCATCATCTGGTTTATGGTTGAGTATATTTTATCACTAACAATAAATAGCTCATTCCATTTCTAATAACTCAAATGTTAGAATATCTTTCCTTACATTGGTTAAAGGGTATATTCTTAAGTGTTTCAAACATATACACACAATGAACTCTTTTCCCATTTGCTTTTCTTAGGATATATAAAGATGCCTGCAAGTGATCCCATTACCTTCAAATATTTCCCAACTCTTGACAGCTACTGCATGCCCTCTATCTTGTCAATGCCCCTCCTCAAAAATGACATCCAAATGCAAAAAGCATTTTATCAATCAATCAATCGATATATTGAGGAATTTTTGCCTGAATTCCAAAGTACAGATAAAAGTGTAGCACAATGCTTCCTAGCCTCATGCTAAACACGGAATATTTAATATTGATGTGGCTTAATGGGCTAAGTGGATGAGACAGTTTGTGGCTGTTGGTGACCAGCTAAGAGGCTCTGTAAGTCCTAGGCTATCACTACTACCCCAAGGGCTAAAAACCAATATCTTAGCACCACTGTGATCATTTCATGACATCCCAATTCTATGGCACTTGAGTTGGGGGTGGTGAAGCTATGTTATAGCTCTTACGTGGATTATTCATTATCATAATCTAGCATTTTTATAAATGAAATAAAAATCTCTTACTACCTTTTTAAAAAATAATTTTATTTATTTATTTGAGAGAGAGAGAGCAAGCATGAGCAAGGGGGGGTGGGGTGGAGGGGCAGGGCAGAGGGAGAGGGAGAAGCAGGCTTCCCGCGGAGCGGGGAGCCCGATGCGGGGCTCGATCCCAGGACCCTGGGATCATGCCCTGAGCCTAAGGCAGATGCTTAACGATTGAGCCACCCAGGCGCCCCTCTCCAAAATTTTAACTTGTTTGTTTGGACTATTTTCAGTGTCTGGATTCATTGTCCTGGTAATCCTTTAGCTCAGTGTCTGTCATTTTGTTGTATCTCAGTAATGTTTACTCAATTCAATAAAAAAAAAGAGAAAGTCCTGAAGCTCTCCATTTGAACCACAGGCTGATTTTAATTTCTTTTTTTTTCTTTTTTTTCTTTTTTTTATTTTTTTATTTTTTTAAAGATTTTATTTATTTATTTGAGAGAGAGAGAATGAGAAACAGCATGAGAGGGAGGAGGGTCAGAGGGAGAAGCAGACCCCCCGCCGAGCAGGAAGCCCGATGTGGGACTCGATCCCGGGACTCCAAGATCATGACCTGAGCTGAAGGCAGTCGCTTAACCAACTGAGCCACCCAGGCGCCCTGATTTTAATTTCTTAACTCAATGATTTCCAAACAATCACCAGAATTACTTTGATAGTTTTATTTGTTTTCTTTTAATTTTATTTTTAGAAAGTTCAGCTCTATAAATTATCTTACCCTCAGAAATTCTTTTTTTTTATATTTATGTATAACATTTTTTATTTATTTTTTAATTAATTTTATTTTATTATGTTATGTTAGTCACCATACAGTACATCATTGGTTTTTTTTTTTTTTTTTTTAAAGATTTTATTTTTATTTATTTGAGACCGAGAGAATGAGAGACAGAGAGCATGAGAAGGAGGAGGGTCAGAGGGAGAAGCAGACTCCCTGCCGAGCAGGGAGCCCGATGCGGGACTCGATCCCGGGACTCCAGGATCATGACCTGAGCCGAAGGCAGCCGCTTAACCAACTGAGCCACCCAGGCGCCCCATCATTGGTTTTTGATGTAGTGTTCCATGATTCGTTGTTTGCATGTAACACCCAGTGCTCCATGCAATACGTGCCCTCCTTAATATCCATCACTGGGCTAACCCATCCCCCACCCTTTAAAACCTTCAGTTTGTTTAATGTTGTTTGTAGTCACTAAATCATATTTTCAAGAGAATATTTTTACATGAAAAGTTTTGCAACCTACTAGAAACTCAATAAAGACTGCCACATGAGCTGTATCTAAAATATGTTGAAGTAATAAATTCAAAAATATTTTCAGACACTGCTAAGAAAATAAAGATCTAGGCAATTCCCATGAGAGATATGGAATTATCCAAATTTTGAAATTGTATCATGACAGGACAAATACCAATTCCTCTTTTTTTAATATGCAGTATTCACAGGAAGGGATTATATTTAAAATTTTGAGTAATTACCCTCAGAAATTCTGATTCACAATGTCTAGGATAGGAGTAGAAATTCTATATTAAACAAACAAACAAAATCTCTCCAGATAAAGTGAGAGAATTTTGGAAATTATGAAGAGTTTTGAGAAGATCCAAAAGAGATTAAGAAAACATCAAAAATAGAATCCAACTACCAGATATCAGAATGAGATAGGAGGTGGTGGTCACCACTTTAACTTTTTAATAAAAAGTAATTCTGCCTGTAATATGGAAAGTTTGTTTAATGTTCAAAGTTGATAATTCTAGAAATAGCAATATGAACAAGTTATTTAGAGCTGTGGAGGTAACCTTTAGAAAAACCTTTATCAGGTTTTTGCCTGGGTGGCTCAGGGTTAAGCATCTGCCTTTGGCTCAGGTCATGATCCCAAGGTCCTGGGATCAAGTCCCAGCTCCCTGCTTAGTGGGGAGTCTGCATCTCCCTCTCCCTCTGTTCCTCCCTCCCTATTCGTTCTCTCTCTCTCTTTCATACTATCTCTCTCTCTCAAATACATGAATAGAATCTTAAAAAAAAACTTTATCAGAGCTATTCTGCAGAAATTAGGTCATCTCTCAGGAACAGGACTAATAGCATGGGAAGGGTGATTCAAGAACTTTTGCTTTTCATCATAATCATGTTTATATTCATCATTTTTTGTAAGTCCTGTAATCTCCCTAGATAGCTTTGATCAACCATATTGAGAAATCTCTGAACACTCTGTGTTCAAATATAGTCTTCTACATCTGGCTGTAGAGCAACCAGCCACAGAACTCTGTGTTACCCACACCTCATTATTATTATTACCTGGGCCACTTGCCTATATGAAGTAACAAGGCATACTGTGTCTGTGTCATGTTCATACTGAACAACTGAAGTATTGACCTTGACACAAAGTTCCTCTGACTCGGACAAGTTGGATTCTAGAAAGAAAGGCACTTACTGATCCAATATGTGTACATCAAGTGAACACAGATATAAGGAGAAAGGGGTACAGAGCATGAAAGCTAGGACATTAAAATGTGCTTGAGTTTCTAGAGTGCAATAACCTATTGAGAATCAATAGCTTGATTCTCCTCCAATATCAGACTAAACTGATATTTTCTATAAATCTATGAGATGACTAAAAGTAGCCAAATGATCCCATTAGGGCCCTATTGGTGTGTTAACATACTGATTATCTGTTTAGAAGTTACCAAAAGTAGCCAAATGATCCCATTCGGACCCTGTTGTGTGTTAACATATTGCTTATCTGTTTAGAAGTTATTATCTGGGAAATGAAATATGTTGATCTATCCCTACATTTGGCAGGGCTATCTTTACACTATTTAGTCTTCTAATCCATGCATATGGTAAATCTCTCTCCTTATTAAGGTTTTCTCTCATTTCTCTCATTAAAAGTTTCAGTGTATAAACATTGCACACATTTTGTTAGATTTAATGCTAGGTATTTGATGCTTACCTGTTGCTATTTTATGTGATGCTATCTTAAAATAACTGTTTCATTTGTTGCCTCTTTAAAAAAATACATAAAAGTATTAAATAGATGGAAAATTATATGCTCTGCAAACACTAGCCAAAAATAAATCTCATGATAATGTATTAATATCAGACAAAGGAGACTATAACCAGGACACATTACTAAATATAAAGGGGGCAATTCCATAACAATACAGGTTTTAATTTAAGGCTTGAAGGGATAAATAGACAAATCAGAAACTTTGGTGGGAGACACTGACACGCTTATCTCAATAACTATTAGAATAACAGACAAAAAAATCACTATGCATATACAAAATCTAAACAACATTATTAGTAAAGTGAACATAATTGAAATGATATGCATCACAGGACCCTCAAAAACAAACAATATATTTTAAGATGCATTGGGAATACTTATAAAAGCTGATCTTATGGGGCATCTGGGTGGCTCAGTCAGTTAAGCATTGACTCTTGATTTTGGCTCAGGTCATGATCCCAGGGTCGTGAGATCAAGCCCTATGTTGGGCTTGGTGCTCAGCACTGAGTCTTCTTGAGATTCTCTTTCCCTCTGCTCCTGCCCCCACTCACGTGCTCTCTCTCTCTAAAATAAAAAAACAAATCTTTTTTTAAAAGATTGATTTTATGCTTCAATATAAAGAATTCTAAGCAATTTGCAATAATTTAGATAATTCACAGTATGTTCATTGACCATAATGAAATTAAGACAAATATTTAAAATTAGGACTAGCTAAAAACAAACAAACAAAAAACCAAAAACCTAACTTCTGGAAAGTTAATAATTCACTTTCACATAATCCATGGGACAATGATAAAATGGAATAGAAATTATATTTTAAACTGAATGATACTGTAAATTTGATATATTAAAGCTTGTGAGATGCAGCTAAAGTGGGGCTTAGAGAGAAATGTATAACTTATATGTACATATCAGAAAAAAACAAAAGCTGAAGATACTGTCCACTTCAAGAAGTTAGGAAAAGAACAGGAAATCATATGAAGAAATTAATAAAGAATAAAATCGTTATTAGAAATAATCTAAATAGAAAATAAACATATATTTCATAAAATCAATATAGCCAAATGTTGGTTTACTTAAATCAATTAATAAAATTGAAAATCTAGAATGAGAAATCAAGGAAAAAAAGAAGTACCATAATTTGCTGATTTTAGGAGTAAATAAGCAGAAATCTCTCCATAATCAAAAATATTTTTAAAAGATTTTATTCATTTTTTAAAATTGATTTTTTTTAAGATTTTATTTATTTATTTGACAGAGAGAGAAAGAGAGAGAGGGGAGGGACAGAGGGAGGGGGAGAGAGAATCTCAAGCGGACGCAGTGCTGAGTATGGATCCCCACATGAGACCCTGAGATCATGACCTGTGCCAAAATCAAGAGTAGGACATTTAACTGACTGAACCACCCAGGCAACCCAGAAAATATTATTTATTTATTTATTATTATTTTTTTAAATATTTTTTAATGTTTAGGAAGTCATCCTGAAAAATCTAATAGAACACATGTGATCACTTTCAAAGTGGATGAACATGTTGATATTTCAATTTAGGAAACTAAGAAGAAATATAAAATCTGTGATATCTATTAAATAAATCCAATCCCTTGCTAAAAATTCTCACACAAAGAAAACCACTATTCTCGTTAACTACCCTGATGAGTACCTCCAAACTTTAAAGGTAAATTTTGTGCAATTTATTTCAAAAAACACAATGTTTTTGAGATTTGTACTATTGCATGCATTTGTGATTTTTTTCCTTTTTAATGCTGAGTTATATTCCATTCTCTGTATGTACGTATATATATATGCATATATGTATGTATGTATACGTATGTATTTGCAACTGATTCATCTATTCATCAGTTAATGAACATACATTTGAGTTATTTCCAATTTGGAGTTGTTATGAATAAAGCTGTCATGCACATTTTTGTACAAATTGTTGTGTATACAAATATTTAAATTTCTTTCAGATAAATGAATTGTTGGGTTAAATAGATCTGTTTTAATTTGGATGTAATTTAATGGTTGGATTAAATGTCCATTTAAATCTGTAAGAAATTGCCAAATTGTTCCCCAAAGTGGTTGAACAATATTAGTCCCTCCACCAGTTTCATATAAGTCCGGTTGCTGCTCACCAACGTTTGGTATCACAAGGGAATCTGTGGCTGTTTGCTTTACCCACTCCCATATAGGTACATAGAGGTGTCTCATTATGTTTTAAATTTTCAATGTCCTTGGTGACTAAGGATATTGAGCATATTTTCATATACTCATTGATTATTCAAATACATTTTTTGTGAGGTATCCATATATTTTAAACTTTTAAAATATGTTTGTATTTACATTAAAAATTACAAATATTATTTATATATTTTGGATAAAAGCCATTTGTCAGATATAGACATTGCTTTAGGATTCCCTTTTCATTTTCTTAATGGTCTCTTTTAAAGAACAGTTCTTAATTTTGATGAAGTATAATTTAACAGCTTTTATGGTTAGTTTTTTGTTGTTCATTTCTTTTGTTTTTATTATTATTCTAGTGTGTGCATATATGTCCTTTATATAAAAAACCTTAAAGCACTCCATGATCTCAAAGATTTTTTTCAGTGCTTTCTTCCTGATGTTTTCTTGTTTGGCCTTTGTGCTCAGACCTGATTATAGGTTTATATTCGTGCAGAAGTGAGACAGGAATTTTTAGATATTCTATATTTTCTACATTTACATAAATTCAACTCTAATCCACTTGAAATTTTTACTTTGGTGCATGTAATGATAAAATCACCTGTTTGCCATTTAACTGAATAGGGGAGGATGTTTGTAATTCTGTGTTTTCTAATTTTATGCCTCTGCTTTGTAGAAAAGATGAAGGGCAGAGAAAGAAGGATTGAGATATTAAAATTTCTGTTTCAAAAGAAAATTTCTGTTTCTGTAATTTGAAGTGTGTAGTTTATAAAACTTATTTTCCAATTGATAAACTGTTAATAGGTAAGAACACCACAGTAACTGATTATGCTCACTCTCTGATTGATAAGTCTCTCCCAATTTATTACAAGGTCGGTAATATTGTTATTTCTCTTTTACAGAGTTAGAAGCCAAGACACAAAAAGATTGTTTGACTTGTCAAAGTCAAACTGTATTAGCTAGTAACTACATGATAGTATCTAAATCTGAATTTAAGGCCTGCCATTTAATCACTACTCATACTGTTTTTTCAAACAAAGACAGAAATACTTGGTCCAGGACCACGAGCCCATTAACCGTGGGCCAACCCAGGTGGGCCAAACTGTGGTACCACGATAGTTGTAGGTGTTGTTTCATCTTACTAATAATATTGAAACATCTGAAGATTTTATGTGGAAGTTCAGATTTCCTGATAATTATTTTTAAATTGAAAGGTATGAAGCCCAGTGATGGGTATTAAGGAGGGCACGTGTTGCAATGAGCACTGGGTGTTACACGCAAACAATGGATCATGAAACACTACATCAAAAACTAATGTTGAATCACAAATCTGTACCTCTGAAACAAATAATACATTATATGTTAAAAAAAAAAGGAAGAAGATAACAGGAAGGGAAAAATGAAGGGGGGGAATCAGAGGGGGAGACGAGCCATGAGAGACTATGGACTCTGAAAAACAAACTGAGGGTTCTAGAGGGGAGGGGGGTGGGGGGATGGGTTAGCCTGGTGATGGGTATTAAAGAGGGCACATACTGAATGGAGCACTGGGTGTTATACACAAACAATGAATCATGGAACACTACATCAAAAACTAATGATGTATGATGATGAACATAACATAATAAAAAAACTAATGAAGTACTCGTGACTAACATAACAATAAAAAAATAAATAAAAACCCAATTACAATATCTAACAGTATTTTAAAATATAAAGACAAAGTTGAAAATAAAAGATAAAATTATAGAAAAGATAGACTAGGCAAATAAGAGCTAAAGAAAGTAAGGTAGTGTGTTAGTCATGGTCCTTAAAAGAAACAGAACCAAGTGTGTGTGTGTGTATGTGTGTGTGTGTGTGTGTGTGTAAAATAAAATGGAAAGGTCTGAAAATAATATGGCCTCTGTCCACTCCTACTAGAAGTTAATTGCAGGCTATTGCCCTTAGGTATCGTGTGCTCCCAAGTTGTCATGAAGCCAGTGTAACTCATTACATTGGCTTCTCTAAATATTTAAGTTTCTGAGTCTCCACTTAGTAATATTGGCTTGATGATCATTGAAATGTTCAAAATAGGAAAACAGACACTTAAGTTTTCAGTGATTAGAAACATAGCTATTCTTTTAAAAAGGTTTTATTTATTTATTTGAGAGAGAGAAAGAGAGCACAAACAGGGGGAGCGGCAGGCAGAGGGAGAGGGAGAAGCAGGCTCCCTGCAAAGGAGGGAGACTGACTTGGGGCTCTATCCCAGAATCCCAGGATCATGACCTGAACTGAAGGCAGATGCTTAACCGATTGAGCCACCCACAGGCCCCGAAACATTGCTATTTTTGTATGAAATGCACTTATTATATTTGGAAATGAGGCTTAATAAACATTAAATCACAATGAACTCAACTTACATAAATTGATCCAGAATTAAATGACCTTATAGACCAAGAGAATATCTAAACCATGAGTCATCTACATGGGGCGCCCTACTCTAAATAGAGAAGAATAATGAAGTTTTTCCAACAACCATGGTTTTTTCTCTCCCCTTCAGAAACTACTCAGAGGATAATGGACCCTGGAAATCACTCCACAGTGACTGAGTTCATC
>NC_058413.1:91112154-91287374 GCF_002201575.2 Neomonachus schauinslandi | reverse complement strand
ATCATTGTGCCCATGCTGAACCCCCTGATCTACAGCCTGCGGAATAAGGATGTCAAATTTGCCCTGAGGAAAATGTTAGAGAAAAGAATATTCTTGTGATTAGAAATAACATGAGGATCTTTTATTAGTCTAAGTCATTGTCTCTTAGATTGTATGGATTGATTTTATGTTTAATTTTAGTCCATTTGTCAATATACATCCTCATTTAGTGGGATTCTATTGACATTAGTTCTTACTCCTATGGCCTTTTGATGTCACTGCTCTCTGGATTTTTCTCTCATGGGTATCTCTGAGACACTGAGTATAAGTACTAAGGATGATCTGGATATATGGACCCACTCACTAATGCCATTACCATCACCCTTCCCCCTTGTCCTTTGTACAACTGATAAAAACTCAATTCTCGGGGCGCCTGGGTGGCTCAGCCGTTAAGCGTCTGCCTTTGGCTTAGGTCATCATCCCAGGGTCCTGGGATCAAGCCCCGCATGGGTTCCCTGCTCCATGGGAAGCCTGCTTCTCCCTCTCCCACTCCCTCTGCTTGTGTTCCCTCTCTCGCTATGTCCCTCTCTGTCAAATAAATAAATAAAATCTTAAAAAAAAAACAACTCAGTTCTCAACCATAATGAAAGTTATCTTCTAGCAGTGGTTAGCAATCTCCTTTTTTCTGTGTAAAGACAATAAAAATCATAGCAATACAATTATGTAATCTTTAGCTTTTGCTCCTCTTTAGCTTTTGCATCTCTAGTCTGGGAAAGCCTCTTTCCCACCATATCCTACCCCATACCCTCCTTTCCTGAATTATTTCCTCTATTTCATACCTAAGAAATCTAATTAGAACTTTAAAATCTGAGTTACAGACCCATGAGTGTTGTTTGTGCCCAATCCAATATCTTCCTGCTTTGCCATCTATTATTCCAGTTTGTAGTGGTCTGTTTATTGTCCAAGTCCACACTAGACTGTAAGCTCCATCAAAGGAGACCCCTGTACATATGGTTCACAGCCGTGTCTCCAAATAGCAGAATGTCTGCTACCTAGTAGGTCCTTGATAATTTTCTTGGTAATTACTTTCCCTCTATAAAATATTTATATGAAAACCAGCATTTATCCAATGTGGTCTTCACCCATTAAACCCTTAAAGTTATATATATGCCTTTCTGGTTTTAGTTCAAATTAATTAAGTGTAACTTTGGAGAATTCTATAAGGATCTTTAAGATAACTTATAGCATCCTTTGTTGTTTCTATCCAAGGATTAAGAAATACTAGTCCTGAGTTTGTTCTGTTGTAAATCACAGCACAGATATGGTAACTTGTTAATATCTGATTTTTTTAAGTCATTAGGTCCTGTCAACATCCAAGAAGTCCCTGAAACAAGTCTAATTTATTTTTGAATTCAAGTATGCAGTCTTAGAGACTAAACAAAATTAAGTAGATTTGAAATCTAATGGGTCAACATGGCAAATCATGTGGTTGAATGATATCTGGAACCCAAACAACCCCATCTAGGCCACTCTTTCCAAATAATTTAACTGCATGCTGGCAGAGAGGAAATTCTTCGCTATTAAATATTTAAATATAAAGCCTTGGTTACTGCCTCCAGCAGATACATTTTACTC
Organism: Neomonachus schauinslandi; assembly: GCF_002201575.2. Lineage (NCBI taxonomy): Eukaryota > Metazoa > Chordata > Mammalia > Carnivora > Phocidae > Neomonachus > Neomonachus schauinslandi. The sequence goes on along the minus strand of NC_058413.1, from coordinate 91,285,760 downwards.
TTCTTTAAAATTTAAATTCAATTAGCTAAATTGCACATAATGAAAAAATAAAAAAAAAATAGAGTTACCTGGGTGCCCTTTGCACAGGACAGTTAATCTGTTGTTATGTGCATGGTGGGAGAAACCTCTCTTAGTTTGGGAAACATGCTGCTAGACCAAATAAATGGTAATCCTGTCTTTCTTTAAAATGTTGATAGTTTGTTGATGATGGATTTTTTTTGCACCAATTTTGATTTTTTTGAAAAATATTGCTTTAAAATCTTATCTTGATTACTGAATTTTTGGGTGCCCCTTACATTGTGCACCTGTGGAAAATTTTGCACTCATCTCAGCCTGATCCAGGCCCTGAATAAATCCTCAAATTTGAAAAATAAATAAATAAATAAATTCAATTAGCCAATGTATAGTACATCATTAGTTTCAGATGTAGTGTTCAATAGTTTATCAGTTGCATATAACACTCTTTTCTAACTTTTGTTTTTTGATTTTCCCCCTTTTATTTTTATTATTATTATTTTTTATTTGAGTACAGCTGACATACATTACATTAGTTTCAGGTGTACAACATAGTGATCTGACAACTCTATACATTATGGTGTGCTTACCACAAGTGTAACTACCATCTCTCACCATACAAAACTAATGCAGTACAATTGACTATATTCCCTGTACTGTACCTTTCATTCCTGTGACTTACTCATTTCATAACTGGACACCTGTACGTCCCTCTCACCTTCACTCATTTTTCCCATCCCCCATTTCCTCCCCTCTGGCAACTATCAATTTGTTCTCTGTATTTATGGGTCTGGTTCTGCTTTTTTTGTTTTCTCATTTGTTTTGTTTTTTTAAGATTCCACATGTAAGTGAAATCATATAGTATTTGTTTTTCTCTGTCTAACTCATTTCACTTAGCATAATACACTCCAGGTCCATCTATGTTGTCCCAAATGGCAAGAGCTCATCCTTTTTTATGGCTGAGTAATATTCCTGTGTGTGTGTGTGTGTGTGTGTGTGTGTGTGTGTGTGTCCACCTAACTTTGCATTTGAGCTCAGACCAGTCATGCTCAGAGGCCTCCTCTGACCTTCAACTTTCTTCCTAGGCCCTTTAACTTACATTTTCTTTTTTAAAAAATATTTATTTATTTGAGAGAGAAAGAGAGATCATGGGGGCAGGAGGGGCAGAGGAAGAGAGAGAGAAAATATGAAGCAGACTCCATGCTGAGCATGGAGCCCAAAAGCAGGGCTTGATCCCATGACCCTGAGGTCATGACCTCATGATCCAAAACCAAGGATCAGATGCTCAACCAACTGAGCTATCCAAGCACCCCTCTCTTTTATTTTCTAAGCTCATACAACAATCATGTGGTGAAGTTAGGGCAAAATCATAAGATTTCTGGTTTTTCTATATTCATTATTTCTGCCATATAACTAATTTTTTGCCCAGTCAGAATTATGTTCTCTTTTCTATATGTTACCATGCTAACTGCTACACCTCTAGAGTTCTTTAATTTTCTAAGGTTAAAGGCACAAGTCCTTGTGCATGCTAGTCTATATATAAGCTAGAAAGTGAGAGAGGTAAAGAGGTAAGCTTCAGAAGAAACAGAGAACCTCCTTTAGCAAATGGTCCCTAATTTGAGTGAGCAATAGGCTACCAAAAATCCCCGGAAGAATCTGGAACAATCCTGGAAGAAGAGATTCAGAGACATTTTATCTTATTGGATGGGCAACCTCAGAGTTGGCTGGGTGTGAATGACACTCTTGCACATAAACCACAAAACCACTGGGCTCATGATCAATGAGACACTGAGAATCTCAAAGTCATCTGTTCACAGACTCAAGTGATCATTATCACTGAGCTTCCTTCAGCCACCAACATTCTCCAGCTAGTACTTTGCTATCTATGTAGCCACTTATTTTGTGTTCCAATCCAATGTTAGTAAAATCTCCTATCCAGTGACATCCAAACAACCAAATATAAATGCTCATTTCAAGGGTCTTCTGCTCAGACTCCAAGACATGACCTTGGGGAAGTTACCCTTTACTTCTCTGCTCAAACCTTCTCTTCGGCTATCTCATCCTCCTCCATATCACCCCACAGTGGAACTCTTAATCATTCTCTCAGCCATATCTTTTTTTTTTTTTTGAACTATTTAAAAAGGGGGCATAAAAGTGAAATGGGATGAGGAATCTGAAGTGCCAATTTATGGGGTAAAAGTGTATAGTCAGAGAATATTACAAACCATGCTTCGTGCTCATTTCCCTTACTTGAGTTTCGTAGATGGAATTTATAACAAATAAAAATCCTCTGACCTACTATAATTCATTATCCAGATTTCTTGACATCCTGAAATCTCTTCAGTTTTAGGTTATTTTTTAATATTCCTTTTTTATTAAGAATCTGTGATACTTAGGTAATCTTGGAGTTTGCTTTATTTTTGATGTGTATCTACAGTATATTCTAGAAAACAAGTATGAATTTATTCCATATGTTTGGCATCAAGATATTGAGAATTCCAGTCTTACCATTACCAAGTTAATGGCTTGGTAAGCCAGATATATTCAGTGTTACAAGACAAACACTGCTATCTTCATATCCACTGAATTTTGCATTTGGGCCCAGACCAATTATGCTCAGAGTCCTCTTCTTTAGGGGTTTCATCCCTTTTCAATAGAAGAACCTTTTGTAAAGCTTTATTGTATCTTCTCAGATATATTTGAAAAGATGAACAACGTAATAAAATCAAAGAATCTCAAAGTTATAAAGGACATTAAGGATGTATGTAGGATAATCTTGCATTCAAATTAGTGATACAAGGTCATCAGAGCCCTGAAAGAATGTCATCTTACTCATACTTAAACTCTTATAGTGATAGAAACCCAATCCTTCACAAGGCATCTTATCTCATTAATTTCTTTTTCTATACTGAAATAAAATCTAACTTTTTATTAGTTCCATTCTTTTTTTACTGGTTATCCACCATGAAAAAGCACATAAAAATTCAGTATAGCAGCTCCTCAAGAATTTGAAAACATGTGCCATATTTCTGCTTTTCTAATCAAAATGTCTCAGGAGCTTTCACAGCAGAAGAATTTAAAGCTTTGGCCTGGAATCAGACCTGGGATTTAATCTCAGCTCAGTCACTTTCTAGCTATGTGATCAAGTTCTAAAATTTATTGGTGCTTTTATTCCTCTCCTACTTAATAAGGTTGTTTTGAGACTTAAATTTAAACATAAAAGAACATAAAAATAAATTAGCATAGTACCTGGCAAATGTTCAATCCATATTATTGTTATTTTTATTAAACCATTTTCATCTGGGATGATTTTTTTTTTAAGATTTTATTTATTCATTTGAGACAGAGAGATACAGAGAAAGAGAGAGCATGAGCAGGGGAGAGGCAGAGGGAGAGGGAGAAGCAGGCTCCCTGCTGAGCCAGGAGCCAGACGTGGGGCTTGATCCCAGGACCCTGGGATCATGACCTGAGCCGAAGGCAGATGCTTAACCATCTGAGCCACCCAGGCGCCCCTCATCTGGGATGGTTTAAAGCACTAACAATTTATAATCTTTCTTTAAATGTACTTGGTTTATTAATACTGTTTTGGAAGGTGCAATTGCTAGAAAAAACATGTAAATAATAATTCCTTATTATTTATTACAACCTGTCTACAACAGTGATACTCATTTCAGATATCTGCATAGTCCTATAAATGTTTACATACTTGAAAATAGGGTATTGCCTTATTGCCTTATTGCCACATGTAAAGACAGGCAAATATGGGAGGCAAAAAAAAGTACTTAGCCTGAAGCCTTGAAGTCAGTATTGGAGTCCATTCTCCAGGCAAGCAGACTTGGAAGGGATGAAGATATATTTCAATTCAAAGTATCTATTATTATTTTTTGGGGGGTGGTAAATGTGATGAACTTTAATCTAATTACTCCCTCAGAGCTACCACTGACTGAATCATGAGAAATGCCCAAAGGGAGCTGAAGGAGATGATCCAGAGGGAATGAGTGTATTCAAGTCTTGATGGTATATACTCTTGGCACCCTCTTTTGTAAACACCTAACCTCAGCTCCTGTGGCTGTGATATGCTGTGTTCTCCTAGGAACCAGAGAACATGACTTGGTTATCTTGTTATCATATGGCAGAAAATTCCACCCTGTTCCCTGTGAACACTGTGAGTGTTCAGATTTTTTCTCACCTGTCACTGACACCTTTGGCTTCTTATCCACTGAAGTGTTGGGATCCAATTGTTGGGAGCTGCTAGATTTTTAGTTCTTGAAGATGACTCTTACTTGAAAAAGACTTAGAAATCAAGAGGATCATGGACTCATTGCCTTAGAGATAGTACCTGGAAGGGCAAATTAATCATTGTGCCTTGTGACAGTCAAGGATTGGAGAACTCTGAGTCTTCACTGACTGAAGGAGGAAGGTTTCCAGGGTGATGCTATGATGAACCTTCTTCAAGGACAGAGTCTAATTAAGTCAGAAGTTCACACAGAGAATGTTCTAGTATGTCTAGAGTGAGTAACAAGAAACAAGCTGGTAAACACAGATGACTTTTTTTTTCAGGATGTCACTGACTCTTTCTTTGGAGTCTTCATTTTTCTCTGCATCTAGCATTGTAACTACATGTTGGTTTGGGGTTATTTTCTTTCTATCTCTTTCTTTGCTTAAGTTAACAGCTTTATTAAAGTATAACAAACATTCAAAATACATCATAAATATATAGTCTGGTATGTTTGTTTTCACACAAATATTCTCTTCCTCTCTCTCTTCAATGTGAGACTCCTCCGTCCACAAATTGGAATTTGTCTCCAAATTTTTATTGCTCATACTGCTGCCACATAATTACAGAATTGCCTTGGGGCAGGAGTGGAAGAAAAAAAGAGAGGAAAAAAAAAAACACAGGGATTTCCTCACACTCTTTGATCATGGAAACACCTTTTATCAGGTTCTCCAGTCAAAAAGATGGGTTATCTATTGGAATTTCTGCATCTAGAGCAGCCACCACACAATTCTGTAATTGTGACCCCCCCCCCTTCTAAGCTCGAAAGCACAGGAGAAAAGAGGAAAACGTAGAAACACATCTGTGTGGGCTTCTCCAGGTTTTGTCTCCCTTTCACAGTCTGCTTCCTCTGTTTATTTTCCAGAGTTTTTAGGTAAATGCATTTTGTATTTTATCCAGGGTGGGGGTTTTTTTCTAAGTTTTATTTATTTAAGTAATCTCTACATCCAACATGGGGCTTGAACTCACAATCCTGAGATCAAGAGTTGCATGGTCTTCCAACTGAGTGAGTCAGGCACGCCTCCAGAGTTTTTATTTTATTTTTAATTTTTTAAAGATTTATTTATTTATTTGAGAGAGGGCGGGGAGAGAGAGAGCAAGCAGGGATAGGGGCAAGGGGAGAGGGAGAATCCTCAAGCAGACTCCCCGCCCTGAGCGCAGAGCCTGATGTGGAGCTCAATCACAGGACCCTGAGATCATGACCTGAGCTGAAATCAAGAGAGGGCTGCTTAACCAACTGAGCCACCCAGGTGCCTCACTTCCAGAGTTTTTAATTATAATCTGTGGGTAAGAGAATACAGTGAACTTCACTTGGTCAAAACTAAAGTTTTCGGAATATAGCCAAGAATTTTTATTCTTTAACTTTTTATGTAGAAATGCCTTTACATAAGGTTGATTATTGATTGTTAAAGCATGAAACCAACACATCCATCAGAGAGTTTCTCAGTTTTACATCAGTTTTCACACTTCGGACACCTATGTTTTTCTGTGAAGTCCAACATCTGACAGAGATGAGGAATCTCTCAGTAGTGACTGAATTTATCCTGCTGGGCATCCCACACACCGAGGATCTGGAGAGCATGCTCTTTGTCCTGTGTTTGGGCTTCTACATCTTCACTCTTATGGGGAACCTGCTCATCCCCCTGGCGATCGTCTCCTCCACTCGGCTCCACCCTCCCATGTATTTTTTCCTGTGCCAACTGTCAGTGTGTGACATATTTTTCCCTTCTGTGAGTTCCCCCAAGATGCTCTTCTACCTCTCAGGGAACAGCCGGATCATCTCCTACGCAGGCTGCGTGTCCCAGCTCTTCTTCTACCATTTCCTGGGCTGTACGGAGCGCTTCCCGTACACAGTGATGGCCTATGACCGCTTTGTCGCCATCTGTTACCCTCTGCGCTACACGGTGACCATGAGCCACAGAGTGTGTGCCATCCTGGCTGTGGGGACCTCCTTTTTTGGTTGCATTCAGGCCACCTTTCTAAGCACTCTCACCTTCCAGTTGCCCTACTATGGCCCCAACGAGGTAGACTATTTCTTCTGTGATATCCCGGTGATGCTGAAGCTGGCTTGTACTGATACCTCAGCCCTGGAGATGGTGGGGTTCATCAGTGTGGGCCTCATGCCCCTCAGTTGCTTCCTTCTCATCCTCACCTCCTACAGTTGCATTGTCTGCTCCATCCTGCAGATCCGCTCCGCAGAGGCCGCGCCGTGCCTTCTCCACCTGAAGTGCCCACCTCACTGCCGTCTTGCTTTTCTACATGCCAGTGGTCCTCATCTACTCAGGCCAACCCCAAGCCCCTGGCTGGATGCAACCGTCCAGATCCTGAATAACCTGGTCACCCCCATGCTGAACCCCTTGATCTACAGCCTCAGGAATAAAGAAGTAAAATATTCTCTGAGGAAGGTGCTACAGCAAGTAGCCTTCCTTCCTGAGAAGTGATAGAGATTAGTAGCTATACTTTAATAGCTTGCAAAGGTATTTCCTTTTGTGTGGTATAGAGCACAGATAGTATCAATGCCCCTTTTGCAGATAAAGAAGCTAAGGTTTGAAGCCATAAAGTGAATTGTTCAAGGTCATATAACTAATAAATTATCCTGCACATCTGTCATGCAGGAAGGATTATCTCTTCCCAGTTGGCAAGAAAGTCTAGTCCTTCTGTTCCTCACTCTGTTTTCTTCTCCTGTTTTCCTCCTCCCACATCCTCTGCTTCTTTTCTAGCACTTCTTCACTTTGGCTGGCATGATTATCTAATTATACTCTCAAATGCCTGCATTAGATAAGCCACCATTTGATGGTCTAGGAGTTGTTGAAAAATGTGAACTTCAACCACGTGGCCCCTGGTGGCGTTCCATGACTACTAGAATGTAAAGAAGCTGTGTCAAGGGAAAGAGCTTCTGGATGAGACCTGAGGCAGGCTTCTTATGGGTGAATCAGAGATCAACCACAAAGTGCTAGTCTTGGACCTAGAAAGAGTCCATGCCTGGGAGCTGAGGCATTAGAGAAAAAAGAATGTGGAGACTAAACAGGCAGAGTCTGTGAAAGGGTGACTGATTCTGTTGTTTTTCAGTATGAGGAAACTGAGTTTGTCTTTGAAATCCCCAGCACAGCCGGGGGTCAATGCAAAGTCCAAGCCACTACTGCTCTATGGTTTTGGATTCTCTCCTTACAAAAAGGCTGTGACTTGAGTGCTCTTCCTTAACATTCCTTTGTTCTTTTTCCTAATGAGCTTAGCATGAGAGATGTGCCTCTCCAATCCAAACAATAATTTGAAGAAAAGAAAGGAAACGAGAAGGAAGTGATGGTGGAGAAGGGGAGTGGGTGGGAAGGGAAGTGGTGGAAGGGAAGAGGTGAGATGGAAAGGAAAAGGGTTAACGGCAACCAAAGGGGGTGATGGGACGGAAGGGGTGATGGGAAGGAAGGGGTGATGGGACAGAAGGGGGGTGATGGGATGGAAGGGGGGTGATGGGAAGGAAGAGGATGATGGGAAGGAAGAGGATGATGGGAAGGAAGGCAGGGCAGATGCAAAGGCAAGTCTTCTCTGCTCTTCTTTCCGGGATCAGAGTTCAGTCAGGGAATCTGCTAGACTGAACCAGCCACGATATTGTGTTTGGGGCCTCATGTAAGGGTGATGAGATGATGTATGTTTTTGAAAGGGAGAACATTTTTCTAGTTGCTTCTCTTAAGTCCTATGCCTTTATTCTTTCTACCACACATGCTCCTTCAGAGTCTTCAGCTGGACAAATTCATTCTCATTATCAAACACCTAGTTAAAATATAATGTTTTATGTGAAACTTTCCTCATCCTAGGCAAATCTGGTTCCCACTTCTCTATGTTTTGAATCAGACTTTACAAACTCATCACGTCATTATGCTAGAATAGGTTTTGGCAAAGCATTTTCCAAGAGTAAAGCTAAAGTAGGTTCAGGGAGGGTAAGGACAAAGAGTCCGTTAGGGACTGACAGTACAAAATTGACTGCTGAACAGATAGTTTGGCTCTCTTGCCAGGATCCTACAGGGGTGGGTGGCTCCATGCCAGGCTCATCCCAGAACCCTGATATCATGACCTGAGCCCAAGTCAGAAGCTCAACTGACTGAGCCAACCAGGTGTCCCAACACGGGATCCTCTTGAGTGAATGGCTATACACTAATTTGTGAATGTGTAGGGTAAACTTCCACAAGGCTACGAAAAGAAAAGTTCTGAAACAATTATAACAAGTAGCGGCTGTAAGTAAAAATATTTCAAGTACTTGCTTAGAGCTAGAAATCATTCAAGTTCTGACCTTCTCAAGTAAAGAAGATATGGGACGTTTAGTAGAGATCCCAAAAGGTCACAGTTTAGGTGTGGGGGGCGCTTAATGAGCCCTAAAGTAAAACTAATCAGGCACATAATAAAGAAACCTGAAAACAAGACATTGATTGATTAAGCTGATCCAGAAGTAACATAACTGCCTACCAGAACAAGATCCAATTCTCTAAAGAAATACATCAAAATACAGCACTCCCGGGAATGCACTAGAGCTAAGAATGGTTTGATATTTCCACCGTCAACTGTGGAATACCTTTGTGTTATACAGGGCATTAAGTAGAGTATTTATAAAGATTTTGTCTCAGTAGTGAAACAAAACTACCAGCAGAAATAAGGCTAATCAGGTTCTACTCAAAAAAGCTTAAAAGCAGCCTTGAAAGATCAAACTTTCCAAATAACTAAGTGCATTACAGAATAAAAAATTTCCAGACATAAAACACTTATCATGATGAACACTGAGTAATGTATAAAATTGTTGAATCACGATATTGTACACCTGAAAGAAATATAAAACTGTATGTTAACTATACTGGAATTTAAAAATTAAAATTAAAAAAAATTTCCAGACATATAGAGAAACAGAAACACAAGGTCCATAATAAGGATTTAAAAGGTCAATATTCAAAGACCCAGAAAAGTAGAATTAGTAGACAAAGACATTAAAACAGTTACTTTTAATTATATCCTATATTTTAAAAAGGTAAAGAAAATCATAAGCATTATGAGAAATATGGAAAAAAATCACCTAAATCAAAATTCTAAAGATTAAAATATAATATCTAACATGAAAAATTCACTGGATTAGAGCAGTAACAAATTAGACACTGCAGAAAATTTGTAAATTCTGTCACAGCAATGGAAGAAACCTAAATGAAATATAGAGAGAAGAACTATTGAAAAACAATATGATCAGAGCATCAGTGAGGTATGGGACAATTTCAAGCAGTCTAATAATATAAGTTTAATTGAAGTCCCCAAAGGAAAGAGGAGAGGGAGAGAAGAGAAAAAATATTCAAAGGAATGACCAAAAATTTTCAAAATAGGATGGCGACTTTTTCTGCATGTGATAATCATCATCCAAACTCACTAAAGTGCTAAAAATTTAAACATGATTCCACACACACAAAAATAGTGTTGGAATTAGTTTATGTCAACATCAGCATGTATTTGAATTTAGTCAAAATGTACCAATTATAAGAAGAGTTTTAGTACAAAGCTTCATTAAAAAAAGAAGGAGAATGAGAGGAGAACATATAAGATCCAGTCCCCAATTTCCTGCAGTAAAATAAAGACATAAAGATCTTAGGAAAGTAGAAATGATCATAATGTTGTTGTAATTACTGCTGGGAATCAGGACTTTGTCAAAGCAATTTAGCGAAAGAAAAAAATATAGTATAAAATGCTCCATTAGATTGAAGACAAATTCAATAACCAAGGTCAGATGACAGACTTGTTTAAATTTAACTGTATTTTGAAACAGACAAACTAAAGATATCTATCATTAAGGGAGTGCTTGAGATACCAAAAAAAAAGAGGAAGTAAAATTTTGCTATAATGATGATAAAATAATAGCTAACCTTATAGACCATTTTACTGTGTAAAATTCTGCATTAAATTCTTTGGATTTATCAGCTATTTAATCCTGACAGTATTTTTATGAAGTAGGGATGTCCCTCATTTTACAGATTTGAAAGCCAAGGTTGATAAATTCAGTGATGGGCTCCAAGTTATACTTCTAGTTAATGGTAAAGCTGCTGCTTGTCCCCAAATAGCTCTTATTCCGAAAAGCATGGTCTCTACACTGTTACTGTGATGGCAACCATATACTGTGATATCTAAAGTTAACAAAGTATGCTTTCTAGGTTCATTCTAAAATGACACATGAACAATCAGTACTGTACAGATTAATACCATGTCAATAAGACTCAGAAAAAGTTCCTTGTTTCTTAAAATTACAACCATGAAAACCTTTATATGAAAAGTAAATTTAAACTAACTTTTGTGACCATCTATATCATCCTATAAGAACTCCCTAAATTAGGTAATCTCTGAAAAAACAGCTTTTGGGTTAATTAATCTCAGAGGTCTTCATTCATAGGTCATATAGAGTTTTGTAATGGCACAAAATGGATTGATCATCCTGGGGATTGGGTGAGGCTATTTGGGGATTTTTGTTAAAAAGATGCCATGTTGAACTCTCTCTGGTGGTACTCTAAGGCAAAACTGAGCATCAGTGTAACACACACACTCATGTTTAACTCACTCATTACAAATAAACACATATGCCATTCACATTATTTTTTCTAGCACCTCCAAGATGAAATTGATTCTTCCTAATCACTGCCTTAAAAAGGAAAGGTGAAATCTTGTAGTATTTAACTCTCACGGGTGTTAGTAATAAAAATGCCTTAGATAAATTTCAAACAGCTTTCATTGACTCTGACAAGATGCAACATCGAAAACGAATTTCTTAATGCCAGGGCTCCAAATGGCCGCATGTTCTGAGTGTGTAATTTCACCACCAAAGAAGCATCGGTGAAATCTGCCAGTCATACTTCTGTTAGGCATTCTCTTTGCTCAGAGCAGTGTGTGCCCAGTACATAATGAAAAATAAAATTGATAACCAGGAAGTTAATCTGAGCAACAGAGCCAGGGTGAAATATTTGAGCCTCAGAATAAATTTCAAAAGAGAATAGGGATGACTACATTTATCAATTGGGGCAACACATTCATCTTCGGTTTACTTGCTGGTTCTATCAGTGTGTGTGGTGCAGACATAGCTCAGTTCATCCTCAAGCTTCTGAAACACACAATTCAGGCACATATTATGTGTTTAGTGATTAAAAGACTCTAAGGGATCTTTTCTTAAAAGTGTTCTACCCCTATAACTATTACCTGGAACAACAACAATGACAAAACCACACACAAACTCAAACACACACATACACACACTCACACAGGCATACGCACTCTACCACAAGCAGAACTGTGGGAAAGAGAGCCATGTTTTTAATAATATACCTATGAAATATCCACTTTAATAAAATATCATAAGATCATATAAAATCAGTGGGAAATATGCCATCTGTATGAAAATAACAAATGATTCTCATATCCTCTCAGAAAACTGGAGGCGGATGGAACTTAACTTTCATGTAAAACAGCCCCTGTGTCTCTCAAAGGAATTGTAAGACCCAGGGAGGCTAAATGGCCTTTATAAAATAACATGGAAAGCCAGCAGAAGTGCAAAAATAAAAATGAGGTCCTCTTTCAGCCATCCAGTGTTATTCCTCATAAAAATTAATTACCCAATTACCCCATTTCATTTTTTGATGGCTGAGTTGTATATATATATATAACATCTTCTTTATCCATTCATCTGCCAATGGACATCTGGGCTCTTTCCATATTTTGGCTAGTATGGACATTACTGCATTTTTGAGTAAAAATTCTAATGATCTTGTCTGTTTTAAGAAAAGGATGCATAATACTTATTTTGTATTTCTTATTTAACTCACAGTTGGAAAGTGCCCTGAGAATAGGATCATGTGCCCTAATACTACCGCTAGCTTTATCTTGGTATTCCCTAAAGTGCTTAGCACAAGGGCCTAAACATAGTCCATGCCTTTTATGCATTTTTTAAATTGAATTATGATACCCAACCCACCGACAGTTACATTATTTGTATAGCTGAATCTTACCAACTTAGCAGTATTAGGGAGAACACTCAAAGACCAACCAAAGACTGTTTGTCTGCTAACAAACAGTTTAAATAGGCCTAACTATATTGTGTTTTTTTTTGTGGAAAAATACACACCTTTCATATTTTAAATTGAATAATTCGGTGGTATTTAGTACAGTTGCAAATTTGTGCACCCATCACCAGTCTATTTTCAGAACAGTATTTTCACTCCAAAAGGAGTTAGTTACTCCCCATTACCTCTTTCCCCAGCTCCTGGCAACCACTAATATGCTCTCTGTGTCTATGGTGTTGTCTGTTCTGGATATGTTATGTAAACTGAATCATTTTATATATGGTCTTTTGTGTCTGGCTTCTTACATCAGCATAATGTTTTCTTTTTTTAATTTAAATTCAATTAGCCTTCAGCTCGGGTCATGATCCTGGAGTCCTGGGATCGAGTCCCGCATCGGGCTCCCTACTCAGCAGGGAGTCTGCTTCTCCCTCTGACCCTCCCCCCTCTCATGTGCTCTCTCTAATAAAATCTTTAAAAAAAAAAATAAAAAAAAAATAAATAAATTCAATTAGCATATTATTAGTTTCAGAGGTAGAGTTCAATGATTCATCAGTTGCATATAATACCCAGTGCTTATTACATCACATGCCCTCCTTAATGCCCATCACCCAATTACCCCATCTTTCCAACCCCTTCTCCTCCAGCAAGCCTCAGTTTGTTTCCTATGATTAAAAGTCTCTTATGATTTGTCTTTTGTCTCCCCCTCTGATTTCATCTTATTTTATTTTTCTCTCCCTTCCCCTATGCTCCTTTGTTTTGTTTCTTAAATCCCACACGAGTGAAATTATATATTTGTCTTTCTCTGACTTATTTTGCTTAGCATAATAACCTCTCCTCTAGTTCCATCCACGCCATTGCAAATGGCAAGATTTCATTTTTTGATGGCTGAGTTGTATATATATATATAACATCTTCTTTATCCATTCATCTGCCAATGGACATCTGGGCTCTTTCCATATTTTGGCTAGTATGGACATTACTGCAACAAGCATGGATCATTATGTTTGTATCTTTCACTCAGCATAATGTTTTCAAGGTTTATCTATGTTCTAGCATGTATCAACATTACACTTTTTGTTAATAAATAAGAACTTGGAGTGCAAAGGGACTTAATTTATCACCTAGTATTTTTGACCTAAAAAAAACTGATAAAAGAGGACCTACTTAACTCCACTGAGTGTTAGTAAAAGGACACACAATCTTAGGAGTTCCAGACCAGTCTGGGTTGCCAGATTTAGAAGTAAAAATAGACGATGCCCAGTCAACTGGAATTTCAAATAAACAACATATAATTTTTAATGTAAGTGTGCTTTAAATATTGTTTATTTAAAATTCAAATTTAACAAGTTTCCTCCTTCCATTTGTTGAAGATGTGGATGAATAGGAAGAATGAAATGAAACCATCACCACAATCAAGGTAATAAACTTCTCTATCACCTCCAAAAGTTTCTCCTGCCCCCATCCCCCACTTTTTTTTGTGGTAAGAGCACTAGCTGACATGGCTCTGGAAGACTGAGAAATGGCACAGATCCTGAGGTTTATCTCCTAGGAGGAAGGCAAAAGAGTGAAGCAATTCTCCACAATCCCTGGCCTATCAGTGGTTCATAGTATTCCCTTATCGTCATTTTAACATTTGTAATGTGTGTACTGATATTCCCTTTTTCTTGATTTTAAATTTGTGTTTTTTTCTTGATAATGCTGTCTAGAGTTTTATCAATTTTATTAATTAAAAAAAATAACTCACTTTTAGTTTCTTTTTCATTACTGCTTTTCTCTTCTAAATTTCCTTGATTCTGTTCTTTTCTTTACTATTTCCTTCCTTCTGTTTAGTTTGGCTTTCATTTGGTCTCTCTCTCTCTTTTTTTTTAATTAGACTCCATGCCCAGTGTGGAGCCCAATGTGGGGCTTGAACTCATGACCCTGAGATCAAGAGTAGGACACTTAACTGACTGAACCACTCAGGTGCCCTTGGTCTCTCTCTTTTTGAGTTTTATAGTGTTACCTTAGATCATTGATTTGAGAGCTTTCTTCTTTCTTGATATGATAGGCATTTAATGTTATAAGTTTCTAAGCACTTTCTTCACTGTATCCCATAAAATTCCATTGTCATTAAATTTAAAATATTTTCTAATGTCCCTGTGATTCTCTTTTCCTGTGCACTACCTAGAAGTGAATTATTCAGTTACCAAATATTTGAGGATTTTCCGGATATCTTTCAATTCTTTGTGTCTATTTTAACCTGTTTATGTTCTGATAATATATTTTGTATAATTTGAATTATTTTAAATTTATGAAATTTACTTTCATGGCTCTGACCACATTTCATCTCGGTAAATAATCTATGTGCTTTTGAAAATTATGTGTATCAAGTCATACGAATTGTTTTATTAATGTCCACTAGGTCAGGTTGATTTGTTACCATTTTTCAACTTCTCTGTCTTTACTGATTTTCTGCCTACTGTTCTATCAATTACTGAATGTGGAGTGTTGACATCTCCAATTATAACTGTGGATTTGTATATTTCTCTTTTTATTTCTACCAGTTTTATATTTTTATTCTCTATCAGGTGCATACACATTTATATTTTAGATCTTCTTGGAGAATTGACCCCTTTATTCCTAAACAATGCCCACTTTATTCCTTGTTCTGAAATGGATTTCATCTGATATTAATGAGCCCTACATCTCTCCTATGTGCACTATCCTTTTACTTCCAAGTTATTTGTGTCTTTGAATCTAGAGCATGTCTCCTGTAGACAACACATAGTTGCAACTTATTTTATACAATGTGACAAATTCTGTCTCCTTACCTGCATATTTATGTGTTCTACTTTTTATCGTTAGTTTCTCTTAAATGTTAAGTGAAACAGTGATGTAACCTCTAAGCCTTTGTACTGATTTGGCTTCACACTCAGGCCTCTCCACAGGGAAAGAATGAGTCACACCGATTGCATTAGGCAAGTTCCTGTAACAAACACAGTTCTCTTTCTGAATTAATACACTGGCCTTCAGGTAATGGATTGATCTCCCACGTAGTATGACTGCATCAGAAGACTGATAATATCTCCAAGTGTCCTGATTTTGTAATTTTTGTAATTTTTTTAAAAAGGTAGCATTCTATTCATGCACATCAGCTTGTTGAGCTTTGTTACTGTGACATCCATTCCCAAAAGAACAATTTCCTGTCTGCCTGCAGACAAAATCAGGTTTCTAAGCTTGCAGGGCTGAAGGCAGTTTCTAGACCATGATTAACACACCAGGGTCGTGACTATCACTCTGTAGAGCCTCGTGGAACAGCCTTTTTCAGACTTCTAGTGACGCACTTTATCTATATAACAGAATCCCTACACAATTCTATTGATAGAACTGTGGAAGACAAAGGCTAAGGCATTTTCTGGTGGAGGCAGATTTCAGGTACAAGTCTTCTAAGTCTGGGTCCTACGCTCTTAAGATAATTCTTAAAAATTTCCACTAAGTAACTCCGCTGGCAGATGAGAAAATACTAGGAACAGGGCATGAGGAAAGAGAAAGGTAGTTTAAGGTTGCTGCAATTTTTAAACTCTCATATTCGATTTTCTACTAGATCGGCAATTTTCAATATAAAAATTACTGATGTTTTTCACCATCACATTTTTAAGCAATTAGGTCTTCAAGAAAATGAGCCCTGTTTATTTTTTTTACATGAGGCTTCCCCAAGCCTAACTCCAATAGCTCACTGTCCTCAACATGAGAAGCATGTATTGCTTTTCTCTGGCCATTTGAAAAGAAACACTTTGTGGGTCCGTTTGTGAGAGATCCATGAGTGTGGATGATGTTACCATTCCTAAATGGATTGTAAAGTTGCATGCAGAAATGTATGTGTATTTTACATATATTTGATGTGATGTTCCACTACCAATAACTCTGTTTCCCAAAATGACAATATATTGAAATTCTTCTGTAACTGAGGAGTTATAGTCATTAAACAGATACCTTCATGAGAGATGAACACCCACCTTATTTGTATACATTTTATTTTATTTTTTTTAAGATTTTATATATTTATTTGAGAGAGAGAATGAGATAGAGAGAGAGAGCATGAGAGGGGGGGAGGGTCAGAAGGAGAAGCAGACTCCCTGCTGAGCAGGGAGCCCGATGTGGGACTCGATCCTGGGAATCCAGGATCATGACCTGAGCCAAAGGCAGTCACTTAACCAACTGAGCCACCCAGGCGCCCCATTTGTATACATTTTAGATAAGAAAATCTGAGCCCTAAACAGGGAAGCATTGCATAATTTCCAAAGCAGAGGAATAATAATAACAATAACAAATGACAGTGTGTCAAATTTGTAGCAATTTGTTCACACTTCAACTCATTTTACTTTAACAATGATCCTAGGAAAATGAGTTAAAGTGTGAACGAATTGCTATGAATTTCATACTTAACTAATGAATCATTGAACACTACATCAAAAACTAATTATGTACTATACAGTAGCTAGCTGAACATAATAAAAAAAACAAAAATAAGAATATAAATAAATAAAGGTGACTATAAATACATTCTCATCAGGAATAATTCATTTGCATATGTACTTTAAAAACCCAGTGATCCTAAAATGCAGGAAGTATTGGAGTTATGTGCCTTCCTCACTGATGAGGACATTCAGGGATATCTCACAAGTGAATCTGGAGCCAGATTTTCCTGTCTCCCAATTTACTTAGGGCCTTTTTACTAAGAAAGTGGGGGACCAGAACTATGGCCAGCACAGCACCGAGTCCTTGAAATCTGGTGTCCCGAGCACTGTGTCAGGCTGATTCTATGAGTTTAAATTCTCTGCATTTGCTTATTGGCCATTGGGTTTCTTTTCTGAGAAATTGTTGTTTGTATCCTTTGCTTGTTTTTATATTTCATTGTTGGCCCCTCTCCTGTTAATCTGTGGAAGTTCTTTATAATTCCGGTTATTCTTTGAGGGTTATATGTGTTTCAATTATTCTTTCCCAGTTAGTAGTTTGCCCTTGTCCTCCAAAAGGCATGATGCCTTTTGTTGTGTAGATTTTTATGTGACTATATTGATGAGTCATTTTGTTTAAAAATTATGCTCACTTGGGCTCACGTAGTCTTCCATATTTTCTTATTTTTATATTATAATCATTTTTAGATAATTACATACAGTAAAATAAACAAGTATTAGAGATACAATTCAATGAGTTTTGATAAATATATTCACTTGAGGAACTAGTACATCTATCAAGATACAGAGCAGATGGGGCACCAGGGTGGGTCAGTGGGTTTGGCATCTGACTCTTGATTTCAGTCAGCTCAGGTCATGATCTGAGGATCATTAGATTAGCCCTCCCTCAAGCTCCATGCTGGGAATGGAGCCTGCTTGAGATTTTCTCTCCCTCTGCACCTACCCTCTCTCTCTCTCTTAAAAAAAAAAAGAGAGAGAGAGATACAGAGCAGAGATTAGCAAACCATGGCCCAAATCCAGGCCAAAACTACACTTTTAGTATTGCTCATCAGCTAAGATCATTTTTTTTTTTACATTTCCAAATGGTTGAAACTATCAAAAGAAAATTATGTAAAATTCAAATTTCAGTGTTCATAAAGTTTTTTGGACATAGCCACACCCATTATTAACATAATATCTGTGGCTGCTCCTTCTCCAGAGGGAGAGAGTTTCAGTACTGCAGCAAACGTCCTATGGTCCACAAAGCCTAAAAAAGTTTCTATCTGGTTCTTTACAGAAAAAGGTTGCCAATCCTGATGTAGACCCTGGTATATCCCCATAAAATTCTCTTTTGTTTATTTCCAGTTTCTCTATATACTTACTCCACAGAGGCAACCACCATTATGATTTTTATTTTCATAGATTGATATTGCCTACTTACTGTACTTGATTGAATCATACAGAATATATTCTTTTATGTGCAGTTCTTTTGTGCATGATGTTTATCTGTCTTGTTGCATGTATCAATCGATTGCTCCTTTTTATTACTAAGTAGTACTCCATTATGTGTATACACCATAATTTGATGGACATTTTCCTGATTTTTTTTTTTTATATTATGAATAAATAGGCAATAGCATTCTGGTATGTTTTTCTTTACACAGTAACATTTCATACTCTAATTTGTTATACTTGAGAGATACGGTTGCTCTGAATCCTCTCCAATATTTAGTATTTTTAGTCTTTCTAATTTTATTTATTTATTTTTATTTTTAAAATTTTATTTTATTTAAATTCAATTAATTAACATATAGCGTATTATTAGTTTCAGAGATAGAGTTCAGTGATGCATCAGTTGCATATAACACCCATTGCTCATGACATCAAGTGCCCTCCTTAATGCCCATCACCCAGTTACCCCATCTCCCCACTGATGCCCCCCTCCAGCAAACCCCAGAGTTTATTCCCTATAGTTAAGAGTGTCTTATGGTTTGTCTCCCTCTCTGGTTGCATCTTACTTTATTTTTTCCCTCCCTTCCTCTATGATCCTTTGTTTTATTTCTTAAATTCCACATATGAGTGAAGTCATATGATAATTGTCTTTCTCTGATTGACTTATTTTGCTTAGTATGATACCCTCTAGTTCCATTCACATCGTTGCAAATGGTAAGATTTCATTTTTTTGATGGCTGAGTAATACCACATAGTCTTTCTAATTTTAACTGTCTTAGTGGGTGTATAATGATATCTCCTTGTGGTTTCAATTTGTATTTCCCTGATGACCAATGATATTGAGAATGTTTTCATGTGTTTGTTAACCCTTATACACCATTCATTGTAAGTATCTTTTACTTATTTTTAGTTTTTTTGTCTTTTTATAATTGGTTGTAGGAATTTTTTACAAAAGTTGGTTATAAGTCCTTTGTTGGACATGTGTGTTATATATTTGTGTGTATGTGTGTGTTTTTTTCTTCCAGCCTGTGGTGTGTTTTTCTTTTCTTTTTCTAATGGTGTCTTTTGATTATCAGAAATTTTTAATTTTAATTTCATCATTTTTTCTTTTACTGATATTGTTCTTTGTATTCTGCCTAAGAATTATTTGCCTCCTAGTCACAAAGATACACTCCTCTGCTTTTTTCTGTAACCTGTCTCCAGTGTGTGGTGTGAGGTATGGAACCAGGTTCCCTTTTTTAGGCAGATACCCAGTCAATCAGCACCATCTGTTGAAATTATTTTCTTTCCTCCACTGAATTCCTTTAGTGCCTATATCAGAAATTATTTTTATTGAGCAATTAAGAGTCTATTTCTAAGGTGCCTAGCTGGCTCAGTTGGTTAAGCGTCTGCCTTCAGCTAAGGTCATGATCCCTGAGTCCTGGGATCGAGTCCCACATCAGGCTCCCTGTTCAGTAGGAAGTCTGCTTCTCTCCCTCCTTCTGCCCCTCCCCCTTGTTTGTGCACATGCTCTCTTTCTCTCTCTCAAATAAATAAATAAAATCTTTTAAAAAAGAGTCTATTTCTAGCCACCTTATTTTGTTTAATTGACATATTTGTCAATTCTCATGACAGTCCCACACTGTCATTAATATGCTGGTGTTATTGTCAGTCTTAAAGTAATACAATCAAAATCTCCCAACTTTGTTTTTTGAGATTGTTTTAGTTATTCTAGGCCCTTTCTACCTTATATAAATTTTAGAATCATCTTGTCAAAGGGCTGTGGGGATTTATATTGGTATTCTACTGAATTCATAAGTCAATTAAGGAGAATTTGCATCTTAAAACAGTGAGTGTTCCAAATCATGAGCATGGAATATCCCTCCAATTATTTCTTTCTCAATTTTTCTCAATGATGTTTTGCAATTTTCATTGAAGAGATCTTTTACATATTTTGTGAAATTTATTTTTGGACTTTTCTGGTTTTGATGTTACTGTATTAGAATATAATTTCATTTTCCTATTATTTTCAGGAAATAAATAGAAATATAATTATATATGCATATTGATTTTAAAACTGAGACCTTGGTGGATTTATTCATTAGATTTAGAAGGTTTGGGGATGATGTCCTGGATTTTTTCATATACATTTCTGATAGCTGTGAAAAAAAGACAGTTTTATTTCTCCTTTTTCAGCACTTATGCCTTTTGTTTCTTCACTCTTTATTTCACTGTACTGGAAGTAAAACCTCCAATAGATATTGTATATAAATGGTAATAGTAGATATGTTTGCCTTGACCCTGATTTTCAGGAAAACACCTTCAATATTTCCACATTAAATATGATACTAGCTGTTGGTTTTTAATAAGTGCCCTTCATTAAATTGAAACAGACCCCTTCTTATGACTTATTTAGTCTTTTTTGTCATAAGTTGGGGGGAAAAATTTTGTTGATCACTTTTTCTGCATCTATTGACATGGTTAGATGAATTTCCTCATTTAATCTGTTAAGGTAGTACATACATCACTTGTTTTCAAATGTTAAACTGAACATGCACTCTTGGGATAAATCTACTTGGTCATTGTATATATCTTTTAGACATTGCTGCATTCAGCTTGCCTAGTATTTGTTAAGGATTTTCACATCTATATCCATGAGGTACATTGCCCTGTGATATTTTTTTTTATTTTTTTTTTTTTTTTTTTTTTTGGAATTGCCCTTGTCTGGTTCTGGATAGGGTAATGTCGGTTTCATAAATTGAGTTGGAGAACATTCTTTCACCTACTGTTTCTTAAATGCTTGGCTTAAGATTTAGCATTATTTCTTCTTTAAATGTTTAAAAGTATTTGCCCACCAAATCATGTGGGGCCGGCTATTTCTTTGACCAAAGGTTTGTAATTACAAATGTAAATTATGAGAATAGAACTATCAAGTTCATCTACTTCTTATTGTCTGTTTCGTAAATTGTGTCTAAGAAATTGCAGCAATTATGTCAATAGCTGTCACCAGCTGGCAGTGGGGAAGACTGGGTGTTGAACTAAACAGAGGTCAGTTCAGCTTTCTAAAAGATTTTTATTTATTTATTTGACAGAGAAAGACACAGCGAGAGAGGGAACACAAGCGGGGAGTGGGAGAGGGAGAAGCAGACTCCCTGCCGAGCAGGGAGCCCGATGCGGGACTCGATCCCGGGACTCCAGGATCATGACCTGAGCCGAAGGCAGTCGCTTAACCAACTGAGCCACCCAGGCGCCCGTCAGTTCAGCTTTCTTAAACTTAGAATTTTGTTACATATGAGCTTAACACTTGGTAGAGTCTAAATAATCATCCCTCAATTTGTGCGATGTAGGAAAGAGTTCCCACAGCTGGGGGAAAAAAACACAGCAGAAGTATCCCTCAATCTCTACTGTTCTTCTATACAGTTCCTGGTATACCTCCCTCCTAAATAAATAAGTATATATAATTGTGTGTGTGTGTGTGTGTGTGTGTGATGGAAAAGGCAAGAAAATGCTCCATTCAAGGAAAAATATCACCAAGAACAGATCTACAGAGAAGCTGTATGTTGGAACTATCAGAAAGGGATATCAAAATATCTATTATAAATATATTCAAGAAGTCATAGGAAAGGTGAAAGAAATAGGTGAACCAACACAGGAATCTTAGGAAAAATATATTTATCTAACTTAACTTTTACTCTGAGGATTCCTGTCTTTTTTCAATTATGGAAAATTATCATGAAATATCTTTTCAAATAGAGTATTATCAGGCCCTCCCTCCATTCTTTTCTTCTGGAACACCTATTAGATTAAAAAAATGGGCAGAAGACATGATTAAACATTTTCCCAAAGAAGACATACAGTTGACCATTAGACACATGAGAAGATGCTTAACATCATTCATCATCAGGGAAATACAAATCAAAACTACAATGAGATATCACCTCACACTTGTCAGAATGGCTAAAATAAAAAACACAAGAAATAACAGGTATTGGGGAGGATATGGACAAAGGGGGACTCTTGTACACTGTTGGTGGGAATGCAAACTGGTGCAGCCACTGTGGAAAACGGTATGGAGGTTCCTCAAGACGTTAAAAATAGTTACCCTATGACTCAGCAATTGCACTACTAGGTATTTATCCAAAGAATCAAAGTGGAGGCTCTCAGTATATCTTTTCTGTCTCTTAACTGTCTTTTTGCTTTTTTTAAATATTTTTTTTCTCTCCCTGATGCATTCTGGGTGAATCCTCAGGACTCATTTTTCTGATTCTCTAATTCTTCAGTGATAATATCTAGTTCCCTAAATATGTCTTCAACTATATCCAATCTAGAGTATAATCCAAATATCAATTAATTTATATTTCAATAACTATATTTTCATCCCCAAGTATACAATTGGCACTTGTTTTATTTCTTCTAGTTTTATTACATTTATTTTTTTCTCCTTTTTTAAATGGAAATTTAGTTTTTATACATTTTAACAGCTAGTATGTTTACTTTAAAATCTCATTTACTATAAATACATTAAAATAATATTTTTTAAAAATATCAAGGAGTCCACAGGAAGTCAAGAAGGGGAATCAGAGGAAAGAAACAGAAGAAAAAACAAAACGAATAGTAAAATAGTAAACTTAAGCCCTAACATACCAATAATCAGTTTAATTGTAAATGGTCTACATTTGTCAGTTATCCACTGAATGGCTAAAAAACCCCAACTCAACCCTGTGCTGTCTACAAGAAATTCACTTCAGTGTTAGGTAAAGTAGACTTCAGAGCAATAAGGCAAAATATCAAAAACAATACCAACAAACTAATACAGTTCATCTAGTTCAGAAGGGAAGAAGTAAAACAGATTGTCTAGGTAGAAAATCCTATGAGAACTACAAAAAAAAAAAAAGCTACTATAAATAGCAATTGATTTTAGCCAGATTGTAGGAAACAAATATATATATCCACATATATATAGCCACATCTTCTTTATTCATATCTGTCAAAATCAGAGAGGGAGGCAAACCATAAGAGACTCTTAACTCTAGGAAACAAACAGGGTTGGTGGAGGGGTGGGGGGAGGGGGGAGGTAACTGGGTGATGGGCAGTAAGGAGGGCACTTAATGTAATGAGCACTGGGTGTTATATGCAACTGATGCATCACTAAATTCTACCTCTGAAACTAATAATACACAGTATGTTAATTAATTGATTTTAAATAAAATTTAAAAATACAAAACAATTATTATATAAAAATCCATCATTTTCAATAATTACCAATGAACAAAAGGAAACTAAAATTTAAAATGCCATTTGCAAAAAGCCCCAAACAAATGAAATCCTTAGTGGTAAATCTGGCTTAATAAGTGCAAAATCTTTATAAGCAAAACCTTATTGAGAGAAATTAAAGAAAAACTAAATATGCTGTATTCCTGCATCAGCAGACTCATTATCATGATGCTAGCTCTCCTCAAATTCATTCATAGATTCAATATAACCCTATTCAAAAGCCCAGCAGGCATTTTGTAAAGATTGATATACTGTTTCTAAAATTCATAAGGAAATACAAAAGGCCTGAAATGAAAAAAAAACTTTCATAAAGAAGAACAATGCTGGAGGGTCTACATTATAATCTTCAAAGCATATTCTGAAGCTACAATTAACAAGACAGTGTGATATAGGCCTCAAGATAGATGATAGATAAATGGAGTAGAATAAAGAGTTAAAAAATAGATCCACACATAGATGGTCAATTGATCTCAACAAAATCATATGCCAAGGCAATCTGACAGTGCTCAAAAAATTAGACATTCATATGCAAAAAAAGAAAGAAAAGAAAAGAAAAAAATAATGAAACTATCGATCCACAAAAGACCATGAATGAGTCTCAGAATAATTAGGCTGAACAAAAGAAGTCAAGCAAAGAGTATATATAGTATGGTTCTGTAAGTATAATAGTCTTGAAAGTGCAAGCTAGAGAAACAGAAAATAGATTCCTGGTTGCCTTGGGGATGGGTGGAGGAAGGTTGAGAGGGAAGGATTACTAAGGGGATGAATATGTTCATTTTCTTAGGTTTGGTGATGGTTTCATGGTTAAATATGCCAAATTTACCTAATTGTACACTTTAAATATGTGCAATTGATTGTATGTCAGTCATACCTCAATAAAGCTGTGAAATATTATACGCAAGCAATGAATCATGGAACACTACATCAAAACTAATGATGTAATGTATGGTGATTAAAATAACATAATAAAAAATGCTTTTTAAATTAAAAAAAAGAAATGAAAAGACAATTCATGACAATTTAGATTGGCAAAAATAGCACATATTTGAAATTAGGACTGACCTGGAAAATTGCTTAGATATATGCTTTCCACACCTTTTGAAATCACAGAAAGGAAACAGATTGCTTATTCTTTTTGCCCATGTATAATCCTCCAAAATGGTTAGAAAAGTTACAGATAAAAAGTTATTCTATGTTGGTGGATGATGAAATGGGTTTGGCTGGGTTATAGAAAATCAAAAATTCTAAGGAAAAATTTAATAAAGTTTTGTAGTTTTGACAAAGCAATTTAATTTTTAACACAGTGTCAAAAGTTTGATATTTGCTATAGAATCATTATTAATCTTAACACTTAGGGGGAAAGTTTGATGTTTATTCTAAACACCCCAGGGATCAATAGGAATGCCTACTACATTGCCAACAAATATGTCCTTTGTAATTGTTTCTTCCCTATGGAGTCCAACCATAGGGATGATAAACCCCAATGGGAAATTTTGCTTCAAATCATCTCCTTCAGATCCAAATAGCTCCAAATAAAACTTTCCTTCAATAATAGAGCACTGAGCGTCAGTAGATTACTTTTTTTGCTGTGCTTAGTTGGTCTTAAACTGTTACTCTTCCTCAATACTCCTTGAATTCTTATGCAGAATCAACTCTATGGTTTTGCCAGAATCAGAGCGATTCTGGGCCATTAGTGTTTGATGATACACTTGTCTTGTAAACGTGTGTGTGTGTGCACGTGCATGCACTGTGTGAGACCAAACGTAAAAACTCATGTAGGCCCAGCATCACTTTACCTGGTGATAATATTCAGGTAAGTCATAAAGTTCCATCTACCTTTGATAAGATATTATAGCTGAAATTGAATTTTGGAAGGCAGTTAAAAATTCTCATGACCCACGCTCTTTGGAGAAGACCACACAGGTAGGCAGTGTCTGCTTTATGACAGCCGGGGTGGACTGCATGGAGACCCTTTCTCCTTCCACCAGTTGTTTGTCTGCTCTTCTGACCTCAAACTCTTGCTTTTCTTCCCCAACACAAGTCCAGTCGTATTGATATTTCTCATCTATATTGAATTTTGAAGTTTAAAGAGCATTTGCACATGCATTAATATTATAAGGCTTAGTCAGGAATTCCTCCTTAAAGGACACTGACATTAACCTACTTACTATCCAACATCTCTGAGCTAGCAATGGGTTAACCTATGAATAAAAACCCTAGCTTCTGACTCCTAGCCCACCTCATAAAGTGCTGTACTCAGGGTCGAAAATTATGTCCTTCCCCACTTTATGCTTTTCCAATAGTGGATTCACAAGAGTCCCCAAAGCTAACCTTAAAAATGAAAGGAAGAGACTCCTGGCATTGTCTCTGACACTTTTATTTATTCATTCTGCCTGTTCATTCTCTCCTGTTTGCAATTCTAGGATGAGAAACCTATTCTAGAACTTTAATTAAATCACCCTTTTCTAATAAAAAATATTAAAATTTTTTTGAGGCTTAAACATCCTAATCCTCAAACTTACTCAAACACCCATACTCCTCAGAGACACCATCACCCAGACTTCCTATTGTATTAGGAGTTGTCTGAAGAATTTTTGTATCTCCTTCTTAATCCCCTTCACCTATTTTGCCCATTCCCCCACCCCCACCCCTCTGGTAACCACCAGTTTCTTCTAAGTATTTATGAGATTATTTCTGGTGTGTGTGTGTGTGTGTGTGTGTGTGTGTATCTAATACTTTGTCAAGGAAGAAAAGATCAAATTATTTCCCTTAATGTTACAGTCCTCACAAGTACATGTTTGGTTTTTTGTTTGTTTTGAGAGAGAGAGAGAGAGTGATCTATTCTCAACAACTTTCAAATAGATGATACAGTATTGTTAACTAGGGTCCACTGTGCTGTACATTACATGCTCATGACTTATTAATTTATAACTGGAAGTTTGTACCTTTTGACTATCTTCACCCATTTCACCTAGAAAGAAACTTTTATGCAGACACTGACAAGACATGGCTGCCTGTCTGTTGGTTCGCAAACTGGCCCCCGGACACAGAGGGCATGGAGAGATGGTAGAAAGAGGCAGACCACTCCAGATAGGTAGATGGAAATTTAATAAACAAAGGAGCTTACTAATGAGGCTTCTCTTGGGCAGCCTCAGGACACTAGATAATAAATCTTAAGTTTAAATAGAGACCTTAACTGGGTCCAGTCACATCTACTGTCCAGATGATCCCAACAACATATTACTCTCAAGGGTGCATCCTTAAAAATAGCTTCCACTGTGGGAGTGGTGAGCACAGCATACATTCTGAGGACAGGGAAGGGGGTCTGGGGTCACTGATTACGTAGGTCCAGCTTGTGTGTCAGCCAGCAGTCACATCCTCTCAATGACCTCCTCTAACAGACTCTCAGTTCATTCAGGACTCAGCTTAAAAAATGTCACTGCTTCAGAGAGTCCTCCCTTGAAAAGCTCTCTAATTACTAGCCTTTGCTCTAAGATTGCTTTATTTTCTTCATAGTATTTCTCATCACTTGACTCTAAATTCTACATCTATTTCTTCGTTGACCTCCCCCATTACAATGTAAGCTTTATGAGAGCAGGAATCTGTCTCATTCAATCAGTATCTTCAGAACACAGAAGACTCTCAGTAGATCACTGTTGGGTGAGAGAAGAATAAACTGTTTCAAAAATATATATATATAGTAGGAATTATTATCTCTGTTTTATGGATGAAGAAACTGGAGTTTATATGGGAGAAATAACTTAGGGTCACAAAGCTAGGATATGATCATGCCTAAAAATGAATCCAGTTTGATATGATGTAATGAACCCAGCTCTTCATCACCTCCCAATGACCAAACCACAACTATACTATAAGAAATTACATTATATGCTCTGAGTCACAGAGTGCCTTTGGGGAGAAAGAAGAGGTCAGAGCAATAGAAGTAACATGGAATCAGAAAACGTTTCATGGAGGATGATACTTTTTTTAAGCAATAAAATGAGGTTTAATGAATCATATGATAACAATATTTTAAAATCCATCAGTTGATAAGACCAAATATATCTTTTTTAAATTTTATTTTTAATTTAATTTAATTTTGATTCCAGTATAGTCAACATATAGTGTTATATTAGTTTCAGGTGTAGAATATAGTAATTCAACAATTCCATACATCACCCAGTGCTCATCACGACAAGTGCACTCCTTAATCCCCATCACCTATTTCACCCACCCCCCACCCACCTCCCCTCTGGTCACCATCAGTGTGTTCTGTTTCTTGGTTTGTCTCTCTCTGTTTTTTTTTTCCCTTTGCTTGTTTGTTTTGTTTCTTAAATTCTACATACAAGTTAAATCATATGGTATTTGTCTTTCTCTGACTGACTTATTTCACTTAGCATCTTTAGCTCCATCTATGTCATTGCAAATGGCAAGATTTCATTCTTTTCTATGGCTAAGTAATATTTATTGTATATAGATACCATCTCTTCTTTATCCATTCATCAATGGATACTTGGGTTGCTTTCATATTTTAGCCTCTGCAAATT
Organism: Neomonachus schauinslandi; assembly: GCF_002201575.2. NCBI lineage: Eukaryota > Metazoa > Chordata > Mammalia > Carnivora > Phocidae > Neomonachus > Neomonachus schauinslandi. The sequence goes on along the minus strand of NC_058413.1, from coordinate 91,257,721 downwards.
ATGCTACTATAAATATAAGGGTGCATGTATCCCTTTGAATTAGTGTTTTTGTATTTTTTGGGTAAATCCCCAGTAGTGCGATTACTGGATCATAGGGTAGTTCTATTTTTAGTTTTCTGAGGAATCTCCATACTGTTTTCCAGAGTGACTGCACAAGTTTACATTCCCATCAACAGTGCAAGAGGGTCCTTTTTTCTTCACATCCTTGCCAACATCTGTTGTTTCTTGTGTTGTTGATTTTAGCCATTCTGACAGCTATGAGGTGATATGATTTTGATTTGCATTTCCCTGATAATGAATGCACTCTTACTACATTTATTCAATATAGTACTGGAAGTCCTAGCTACGTGACATAACAAAAAGAAATAAAAGGCATCCAAATTGGTAAGGAAGAGGTAAAACTTTCACTATTTGCAGAGGACATGATACTATATATAGAAAACCCTGAAGATTCCACCAAAAAATGACTAAAAAGGATGATACTTTTCTTTTTGTTTTTTTAAAGATTTATTTTGGAGGGGGTAGGTAGGGCCAGGGAGAGAGGGGGAGAGAGGATCTCAAACAGACCTCACGCTGAGCACAGAGCCCAACCTGGGGCTTAATTCAGGACTCTGAGATCATGACCTGAGCTGAAACCAAGAGTTGGATGCTTAACTGACCGAGCCACCCAGGCATCCCCAGATGATACTTTTAAATTGGTTTTGAGAAAAGATGGGTTTTTATCTTTCCATGTTCACAGGAATATGAGCAAAATTAGATAAACGTGGGGTAGTCTGTGAAACACTGCTAAGTCTGGACCAGATAGAGCAACATTTTGGTTTGGTTTTGGAATGGTAGAGAAAAAGTTGCTCACGTAACATCCAAGGAACCTAGAAAGGACTTGTTATTTTTTTACCTACTTGCTAAAATGATTTTTGGCCCTCATGGAATCTTGGTATCCGTGGCCCTGGTTCTTGCCAGCCTTTGTGACTGGAGGCCTATTTTCCTACTATTTTCCATATTCTTTTCAAAAAGGTAATATTCCTATTTTACACGATATCTCAAAATTGAAAAGCTAACTGGAAGAATTTGCATGGTCACATGGTTTGTTGTGGTTGTTCTCTAACAAGTTCATACTTTTAGGAATTGGATATTGGGAATCATTTTAGCACAGAATAACGTGTGTGTGTGTGTGTAAGTGTGCACATGCAAATCTTTCCTTTCTGTTTTCTACCTTAAAGCTATTGAAGGAACAAGACCATCTTACATACACATCAGGATAAAATGCTTTAAATGCTACAAAAAAGCTACACTACACTACCCTAATATTCTCTCATTAATAACAGGAAGAAAATATCAGAGAAAGGGATTGAACAGAATAATAATAAAAGTAGCATAATAATTAAAGCTGCACAGGAGTTATAATAAAGTAGTGAGGTTCAGAAAACAATGTTGGTTCACAGGCACATGGTTTTATTTGTAATAAAACAGACAAAGATATGAGTTCTGGTTCCAATGCTTACTAGCTGTGTAAGCTTGGAATATTTGCATAAACTCATTTGTAAAATAGTGAAATGTACTGTTTTCATGTTTGATGACTTAGGGCATGGACTTACTTAATCTCTCTGTCTCTCAGTTGATCTACAAAATGGATATAATAACACTATCTAGGGGCACCTGGGTGGCTGAGTCAGTTACGCATCTGCCTTCGGCTCAGGTCATGATTCCAGGGTCCTGGGATTGAGTCCCACATCGGGATCCCTGCTCACCAGGGACCCTGCTTCTCCCTCTCCCTCTGCCCTACCCCCTGCTCGTGCTCTCTCTCTCTATCTCTCTCGTTCTCACTCTCTATCTCAAATAAATAAAATCTTTAAAAAAATGGTCTTAATATTGTGACTGCCACATGATAGGGGCTCAGTAAATGCAAGCAACCCCTGCTGTCACTGCTCTTAGTTCTTCTCTTCCTGTAGCCCCTGACAACAGCTTTCCTTCTAGCCTTGCCCTGTTCCTGCCATCTCCAGCATGCCTTCATTCCTCTCCTATCAGGGTAATAACATGGGAAGAAGAAAGAAAAGTCAACACCAGCAACTCAGAATGGAGATGGAAAACCTGGAGGAAACCAAAGCTCTGTGAGACTGGGGTCCAAGACTGAATGAGCAAATTGAAGATGCCAAAGCCAAAGGAGGAAATCCAAGGGATGCCAGCGAGGGAGAGGTTAAGTTCTGAGACATCAGAGGAGAACACAGGTTGCTGCAGATTGAAAACCAGCAAAGCCTGGCAGCAGCTCTGTAGTTTCTCTAAAGGTGACTGAATAACACAATGAAACACAATTTTCCATTTCTAGGAGAGTCTAAAATTCAATTTGTGAAGACAAAATGAGTTTTACTTCTAAATGTGACATGGGAGTAATAAACACTGAAGCCAAATGAACCATCAACATCTTGATAAAAGCTGCAACTGAAAGTAGGTTTTAGTCTCTTGGTTTCTGGAAATTCTGTGTCAGTTAGAAATCATGTCATTCATCAGATCTTGGATCACTAAATTCTGTCAGATGACAATGTGTGTCTGATAAGAACCTCTTCCCTGAACCCCTCAGCCTATCACAAGTGGGAGAATGGATACAGGAAATCATTCTTCGGTAACTGAGTTTATCCTTGAGGGGTTAACAGACCAGCCAGGACTCCAGCTCCCTCTCTTCTTCTTGTTTCTATTGATCTATACGGTCTGCATGGTGGGAAATTTGGGCTTGATTTTTTTAATCAGAATCAGTTCTCAGCTTCACATGCCCATGTATTATTTTCTCAGTAATTTGTTCTTCATAGATCTCTGCTACTCCACTGTCATAATTCCCAAGCTGTTGTTGAACTTTGTTTCAGAGAAGAATCTCACCTCCTTTCCTGAATGCATGACCCAGCTCTTTTTCTTCTGCTTCTTTGGTATTGATGACTCCTACATGCTGACAGCAATGGCATATGACCGTTATGTTGCCATCTGTAATCCCTTGCTCTACAATGTCACCATGTCCCACAGAATCTGTTTTCTACTGGTCACCAGTGTGTATACAGTGGGTGCCTTTGGAGCCTTGGTCCATACCAGCTACATATCTAGTCGATCCTTCTGTGGAACTAATGTCATCCACCATTACTTTTGTGACATCCTTCCCCTTCTGAATATATCTTGTTCGAGAGACTACACCAAGGAACTCTTGGTGATGATTTTAGTTGGATTCAATGTATTTGCATGTGCTTTAGCCATCTTCATCTCTTATGCCTTCATTCTTTCTAGCATCTTATGCATTTGCTCATCTGAAGGCAGATCCAAAGCTTTCAGTACCTGCAGCTCCCACCTTGCAGCTGTTGGGGTCTTCTATGGGTCCATCATCTTCATATATTTTAAACCATCTACCAGTGACATAACACAGGAGAAGGTGGTTTCTGTGTTTTATACCACAGTGATTCCCATGCTTAACCCCCTTATCTACAGCCTTAGGAACAAGGATGTCAAAGAATCCCTTAAAAAAGTTCTAAATGGTGGGTTACTTTCTCGGTCAACATAGGAAACAGCACTTTTTAAGAGATAGCCGCTTTGAACATAGATCTTATCTAAAGTTTTATTCTTGTTTTTAAGAGTTACCAATTAGTTTCAAATCAAGGGCCATCTTAAACTAAAATGTCTGAATGATTTGTTTTTGGTGACCCTCACTTCCTTTTTAGGTTCACCTACTCCCAACACCAAGTATCCTTTGACTATGTCTAGTCTAGCCACTCAGGAAACAGACTTCCTAGCCTACACTCTTACCTAGTTTAAATATATATACATCAGAAACCTTCCTTTCTGTAATTTGTCCTTGCTAAACTAAAATTTCTTAATCAAACCTATTTTAAAGTTGTAATGTCTAATAATGGCTGAATGTGTAAATCCCCTCAGGAGTTTGCATTTTAATACACAAAAGGGTTACAGAAGCAATGGACATTTCTTAGTAGAATTTGAAGGGAATCTAGTTGCTAGTAAACAAGAAGAAATAGTATTTTCATAAGACTTCTTGCTGTTGTTAGAACCATTGAAAATAAGATTTGTCTTGTGGAGGTGTCAAATGGGGTGAAGATTGGGTAGGGATGGCAGAAAGCGACAAAATGATTTCTAATTTTTAGTTTTCACTATAATTTTAATTTACATATTTTCTTTCCAAATTATTGCATACTTTGACTCCTTTCTATTAGATCTCAAGATGACTTCCCTCTGGATGACTCCCTTAATTATTCAGTATTAATTCTCCCACCATTCAGAATAATCCCTGAGCCTCAATACACCATTAAAATTCATTCATTTAGTCAGTCAATCAATAGTATTTGCTGGGCAACTATGGGCCAGAAAACAAAAATTTCTATCTTCATTGGGAGTGTTTGCTCCCATGAACCCATGAACAAGAAAATATGTACTATATCCAGTGATGATCAGTGCTATGGAATAAACTAAAGCAGAGGAGGGGGTTGGGCACTGGAGGGAGGAGAGACTTGCTCTTTCAAACATGGAGGTCAGACTACGAGAAATCTAATATTTACTAGAAACCTGAAGGAAGTAGGGAATCAAGCTATGTGACTGAAAGAAGAAAACTTTAGGCAAAGAGAACATCAAATATAATCTCTGAAAGAAGAGCATGTTCGGGCACTTTTAAGGAACTGTAGTTTGGAGAGTGTGCTTCAAGGAGAGTGAAGGAGGGGCAGAGTCATGAAAGGTGGTATCAGAGGGATGGTGGGGGATGGAGGTGAAATCTGTAGGGTCTTAAGGCAAGTTTGAAAGGTCTGATTGTTCTGTAAGTGAAATAGGAAGCCGTTGAAGGGTTTGAACAGAAGAATGACCTGATCTGATTAATAGATTATTCTTACTCTTTTCAATGAATGGGCCTAGAAGCAATGAAATCCAAGTAATAAAGTTCATGCCTATTATCCAATGATAATTTGGTTTCTAACTATCACACCCCACTGAAAGAAAGCAGGACTTCATGGAGAAATGGTCGATTCCAAGGTGGGGGTACCTACAATTCAAGATGAACCTAGAATCACTTTGTATTCCATAGAATAAATAAGTGCCCCAAATTTATGGAGATACATCAAAAGGAAAGAGCTTCTTCTGGACAAATTTAGGACAATTTGAACATCAAAATGGATGGCTTATGAAAATCTACAGGTCCTTACTGATACAAAAATAATAATGACAATAAAATAAAAAGTAGTAGAAAAGGGAAAGCTCTTCACAGAACAACATCAACAAATAAATTTAAAAGAAATTATATAATTGGAAACTCATAATATTGCAGTGACCATACTAATAATTGAATTAGGTAAGAATCCTCAATAGAAATTCTATGTGGTCTTGGTTATTTTTATATTAGTAAAGAATAGAAGGAATTCTTATAATTTTCCTCACTTAGATTATATGAAGATAAAGGAGATGACATTTTCTAGGTTTCTACTCTATGCCTAAACACTTTAAAATTTCCTACCTAGTTTATCAAAATGCAGAAAATTCCAGAAAAATAATGCAGATCAATAATGGTAGTAAAGCATATCTAATCTAACTTATCATTTTCTTAGTGATAAAACCTGAGACTCAGAAAGGTACTTCTTTCCCCCTACATTTTCCCTTCTCCAAGTCTCATATCTAAGTGTTTCCCCAGCTCTGCATACTCACTCTCTCATAGCGCTCCTCATTCCTTCCTACCCCCAAATGTAAGAATGAGGCTACTTTCTGTTTAAGTTCCATAGTGTCCATTTACATAATATTGAAAGAAACAAAAATGTGAACCTGACTTACCAGTAAGGATGATAAATAAACACATTACAGAATTACTGATCTAAATATAAATAAAATAAATATATAAAATAAAATACAAAAAATAGTTCAAAAAAATCCATGAAATGAACATCAAAATATGGTGATAGAAATTTCTGTATTCACAAAATTGTGGGAATTCTTACTAATGCCATCATTTTTGAGATAAACAGACTGATGCTGAAGACAAATCTATATTCCTCTTCCTTTTATGACTGAGACTACAAATCACCATTAAGAAGAGATATTACATACATGGAAGAGATTAAGAAGAGATATTATATACAACCAGTACTGACTCTCTCGAATGTAGAGGTTCCTAATCTTTTTTTTGGATCAGAGATTATTTAGGTGGCCATATGAAGAATTAGAATCTTTCTTAGAATAATGTTTCTTTTTTTTTTAATTCTTATGTTAATCCCCATACATTACATCATTAGTTTTAGATGTAGTGTTCCATGATTCATTGTTTGTGCATAACACCCAGTGCTCCATGCAGAATGTGCCCTCCTCAATACCCACCACCAGGCTAACCCATCCTCCCACCCCCCTCCCCTCTAGAACCCTCAGTTTGTTTAGAATAATGTTTCTAACTGTATAAAATACATATGATTAAACATTATAATAAGCTAAACTATTGACATCAAAATATTTAAAATAAATTTGTGATTTCTTTATTAGTGAATTAAATCACAGGATCTAGTAGCAGATCTAATAATTACTATAATTTGAAGTAGTGATGGTTATAAATGTTCATGATCAGTACTCCATTTCATCCTAAGAACCCCTTTGACATAGGTACAACTTTATGTGATAGGAAAATATATGTGATTCTGTTGATAACAAAATCATAGATAAATACGTATTTTAACATGATGAGTTACTAAGATTCTGACTTGAAGGTAATGTTAAATTTTAATTTAGAGATTAATGAAAATAAACTTCCTATCCAAGTTTTCAGACCCATAAACTCCAATTTAAGAAGTGCTTTATTAATGGAAGCAAAGTCTCCAGAGCTCCATACTCAATTTTAGCAATGAGCTGAATTCTAAGACTATTCCAATGGGCATAACTTCCTCTCTTGAGTAGGTGGAGTGAATTCTGACTCAACACATAAAATCTCAGGAAAAAGCACAAGACCCTGTTCATTAAATATGAGGTACACACAAAATTCTTTCCTCCATCTGTCCCCACACTCCCAGTTAAAGTGGATAAAAACATAACAAGTCCTTAAATTACACCTCAAAGTGGAGAACGATTAGCTCTCAGATGATCTGGGAGAGGATTCCATGTGAATTCACACACTATGTATATCAGAGATATACAGAACTGACTGCATTGGGAATGAGGAAAGAAAAGATACCACGTGGTAACTTCAACCATTGCAGAGAAAATAAAGGAAGGAAGGAAAGTTAAGACAAGTGAACAAAACAGATGAAACCATCAATTTTTGTCAAGGACTAAGGCACATATCTAAGAACACCTCTTCTCTTTCTAAAGAGACAGCAGGTATCTTGTTCACACGAGACATGAAACTTCCATAACATCACAGGTATATCACATAGGTTATAATGATCAGAAGCTAAGCAATTTCTTCCATTTAAAATTGGGTTATTTTGCTTCTTCTATGATGATGAAAAGTTATATAATATTTTTGTTTATAAAAGTTTGTGTAGCACAAAACCATTTCAATAAAATGAAAAAAGAAAATATCAGTAGAATTGCCTGGAAAAAATAAAACGCTGTCATCTGTTCCTTGTGTAATATGCCAGGAATTTTTGTTTTGTTTTTCAGTAATTGTTGCTGTCATTTGTTGTGTTTTTCTAGATTGTTGAGCCAGGAAATGGGTTGTGCTGAAAAATGAGAGAGGATACCACTATATAGCGTCTCCTTAACTTTTTACTACACTGAAGAGTAAGTGCAGCATTAAAACAGAACTGATGGTATTAAAACAATCAGTAGATAAATTGAAGGAGAGAATAGTTACTACAATTTCATCATGTCCCAAAACGTACATAATGTGTTGGTAGCTGGGGTCTATATGGTGGCAGGGTTAGGAGCTGTAGCCCACATGATCTCTATGATCAGGCTTTCCTCCTGTGGGGAAATATAATCCACCATTACTTCTGTGACATATTTCCTCTCCTAACACTCTCCTGCTCCAGCACCTACCTAAACGAGCTCCTCACGATACCTCTAGGTGAATTCAATCTCTTGGCAACAGTGACTGTCATTATCTCTTACATTTTTGTGTTCTCCAACATTCTTTTTTTAAAATTTTTTAGAAGACTTAAAAATTTTTTAAGATTTTTATTATTTATTTATTTGAGAGAGAGAAAGAGAGAGCACAAGCGGGTGGAGGGGCAGCGGGAGAGGTGCAAGCAGACTCCACACTGAGCATGGAGCCCAATGTGGGGCTCGATCCCAGCACCCTGAGATCATGACCTGAGCTGAAGGCAGACGCTTAACCAACCAACCCATGACCCTGAGATCATGATCTAAGCCAAAATCAAGAGTCAGCTGCTCAACTAACTGAGCCACCCAGGCACCCCTCTCTAGCATTCTTTGAAAACCCTCAGCTGCAGGCAGGTCCAAAGCTTTTAGTACCTGCAGCTCTCATTCACAGCTGCTGGAAACTTTTATGAATCCATCATACTTACGCACTTTAAGCCAATCTCCAGTAGCAGCAACATGGCTCAGGAGAAGGTTGCCTCCGTGTTCTATACCACTGTGATCCTTACTGATCTATAGCTTAATCGCTTGAGCTATAGTTTGAGAGAGAAGGATGTGTTGAGAAAAGTCATGGGGAAGAGGTATGGAGCACCGCAGGGTAGCAGTCAGAAGCAGTAAAGGTCATGGTCGTAGTGTGCTTCTTTCTCTTTAACTAACTTCCCCTTCTGTTTCTTAAAAGAAACATGCCATTCTAATCTAAATGTGAAGTTTGTCAATGGCTTTTTCAGATTTACTGAAATTTTATGTTTTTTTCTCTTTTCTTACACTTGTTTATTATATATTAGTATAGTATAGTATTAGAGTATAGTTTATTATTATAGTATAATATAGTATAGAATCCTAATATTGGAAAACCTTTCATTTTTGTAATAAATCCTATTTGGTCAGGGCACATTATTTTCATATTCTGGTGCTGGATTCTGTTTAGAAATACAGTATTTAGTATTTTTGCTTTGATATTCTCAAATGTTATTTCTTCATAATATTATTTTTTGTTCTTATCTGTTCTAGGTATCATGAATTACTTTCTTCATAAAAAATTTTGGAAATTTTTCCTTATTTGTATTCTCCAGATTTTTTTTTTTTTAAGCATTGAGACTATTTTGCTTTTGAAGGTTGTCTAGAATTGCCCTTTGAAACAATATGGGTCTGGTATTTTTCTCTGGGGTAGTTTATTGATAACTTTAATCTTTAATGGAAATTGATCTATATTACCATTGCTGGCAATACAATTATGGTAAACTGTATTTTTCTAGAAAACTAGCTATTTTTTTTTAAAGATTTTATTTATTTATTTGAGAGAGAGAGAATGAGAGACAGAGAGCATGAGAGGGAGGAGGGTCAGAGGGAGAAGCAGACTCCCTGCCGAGCAGGGAGCCCGATGCGGGACTCGATCCCGGGACTCCGGGATCATGACCTGAGCCGAAGGCAGTCGCTTAACCAACTAAGCCACCCAGGCGCCCTGGAAACTAGCTATTTTAACTAAGTTTTAAAGCTTATTTTTATGATGAGATCAAATTTGGGGGATGCCTGGGTGGCTCAACCAGTTAAGCGTCTGTCTTTGGCTCACGTCATGATCCCAGGGCCCTGGGAGTCCTGCATCAGGCTCCTTGCTGGGCAGGGAGCCTGCTTCTCCCTCTGCCTGCAGGTCCCCCTGCTTGTGCTCACGTGCTGTCTCTGACAAATAAATGAAATCTTAAAAAAATGGTATCAAATTTTTTTCTCATGGTTTACTTTAATTGCTTCTGTTTTAATGGTTCATCTTTCACCTTTCTTACTTTGCATATTTATATATTCTCTTTTATCTTGATTAATTTAGCCATCTACTTATACTTTTAATTTGTTTTTCTAAAATCAATAGGATTTTGATTTTTAAATTATGTTTTTTCTACCCTCTAATAATTTCTTCTTTTTATATGGCTTTGTTGCTTCTTTTCTGTGGACTTACAATACCCCCACCACGAAATCACTACTGTTCATATCTCTCTTACCATAGGCGAGTTTTGCCTGTGGTAGATCTTCATATGCATTTTGTGGACAAGGTTTACTCTTTGAGATAATTTCCTATAATCTTAGTTCATCCATGCTCTCTTCTGTAGGTATAGGGGCATGTAGTTTCCTTTATGGTTGTCTCCTTTCTGCGGGAGAGGCAAAGGGAAAGAGATTGTGTGTCCTTCTTCTTTGGGCTTTCTTTTATATTTATTTTATTTCAGGATTTTCTCTGCTTGCTTTTCTTTTCTCCATTCTATCTAGACTCCGAAAGCTATCTCTTCCTTCATTTAATCCTCTTCTCTCCTAGAAATGTTGCTTCTCTAAGATCACATCTTGTATATTGTGTGCACCTTTTAGATTTCTTTCCTATAGTCAATGTTCTGGTCTAGCAGGTCTACTTTTCCCGTATTTTTTGTATTTAAGATGGACTTTTTAATTTTCAGGGACCAATATCTTTGCTGGAATCTAGTGTCATCTTTTCCACTTACAGATAATTTGAAGTTGGTAGTGCTCTCTATCACCTAGCTGTGCTGAAGGTGTAGTGTTTATGTGGTTTTACCTGTTCTGTTGTTGATCTACATACCTTTGAAGAGTGCATAATGAGAGATTCAAATGTAAGCAGGTATCATTATCTCATCTACCCCAAAGTTCTGGACAAAATACTTTGCAATGAAAAAAGTATAGCCAAATAGCCAAATAATATATGGTGACATTTGCAACATGATTAGACATTAGGGGACTGCATATAATGAGATACTGTGACATATTCACCAAAAAGGCTAAAATTGCGAAGACTCACAATACTATGTGTTGACAAGGATCTGGAGTGTAGCTGGAAGTTGCATACATTACTGGTGGCAATATGGCCATTACCAACCACCTTGGCAAACAGTTTGGCATTGTTTTCTAAACGTAAATATTTTCTAAAGTTAAATAACATACTATATAAGCCAGGAGACATATACCCAGCTGTAGATATAAACACAAAAGAAATGAGGATATATATATCAACCAAAAGACAAGTAAAAGTATATTCATAGAAGCTTAATCATAATAGTTCCAAACTGAACACATTACAAGAGAATGGGTAAATGTGTTTTATTCATACAATGGAGACTATACAAACAGCCACAACATGGGTAAGTTTTTAGAAAAATTCTTGAGTAATATAAGCTAGACACAAGAGGATATACTGTATGATTCCATTTATATGAAGTTCAAAATAAGGCAAGAAAATTATCCAGTTGTACTAGTGCTGCCTCTTGGAAGAAAGTGGATACTGACTGGGAAAAAATAGGAGAAAGCCTTTAGGTGTGATGCTAATGTTCTATTCATATCTTTATCTGGATAGTCACTAAATAAGTATAAACATAATTAAAAATCCAAGGAGTTGTATTCTTAGTGCATTTTGTGTATATACATATATAAAAATTCATGAGACGAAGTGGAAGAATGTCCAAAAATGCTTGGAGTAGAAGATAAGACTTCTTCAATACCCTGCACTCAACACAGACACAGACAAAAATGACTTTTAAATCATCCTTCGAATATTATCCTTATTCATTTGCATGCTAAATGATTATTGTAGTTGGAAAGAAATAAGAAAGAATGTTAATGCGTTAGGGATTTTTTTTATCCTAGTGAGTTATGTATATGCATGCATTTGCCATGCATGTCTTTTTAAATTTCAATATACATTGGATATGATCCATGTCACTAAGTATTGTTTTATGACTGCTTTTGTTTTCTATTGTATATACCGTGTTTTATTTCAGCTTATATCTCTGAAAGTCATTTAATTCAATTTATTTTTGCAATTATCAATAGCACAGCAATAAATATTGTAGCTCTATCTTTGCCAATATGACTTTTATTTTTTAAGCATACATGCCTAAAAATTCCATAACTTGGTAAAATCCCACAAAGAATTTACAATTCAATATATTTAATACATACTATCAAACTGTCTTATAGAAATCAATATAGATATTTAAGCGTGCATATTAGGATTGTTTTATTTGAATTTTTATAACTAACAGAGTTGGACAAGTTTAATGTACTAATTTGCATTCATATATTTTTTTATATTTGTTCACTGAATAATTTTTGACTACTTTTCTATGGAGTATTAATCTTTTTTATATGAATTTATAAGGAGATTTTACATATTTTTATTTTGGTCAGCTAAAATCCTTTTGTTCTTTTCTATTGGTTCTGACTTTTCCTTCTGGAGTAAGAATCATCCTAATAAGTTTACAAATAAATGTTTTTAAGCATAAAAGGGTCTTCTGTCATTTTTCATAAGACTTACTTAGAATTTCTGTCATAATTTAATTTTGAATCTTATTTCTTGATTCTATTTGTATTCAGCATAGACTTGCCTTTTCCCCCCCTGAATTGATTGGAATGTGTTTTTTTCTAAATTCCAGTAGTCCATGAAAGGGGGATGAGACACGCCTCCCTCATTCTTGATGTTCTCATCCAGGTGGAGGAATATCTATTACTTTAACACTCCAGACCCACTTCACACCCTAGGTCACTCCTCCTTGAGAGGTGGAATGACTTATCTGAGTGATGAATTTCAAAGGAGAAACTATTCCCTTCTTTTTGAAAGTTTGTATACATTCAGAAAGAATATATTCTTGGTTACTCTTTCTCATGCAATCTGACCTCTAGGTAGAGACCTGCAGAAATCCCGCACTTTCTGTGATTAGAGTAGTAAGTTTGCCTGATTCTAGAGCTTAGTTTTAAAAAGTTTGCTTGCCCCAAAATATACCTTTACCAATAATAAAGATGTAGTAAAGATATTTCGGTCTTCACTTGACAGATTGTTTATTTACCTTTTCTATTAGTGAAGAACAAGTACTATATTATTTTACTTTCTCAAACTACTGTATCTTGTATATTGGATCACGGTTATGAAGAATTTAACAGGAAAAGTAGATTTCAGAGCAAAAGCGCACCTAGGAGTTTTGGGATTTTGATAGAGAGGGAATTTTGACTCAGTGACACAAAGTCACACTTATTTTGGAATATTTATATAGGTTATAGTTAATGCATAACTTTTAACTCATAAGATCCCAGCAAATGGCTATGAGTCTAAAGCTTCCAAAAAGTGGAATTCTAACCTTCATAGGTGTAATATATGGCAGATTTGTTCAAAGGTGAATGAATAATTTTGTGCAGGTGTCCATTCACTTCTCTAGGGGCCACACTGCTAGTGCTGAGCCTTAAGCAAAGGCAAATCCCTCAGCAGAGTAAAGTCCCTTGAAAACTGTCGAGCTATGTAATGAGCGCTGGGTATTATATAAGACTGATGAATCACTGAACTCTACCGCTGAAACTAATAATACACTGATATGTTAATTAATTGAATCTAAATTAAAAAAATAAAACTGTAAGCTAAGCAAGTCTCCACAAAGCCTTGTGTCCTATGGTCCTTGGCAAATGCAGGTTGGTCAATTGAGTCAATCTCAACAATTGCACGAGCAAATATTGCTGCAGCTTAAACTTGGACATACAGAGGAAGCTTTTCCCAAGCAGGTAATGATTTCATTCCAAGGAAAAGAGAACCTTTTCATATAAACTCCTGTTAGACAATTATTTGTTGTTTCCACTCTATTTTTCAGCCATGTCTTCAAGAAATATTCAGTTCCAAGAGTGGTCTGACAGGGCGGTTAGTCTGCTTTAAATCGTTTCACTCTTTTATGGTGCCTTGACTTGCCTTTGTGACCCAGACATGGCACTGTGGAGAGTCTAACCTTCAATTCTTGTGGCATATACATGGGCTCAAGAGTTAACTTCCACTGAGTGGGCTCAACTTGTCCCTAAATTTCTTAAATACATAAGCTCTGACCAGGGCTTTAGCTTCCTGTCTTCTAATCAGGAGCTTCTCTTTAAATGGGTGGTAGATTTCATTAATGAACGAATACAAATGGGGTGGGGGCTTACCATAAAAAGAATATTGCATCTTCTTACATTGAGAAAGAAAAACAGCTCAGTGAAATTATCGCAAACCTAAAGACTAAAGGTAGCTTAAAGATCTGGATGAAACATTCTATTTCTAGGAATCAAGTCTGCTGAGGAAATCATGTGATTTGTAAAGGTTGCTCCTACATGACAGGAACACTATAAAAAAAGAAAGAAAATAAAGTAAAACAAGTTAATTAAACTAGAATAAGAGAGAGGGAGAGAGAGAGAGGAAAAGGGTGGGGGAGAAGGGAAGGGATTCTAAATCTATGTGGTAGAAAATAATTTGAAGGCCAGGAGCCTGAATCTAGGCAATTATTCACTGCAACATTAAAACCACTAAAAAGCAGTAAATAGCACGTGTTTGCTTTCAAGACAGAAAGATCTTAAGGGATGGGACTGTCTGAGTAGATACAGACATTGTCTGGACCCTGAGAAAACATATGAAGGAAATATATGGAGCAAGGCATAGGGAAGAGAAGATGTATTAAGGGACAGGTGGCCAGGACCATGATAAAGTCCAGGACCTCATTAAAGAAACCAGTGGTAAGATGTATTCTTGGTGGGATTATCAAAAGGAGGAAACTAAAGATAAAGAAGCTTTGTTAGAACAGTGGGATTTTGGCAGATCCAGACCTACTGATTTCACGTTTCTCGAGTAGAATAATTTCCCAAGATAAAATCTAGAGAATAATGTTCTAAAAACTATATTGGCAAAGGTAAAAAAAGAAAAAAGTAAAGGGAGAAAGGCAGCTCATTTCAACTGCTGGTTTAACATATAACAATGAATGAAGAGAAGCAACGTGAGATGGAAGTTCAAATTTTAGAAATTCCACAGAATATTTCTTGGAGGTAGAGGAAAACAGCTGAGGGCTGCAAAACATCAGAGGCTTATTTCATTATAACCTCTCCACAAACAACAAACACAGAAGAAATGTTACATGAGACCCAGGATGTGTGAAAACCCAGGAAAGACATTGTCTAGAGTGTGTGGTACTTATGCAGTAAGAGCACAAGCTCAGAATCATCAACCACATTTCAGTTCAGGAATCCACTAAGAGCAATCTCCGACTGAAACAAATGTGGGGGTATACCCAACCTGTGAGGCATGTTTCACAAACTTTATTGCAACAGGTAGTGGAAACCCCACACAGTCCTGAAAATGCCTGCTCAGAGGTCCTTTAGTACACAACCATCGTTTCACAAGACAGAGACGGGGGGTGGGGGGTGGAGAGGGAGAGGCAACAAAGAAATAGAACAGAAATGAAGAGATTCTGAATATGCTGAATAAGAAAAAAAAAAGAGTAAAAGCATTTTGAGTAATACCTACTTGACTAGAATTGCCATCCTTTTCCCGTAACTGTTTTTACAACCTTACTTCTTTTTTTCCTCTTGTGTATTTGTCTCATTCCCTCAAGAATTAATGGAGTTTTGGGATGGAGTTACGTATCTCTTAGCATTCTTATCAGTGGAAAGCTCAGCACCTCCAACACATCAGGTATTCAGTAAAGCAAACACAGAATATTAGGAAAAAAGAATAACACTGGAGAAAATAATTCTCATTCCTCTTCTACCACAATAAGTTAGAAAAAAATAAAACCATCTAAACCTCAGTTTTCCTGCCCAAAAATAAGAACACTAAAACCTGCTTTACTAAATCCCTTTTTATTTCATTGAGGAAATGGAATCAATCATAGACAGGGAAGTATTTTAAAAGTCCAGGTATTATGCATATTGCAACAGAATAACAAGGAAAAATGAAGGTTCGTTGGAACCTTCTATAAATCTCCAAAGCAAGGCTTATTTCCTCACCAAAACCTTCCTCAATGCTCTCTTTACATCCTTGTTTCTCAGACTGTATATTAAAGGGTTCAGCATGGGGATCACTGTGGTGTAAAACACTGAGGACACCTTTTCCTGTTCGAGGGAGTTACTGGAAGGGGGCTTGAAATACATGAAGGTGATAGACCCAAAGAAGATCCCCACAGCCATGAGATGAGAGCTGCAAGTACCAAATGCTTTGGACCGGCCCTCTGAGGATCGGATGTGAAGGATGTTGTGGAAGATGAAGGCATAGGAAATGAAGACCGCTAGAGTGGGCACCAAGGTGTTAAATCCCGCAATGATAAAAAGGAGAAGGTCATTGAGATGTATATTGGAGCAGGAGAGATTGAGGAGAGGAAAGACATCACAGAAGTAATGGCTGATGATGTGGGATCTGCAGAAAGACAGTTTCATCATGGCACTTGTATGGGCCAAGGCAGAGAGAAAGCCCAGGATGAGGGCAACCAGCACGAGCAGTGAGCAGACCTGAGAGGTCATTATCACACTGTAAAGCAGCGGGCTACAGATAGCAATGTAGCGATCGTATGCCATCACTATCAGGAGGTAACCCTCAGCCACTACAGAAACCACAAAGAAAAAGAGCTGTGCCATGCACTCAGAATAAAGGATCATATTCGTCTTCCCTAAGAAGTTCACCAGCATTTTGGGGATGATGACAGAGGAATAGCAGAGATCGATGAAGGACAAACTGCTGAGGAAGTAGTACATGGGGGTGTGAAGCAAAGGAATTACTGCAATCAGGAGAATCAAGCCCAAATTCCCCACCACTGTCACTATATAGATTCCCAGGAACAGGACAAAGAGAGGCAGCTGGAGCTCTGGCTTCTCTGTTAAACCCACTAACAAACTCAGTTACTATGGAATGGTTTCCTGCAACCATTCTTCTTTGGAGATCTCTGTGTAAATGGAAAAGAAGTATATATTAAAATGGATCTTTACTCTCTGTCTAAAGAAAACCAGATTTGCAAGAGGAAAGTCATCAGGAACAGAGATGGAATCATAGCTCTCATTATCTCTGGTCCTGTCTCCCTAAAGCACCCTGTACTATTTTTATATTAGTATACACTTGTTTTTTTCCTTTGTTTCCCCCTTCCATTTATAGAACCTTTAATTAACTTTTCCCCAGTTAACTTTCTATGTGCTTATATAATATTATACATGCACACACACACATTTTGTCATTTGCTTAGAATGTAGGATAATATTATCACACAAAATTTATTTTTGCGTCTTCCCTTCTCATTTAAAAAAACTTTTAGAATATTCCTCCAAGAAAATTGATGAACATAAACAGTGGTATAATATTCAGTGATGTAGATACACCACTAAATATTACATCTTCTTAGTGGTAAGTGTTAACTTTTTTCTGGATTTAAAAAAAATTGCTATTATCAAATACATTGTCATTTAAAAATGTACATTTTTAGTGTTTTATTTCCATGAAATAATTTCCCAGGAGAGATATTTATGAGTTAAAGAGTTTATAAATTTTTACTTTATGTAAATGGTACGACATTGATTTCCAGAAAACTATAATAATACACATTTTCAGTAGCAATACATGATTGCCCTTTTTCCTGTATCACCACTAACAATATGTATTACCTGTTTTTCCCAATGTGTTGAATTTACATGATGAGTCATTATTGCATTAATTTGTCCTTTTTTTTTGTCTTCTAATGAATGTAAGCACATTTTCATAGGATACTGGCCATTTGAATTTGTTCTATAAATTGCTTATTGTGTTATCACTTTCTTCTTAAATTGTCTACTACAGAAATTAACCTGTCCTCTAAATTGTGATATTTTTTCAAATTTATTATTTATGAATTGATTTTATTTGTGGTATCATTGTTGTATACATTTCAAAATCTTTATCCACATATATTTGGTGTTTTTAATTTATAGATTCTAGACTTTCAGTCTTGATTAAAAATGTTTCTATAAGTGAAATTTAGAGAACCCTTGAAGAGAAAATGAATTTCCAAGGGTGGCTTGAGAATAGGCAGATGTTGAGGAGATTTACATGAGGTATAGGATGGTCAGAACCTGATTATATGCACAAAATCATCATATAGCTTTTAGTCCTCTTGGTGAAACCACCAATATCACAGTGCTAAATCATTTTTTGAGGAGTATGCAAAACAAATCCATGAACTTAAATAAGAATATTATCATGCTAATATTGTCCCTGGAACATAGTAGGCACTTTACTAAATGCAATTGTTCTTCATAAAAAATCTGTTCAAAATATTACTCTGTTGACTTCCCTCCCTGATGTGAGGGCCAGTTGCCTTTTTGGAGGTCAAAAAAAGAGTAGAGTCAGAGGTGACGTGAGAACAAGCCAAAGTCATCTGAGAGAACAAGCCAAAGTCATCACATCACAGAATGTGACTGTTTCAATAAGAAAAGTAAGGAAAGAGCCCAGGCTTGGGGTCAAAGGATTATTGGTGGGATATTTCAAAGAGGAACTCTTGAAATGGGCCCAGGCTGATGTTCACTAGTCATTACTGAACAGCAAAACAGATTGTGCTTGCTTAGAAGGCAAGACAGAAAATGACTTTCCTGAAATGCTTTGCTGCCACTTCTTCAAGGGGAATGAAATAGAAATAGACTTCCTACTGACACCTACTGAAGATACATGTTTGAATTTTGTTAAGGCACTTATAATACCTAGAGGAGGTAGTCTACCTATAGTAAAGGAGACCAGAGATGATAATGATTCTTTTCCTCTTCCTCCTTGATTACATATTGCTTCTAAGTCCTTCACATATATTATCTTACTTACGTCTTCAAAAACCCTTGAAATAGTATCCCTGTTTTACAGATGAAGAAACTTTGGCACAGAGAATTTAGGAATCAAGTCAGGATTTAAACCTAGGAGTCAAGTCAGGATTTAAACATGCCAGGGTCCATGTTCTTTTCTACCAAGCTCTTCTCCTTTTCCTTAAAGGATGGATTAAATCTATTATTAACATCTCTTGCCTTCTAACTCATCACAAAGCCCTAAGAGACAGACTGCGAGGAGATTTGGACTTTATGGGATGGTTCAGATTTCAGAATGTTTCAAGGAAAGGACAAATCTTGATCATGTGTAACAACAGGGCAGAGAGTTCACGTGTTGTGAACAACGTGGGGACGCTGGACACCCTGAAGTGGTTTAAAACAGGCCTAACGAGATCCAGGGCAAACTTCTTGATCTCAGAAGTTTACCTAACACGGACTGTGACTTGGAAAAATACAGAAAGGAAAAATATATATTTTTGGCACTTGAAGAACCTATTATCTAATAGAATATTGAATGTACTCAAAATTACTTAAAGAACATTTTCCATAGCACCCGTAAAGGGGCACACTGAGGCACTGTGTGTTCATAGCCTAGGTCAGCATTTCTCAGACAATGTTCACAATGCTCTGTGAGGGAAAAGAACAACAAATAAACCCCAATAGATGTGCTTCCATTTCCAGGTACTTCCATATGACTCTCTTGGAAGTCTGCTATAGACATTTGTTTATTAAAGGCTCTGAATAGTGCAGCTAGAAAGAAATCTGTTCAACTTTGTGAATTCAGTACTTCTTATATTTATTTGATAACAAAAATGTTAAAAGAGCTTAACAAGAGAGAACTTAGAGCCTGCTCAGCAAGCCACTGAAAAAGCTTTGATATCAAAGGAACCTTATTTCAAGGGCTGACCTCACTTTGCAACATGAGGCAAGTCATTTAACATAAACCTCAGTGTTACAATCTTGGAAGTGGGAATGATAATAACTGCTTCAAAGAAATATTGTGATAACTAAAATAATGAATTGAAAGTTTCATTATCTAAAAACACTAGGGGTACATGGGTGGTGCAGTTGGTTGGGCAACCAACTCTTGGTTTTGTCTCAGGTCATAATCTCAGGGTTGTGAGACTGAGCCCCATGTTGGGCTCTGTGCTCAGTGTAGAGTCTGATTCAGATTATCTCTCTCCCTCTCCCACTACCCTTCCCCTTCATGTGCACTCTCTCTCTCTCTCTCAAATAAATAAATACATCTTAAAAAAATAAAAACACTAATTAAAATGTAATTTTTAAAAAGAAATATATTATAGAAAAGTAATATAATACGAAGAGACAAAAATACACTGCGTTGGTATGAAGAAAAACATTGTGTGTTTCTTCTTCATCCTAAAAGAAGCCGTTCTTCTGAAGCCAAAAGGCATTAACTGAGCAGGCTGAACAGGCTCTTACTCTAACTCCTACTGGCCTGAGAATACTCCTTCAAGATAGATGAGAGGTATGGATTTATGTTTACTATTCTGTCCAGTAATTAATACCCTACCTGCAATTGTATCTGCCTTTTTATCCATAACTCTAAGAGACTTGTTGTGTAGGCTAGTGCATAAGAAGATAAGGAAAATGAATAAATACATAAACAGGAAGCACTTCAGGGAAGCAAAACTTCACAGTGACATTCTCCACACAAGAGTTGGATGAACTTAGACGGGAAATTGTTTCTGCAGGAGGTTGTGACCCAATTAATGAAGAAGTGACAAGGCAACATGAATGGAAGAGAAGGGAGGACATAACCAAGTGGAAAGAATAGTGGGGCAAGTGCTCCTGGTAAAGCCAAAACATCGCACATGGTTAGTGTTGCTGTTAATCACCAACCACCCTTCTATTAGATGGAGTACAACTGTAATAAATGAAACTGGACACTTACCCAGTACTGAACAGAGATTGAAGTTCTTAGGAACTGTTTACTTTGGTCATAGCACAGATTCTTGCTATAGCTAAGTAAGAGCAAAGCCTCTTCTGTTGCCTAACATGCACGTTTATATGTCAATGATTGAATTATTTGGTTGGCTAAAAGTAAAAGTCAAAATTCAGCTGATAGTACTCTCTGGATCTTGAAGCAAATCATACTTAGCTTCCCCAATCTTAAAAGCCAGAGAGTAAAGTGACATGCAAATTTTATTTGAGGTTTATTAAGCACAGGGATATCATTAGGAATACTTAACTCCCCTGCACACACAGGTCCCCCAAGACCTACTGAGCCTAGAGATTACTGGTGTGCTCAGTATATAATAACCCTTTGCAAAAATGATATCATCCTCTTGCCTTCCCCCCATTGCTATATTTCCCAAGTGTAGTAAATTCCCTAAGTTTCTTATTTTATATTTTCATGTTCCCAATGGGGATTCTGAAACACAGAGAAATTGGATCAATGATTGTCAAAAGTCCGCAGTCAGTTGCTGGTTCTTCACTACTATTTTATCAGTCAAAAAAAATAAATAAATAAAAGGAGAAAAATAATGAAATGTAAATTTTTTCCTAAAGCTAAATTGATTCAATTTAAAAACTGTCCTTTATTTTTTATTGTAGTATATATATATATATATGACACAAAATTTACCATTTTAAGTGTACAGTTCTATGGTATTAAGGACATTCACATTGTTATGTGATCATTATCTCCATCCATCTCTAGAACCTTTTCATCTCCCTCATCTGAAACTCTGTGCTCATTAAACAATAATTCCCCATCCTCCCTCTCCCCAGACCCTAGCAACCACTTTTCTACTTTCTGACTCTCTGGATTCGATTACTCTAAGTACCTGCATATGAGAGAAATCATACAATATTTCTCTTCTTGTGTTTAGTCTATTTCACTTAGCTTCATCCAGGTTATAGCAAGTGTCAGAATTTTTTTAAGGCTGAATAATTTTTCATTGTATGTACATACCATATTTTGTTTATCCATTTATTCATCGATGGAACTGGGGTTGTTCCCACCTTTGGCTCTTGTAAATAATGTTGCTATGAGCATGGGTGTATATGTTCTTTTGATCAAAATAACTGTGCTATTCTGAGGAAGTCATTGATACTCTCTGAGACTCAGTTTCTCATTGATAAAGTAACAGGACTTAAATAAATTATTTTTCAAATTTCTTAGTGCTATAACTTAGGGCTCAATGCGTGGCTCCATCCCAGAGCCCTGAGATCATCACCTGAGCTGAAGTCAGACACTTAACTGACTGATCCACCCAGGCACCCTGAGAATATCAAAGAAATTTTAATCAGACTTGCAGATGCTGTGAAGTTGTGAGAACAGTTAATTTAATGTATGACAAAATCATGATTCACAAAGACCTCTGGAAACTGGAGTGATGGATATATTTAGTGAGATTAAAATGCACATGGGTAATATAAGATTCAATACTTCTACAAAAATGAAGAGAGAAGGGGAGACACTGGTTAATTGCAGACAATTAAGGACTTTTGATGACAATAGAGTCAATATAAGTAAAAAAGTTAATGTTATCTTGTTTGTGTTAGGTACACTCTCTTTTTTATAAAAATTTTTTATTTAAATTCAATTTAATTAATGTACAGTGTATTATTAGTTTCAGAGGTAGAATTTAGTGATTCATCAGTTGCATATAACACCCAGTGGTCATTACATCAAGTGCCCTCTTTAATGCCCATCACCCAGTTACCCCATCCCCCCACCCACCTCCCCTCCAGTAACTCTCAGTTTGTTCCCTATAGCTAAGAGTTTCTTATGGGATGTCTCTCTCTGTTTTCATCTTATTTTATTTTTCCTTCCCTTCCCTTCCCCTATGTTTGCCTGTAATAAATAAATAAATAAATAAATACACCTCTCCTCCTGCCCTCCAGGAAATTTTAATCAATTAACATCACCCTTCTTCAAACACAACCCTTAACTTACTCTCTAGTAATTAAGCACTTTCAAAATTAATATTTAATATAATATTAGTAATTGATATCTTCAAGATAGTCTACTTATGTTGATTTGTTCTCCCTCTTCTGTCAACTTCTGTTCCTCTAATACACGTAAATTTCCAAAGATCAAATTGACTATCAGAAAATCATATTGTTTGATAATCTCTAAAAATGCTTCAATCATTCTCAAGTATAAAATGTATGTTTTATAAATAATGGTGAATTTTATCTCTGGAAGAGAGAAGGAAATTACACAGAGCCCATGACAACTTTTCATCTAGTTCATTTTTTTCTTGCTCCCTCTGAGAATGCCCTTTGTCAGCATGACTACCTTCCCCCAACCACCTTTCTCAGTGCATTCTTCACATCCTTGTTCCTCAGGCTGTAGATTATGGGATTCAGCATGGGGATCACTGTAGTGTAGAACACTGAGGATACCTTCTCCTGTTCCACAGTATTGCTAGAAGGAGGTTTGAAATACACGAATGTGATAGACTCAAAAAAGATACCCACAGCCATGAGATGGGAGCTACAAGTGCCAAAGGCTTTAGACTGTCCCTCAGCAGAGCGAATACGGAGGATACTCAAAAGAATGAAAGCATAAGAGATGAGTACAGCCAGTGTAGGTGCTAAGGTATTAACTCCTCCAATAATAAACAACAGTATCTCATTGATGTGGGTGCTGGAGCAAGAGAGAGTCAACAAGGGGAGAATATCACAAAAATAATGACTGACAACATGAGACCCACAGAAGGACAACACTGACATGCGGGTAGTATGGACTGTAGCCCCAAACAACCCCAGTGAATATACCACCACCATCATTATGGAGCAGACCTTATGGGACATGATAATATTGTAAAGCAGTGCACTACATATGGCTACATAACAGTCATATGCCATGGCAGTCAGAAGGGGTAGCCTTCTGCAATTACAAGAAATAAAGTTGAGTCATGCATGCCAGAAAGGAGATAATGTTCTTCTCTGATATGAAGTTCACCAGCATTTTTGGGGTAATGACAGAGGAGTAGCAGAGATCAATGAATGACAAATGACTGAGAAAATAATACATTGGAGAGTGAAGTTGAGAACTGATAGCAATTAAGAGGATCATGCCCAGGTTCCCCAACACTGTGACTACATATACTCTGAGGAACAGTAGGAAGAGGGGCAACTGAAGCTCTGGACGTTTTGTTAACCCTTCAAGGATAAACTCAGTCATGGAGGAATGATTGCAAGTAGCCATACAAGATATAATCTGTAGAAAGAAATAAGAGAAAATAGGTGCATTAGAGTTTTTTTTCTGATTCCCAAATCAGAATGACATGCTGTATCTTGATTGGTTCCACTCCTCACCTGTCTCATGACTTGATCCTTTTCAGGGGTTTAAAATTTCAAGGACAAAGACCAGAGCCTTGTCTCTACCTAAACCTTTCAAATGCTCCTCTCTAAGAATCCTTTCATTTTGCTCCTAGGTTTAAGCCCCTAACTACTTCACTTTCAAAGAAAGCATAAACTTTCAAAACCTAATTAGTTTTTCATTAATATTATTCAAAGGAGATTGTTCATCCTCTTTCTCTGGGCATAGATCAACAGAACCTTCAGTCTTGTTTGCAACAGACTCAATCTAGCTCTGGTGATCTAAAAGTAGTGTGTTCCAATTTTTCAACCCATCTATAGGAGTTGACATAATGAATATTCTCTAAAACTGAGAACTCAGAAATGTAAAAGGCTTTTATAAAGAAATGATGAATACAAAAGGCAAAATTATAGAAATGGCTCTAATCAATTCAGACCCGGGTTCTCCCACTTTGTCCAATTGATGGAAAACTTCAGTGGGCCAGGAACTTCCTTTCAATGCAGATGAGGTTGACAGAAATGTGGGACTAAAGACTATTCTTAGACTATATTTTAAACCTTTCCTGTTCAAGAAACAGCGAAGAAGTAAGATTGGCTTTCACGTGTAGTTCCTGAACAATCAACAAAGTGCTGCTTCCCTCCTGACTCTTCCCTGTTGTCCATAATTAGAGGCCAAAATCTCACTAACCTGTCCCTAAAAGCTACAGCTCAGAACCAGAAGATTTCTCCTTCCCTGACTTAGTTTTCCCTAAAGTCAAAGCAGAGGATTCAGGGAAAAGGATTTCCTACTTTACCTGATACGTTTTTATTATCTGAGGAATCAAGTTTGATCATTTTTCACTGAGGCATGTTGAATGGTACAAAATGTTCCTTTAACTCATGATACTCAAGAGAGAATACATGCAGTATCTAGACCTTGATATGACTTTAAATTCCAATTTCCAAAATGAGAAAAAATATCAGTGGAGGAAAAACTCCAGAGTGATAGTCTGTTTTTTATTTTGCATGAAAAATATGCAACATGTGATCATTTTCCATGATCACAAACAAAAAATTTATGAAACTGCTGCAGTCTATTTTTCTCTCTATGCCTTCCACAACATACTAAGGGTGCTCAATATGTGTTGATTCAAAGGCTTAATTCTATAGGGTGTTATTATCTCTGAGAACACATGAGAAGACAGCCAGGTTTCAGAACTCAGGAAATTAGATAATAACCTAAGAGAAACAGAGTCAGAGTTGCCAGGATACATCTCTAAGCAGCCCAGTTAGCAATGGCGATGAGATTCAACCATCATCAGATAAATGCTCTGAACTTGTCCAACGATCCACGGGATTAAGACTGATGTCTGATGTTTTCATTATTCACAGAGAAGCCATGAAAGTGAGCCAGAAGAGAGGTGGGGCATTTGGGGTTGAGATCCACTTAGTGGATACCATTACCATAGTTTTCTAATAGGTTCACACATAAACTGACTAAAATTTCTTTTATAATCCCAAATAATATTGAAATTATTACTACCAGGGAGGGTCGTCCAGGGTCAGAACCACAGCAAATCTATCTCTCTGATTGTCGAGGTATTCTGGCTGATTTGGAGACTAAAATTGCTGATATGTTGGAGTAAACAAAGCCCATAAGGTGAGGTTTTGAGGGAGCTCAATAGATGGAGGAAAGCAACAGATGTACAGTAATATTTCACTAATCTGGATATATTTATCTAGTGACTTAAAATTTTCAATATTGCCAAAAAACTGAATGTAAGTAAAAGCACCTTGAAGACATTAATATAAATGTCACAATATCCATTTATTAAAGTTTCCTCACTTATCAGTCCACATTGGTCCTCTCGGTGCCATATCATTATTTTTCTTAAGAAATAGTTTTAGCAAACATGGACGAGATCAGAATGAAGGCAGCAAATTCAAAAGAAGGAAGGCGTGAGAAAACTTTTAAAAAGCTGAGCATAGCAAGAACAGTTTAACAGCAAGAAAAGAGGCCCCCAGAAAGCTATTTTAAAAAATAATAATAAGTGTCTGACTCTTGGTTTCTGCTCAGGTCATGATCTCAGGGTGGTGAGATTGAGCCGTGTATCGGGTTCCACACTGAGTGTGGTGTCTGCTTGTCCCTCTCCCTCTGCTTCTCCCCTCACTCTCTCTCTTTCTCTCTCAAATAAATAATCTTTAAAAAAAACCCACATAGATACATACACAAAATAGCTCCTGTGCATAAAAATGATTGCTCCAAATCACCAAAAGAACATTTATTTATTTTTAATATCATCAGCTGAAAAAGGCGAGGGAGCATGAAATGCAATATTTAATTTCCTATCAAAGTAATTCAATAAATGAAGCACTTTAAAGTTTGGCAAGGATAACAAGGTATTTACATATGTGAGATATCCCTGGAAATGAGAGGTTATTAAACCAAATGAAAGAGAAAGAAAGACACTACTTTGTTTCCCTCCCAATTTTTCTCCCCTGTGGTTAGTGGCCTACAATGCTACTGTTTTTGAAGTTTTATAATACAACCATTGGTATAGACAGAAAAGTGTCAGTCCCCATTCTTGGGAAGCATAAATGGATATCTAAGGAAAGGACCTGGTGGTTCAAGGATATAAGAATATTACTCAACAGATACTTCATCAAGTTACCCATAAAACATGCAGAATTAAAATATAAATATATATATTAGGTATATATATATATATAATGTAATATATAACGTATAATAATTATAAATACAAGTGTGTGCCTAATTAAAGCTTAAAAATAAAATAAAATTTTGTGTCTTTTCTTTAACAGAGATATGTAAATCTTCCTGCATACTCTTACCTTTTAAACAGAGTTATCTAGGGCAGATATGAATCTGTCATTTCCCCACACTAGAAAGATAACATTAAATAACATCTATGGAAATAATTTGTTGTAAGATCCAGAATACAGTGTTATAATTATTGGAGAAATCCCACTGTTACTTTCCTTTCTATAATGTAACTATTCAAGAGACAATAATAAAATTGGCTAGATACCAGAATCTCTCTCTCACTCTTTTCCACTGAGCTCTGAGCTGATAAGAAATAAAATAGGGGGGGCGGAGCAAGATGGCGGAGGAGTAGGAGACCTGGATTTCGTCTCCTCTCAGGAATTCAGCTGGATAGGGATCAAACCATTCTGAACACCTACAAACTCAACAGGAGATCGAAGAAAAGAAGAGCAACAACTCTCTCATCAGAAAAGCGACCACTTTCTGGAAGGTAGGACGTGCGGAGAAGTGAATCCGAGGCGATATTCGGGAGGATAGACGGCAGGGGAGGGGCCTCCGGCGGCCGCTTCTGGCAAGTGATAGAGCCGTGGAGCACAAAATCGGAATTTTTAAAAGTCTGCTCCACCGAGGGACGTCACTCTGGTGGCTAAGCGGGGGGTGGAACCCTCTGGGACAGTGTGGTCTCAGGACCCTCGGGGTCACAGAAAGACCGGGGGTGCCTGAGTGTCGCAGAGCTCCCAGGGATCGGAGCAGGGAAGCTGGCTGCAGAGGCGGAGCCCAGGCGCGGGCTCTCAGCTCAGGGTTGCCATAAACCGTGATCCGCGGCACAGTCGGGCCACTGCTCCTCCAGCAGGGACCCAACAAGCGGCAGATCTGGGGAGACTCACCTTCCTTCCCCGGGAGGAGAGGTGCGGGAGCGCACCGCAGGGATCTGCTGGGCTTGGAGACTCCACACGGGGTCGGGTGCCAGAGATAGAAACGTGCGGTCACAGGCCGGGTGAGCATGGAGGGCGGCCGGAGACCCGGGAGACGGGAGTGACTGATGGCTTTTCTCTGGGGGCTCACTGAGGAGTGGGGCCCCGAGTTCTCAGCTCCTCCGGGGTGGAGATTGGGAGGCCGCCATTTTCACTCTCCGCCTCCAAAGCTGTAGGGAAAGCTCGCAGGGAACAAAAGCCCCGGAGAGCAAACCTGAGCAGATTACTTAGCCGGGAGGGGGCAAGGGCGGGGCAGTTCCGCCTCCAGCAGAGACATTTGGAAACCACGGCAACAGGCCCCTCCCCAGAAGATCAGCGAGAACAGCCAGCCAAGACCAAGTTTACCTATCAATGAGAACAGCAGAACTCCAGCGCTAGGGGACTACTGCACATAGAATTCATGGCTTTTTTACCATGATTCTTTAGTCTTTCAAAGTTAATTTTTTTTAACTGTCTTTTTTCTTTTTGAATTTTTCTTTTTCCCTTTTTCAACCAACATCTTATCAATCCCTTTTTTAAAAAAAAAAAACATTTTTATTTTTCATTTTTAGAGTCATATTCTATCCCTTCATAGTAGTTACCTGTATTTTTGGCTTATATATATAAGTTGTTCTCTCTTTAAAATTTTGAGATAGTTTCTTCTAACAGATTAAAATATACCCTAAATCTCTAGTATATGGTGTTTTCTATTCCCCTGCCTGATCACATCCTCTCCCTTTTTTTTTCCTTTTTTTAAATCCTCTTCTTTCTTTTTTCAAACAACTTCTTATCAATTCCTTTTATAAAATTTTTTATAATTTCCATCTTTACAGTCATATTCCATCCCTTCATCATATCAACCCTTATTTTTGTACATATATAAGTTTTTCTTTCTTTAAAATTTTGGGAGGCACTTTCTTCTAAAAGACCAAAATACACCCCAAACCTAGTGTGTGGCACTGATCTATATACCAGCCTGATCATATTTGATCACATTCTGGTTTTTTTGTTGTTGTTGTTGTTGTTTTGTTTTGTTTGTTTTTGTTTTTATCTTTATCTTTTTCTTTTTTCTCTCTTTCCCTTTCTTTTCCCACTGCTTCAAGTCTTTTCTGATTTGTTTAGAGTATATTTTCTGGGGACGTTGTTACTCTGCTAGCATTTTGTTCTCTCATTCATCTATTCTCCTCTGCACAAAATGACAACATGGAAAAAATCACCTCAACAAAAAGAACAAGAGGTAGTACTGACTGCCAGGGACCTACTCAATACGGACATTAGTACAATGTCAGATCTAGAGTTCAGAATCATCACTTTAAAGATACTAGCTGGGCTTGAAAAAAATATGGAAGTTATTAGAGAAACCCTTTCTGGAGAAGTAAAAGAACTAAAATCCAACCAAGTCGAAATCAAAAAGGCTATTAATGAGGTGCAATAAAAAATGGGGGCGCTAACTGCTAGAATAAATGAGGCAGAAGAGAGAATCAGTAATATAGAAGATGAAATGATGGAAAATAAAGAAGCTGAGAAAAAGAGAGATAAACAACTACTGGATCACGAGGGCAGAATTCGAGAGATAAGCGATACCGTAAGACGAAACAACATTAGAATAATTGGGATCCCAGAAGAAGAAGAAAGAGAGAGAGGGGCAGAAGGTATAATGGAGCAAATTATAGCAGAGAACTTCCCTAATTTGGGGAAGGAAACAGGCATCAAAATCCAGGAAGCACAGAGAACCCCTCTCAAAATCAATAAAAATAGGTCAACACCATGACATCTAATAGTAAAACTTACGAGTCTCATAGACAAAGAGAAAATCCTGAAAGCAGCTCGGGAGAAGAGATATGTAACCTACAAGGGTAGAAACATTAGATTGGCAACAGACCTATCCACAGAGACCTGGCAGGCCAGAAAGGACTGGCAGGATATATTCAGAGCACTAAATGAGAAAAATATGCAGCCAAGAATACTCTATCCAGCTAGGCTGTCATTGAAAATTGAAGGAGAGATAAAAAGCTTCCAGGACAAACAAAAACTAAAGGAATTTGCAAACACAAAACCAGCCCTACAGGAAATCTTGAAAGGGGTCCTCTAAGCAAAGAGAGAGCCTAAAAGCAATATAGACCAGAAAGGAACACAGACAATATATGGTAACAGTCACCTTACAGGCAATACAATGGCACTAAATTCCTATCTTTCAGTAGTTACCCTGAATGTAAATGGGCTAAATGCCCCAATCAAAAGACACAGGCTATCAGACTGGATTAAAAAACAAGACCCATCGATATGCTGTCTGCAAGAGACTCATTTTAGAACCAAAGACACCCCCAGATTGAAAGTGAGGGGGTGGAAAACCATTTACCATGCTAATGGACACCAAAAGAAAGCTGGGGTGGCAATCCTTATATCAGACAAATTAGATTTTAAACCAAAGACTGTAATAAGAGATGAGGAAGGACACTATATCCTACTTAAAGGATCTATCCAACAAGAAGATCTAACAATTGTAAATATCTATGCCCCTAACATGGGAGCAGCCAATTATATAAGGCAATTAATAACAAAAGCAAAGAAACACATCGACAACAATACAATAATACTGGGGGACTTTAACACCCCCCTCACTGAAATGGACAGATCGTCTAAGCAAAAGATCAACAAGGAAATAAAGACTTTAAATGACACACTGGACCAAATGGACTTTACAGACATATTCAGAACATTCCACCCCAAAGCAACGGAATACACATTCTTCTCTAATGCCCATGGAACATTCTCCAGAATAGATCACATCCTAGGTCATAAATCAGGTCTCAACCGGTACCAAAAGATTGGAATCATTCCCTGCCTATTTTCAGACCACAATGGTTTGAAACTAGAACTCAATCACAAGAGGAAAGTCAGAAAGAACTCAAATACATGGAGGCTAAAGAGCATCCTACTGAAGAATGAATGGGTCAACCAGGAAATTAAAGAAGAATTAAAAAAATACATGGAAACCAATGAAAATGAAAACACAACTATTCAAAATCTTTGGGATGCAGCAAAGGCAGTCCTAAGAGGAAAGTATATAGCAATACAAGCCTTTCTCAAGAAGCAAGAAAGGTCTCAAGTACACAACCTAACCCTACACCTAAAGGAGCTGGAGAAAGAACAGCAAATAAAGCCTAAACCCAGCAGGAGAAGAGAAATAATAAAGATCAGAGCAGAAATCAATGAAATAGAAACCAAAAGAACAGTAGAACAGATCAACGAAACTAGGAGCTGGTTCTTTGAAAGAATTAACAAGATTGATAAACCCCTGGCCAGACTTATCAAAAAGAGAAGAGAAATGACCCTAATCAACAAAATCATGAATGAAAGAGGAGAGATCACAACCAACACCAAAGAAATACAAACAATTATAAGAACATATTATGAGCAACTCTATGCCAGCAAATTAGATAACCTAGAAGAAATGGATGCATTCCTAGAGATGTATCAACTACCAAAACTGAACCAGGATGAAATAGAAAACCTGAACAGACCTATAACCACTAAGGAAATTGAAGCAGTCATCAAAAATCTCCCAAAAAACAAAAGCCCAAGGCCAGATGGCTTCCCAGGGGAATTCTACCAAACATTTCAAGAAGAATTAATACCTATTCTTCTGAAACTGTTCCAAAAAATAGAAATGGAAGGAAAACTTCCAAACTCATTTTATGAGGCCAGCATTACCTTGATCCCAAAACCAGACAAAGACCCCATCAAAAAGGAGAATTACAGACCAATATCCCTGATGAACATGGATGCAAAAATTCTCACCAAAATACTAGCCAATAGGATCCAACAGTACATTAAAAGGATTATTCACCATGACCAAGTGGGATTTATCCCTGGGCTGCAAGGTTGGTTCAACATCCGCAAATCAATCAACGTGATACAATACATTAACAAAAGATAGAACAAGAATCATATGATCCTCTCAATAGATGCAGAAAAAGCATTTGACAAAGTACAGCATCCTTTCTTGATCAAAACTCTTCAGAGTATAGGGATAGAGGGTACATACCTCAATATCATAAAAGCCATCTATGAAAAACCTACAGCGAATATCATTCTCAATGGGGAAAAACTGAGAGCTTTCCCCCTAAGGTCAGGAACGCGGCAGGGATGTCCACTATCACCACTGCTATTCAACATAGTATTGGAAGTCCTAGCCACAGCAATCAGACAACAAAAAGAAATCAAAGGCATCCAAATTGGCAAAGAAGAAGTCAAACTCTCACTCTTTGCAGATGATATGATACTTTATGTGGAAAACCCAAAAGACTCCACCCCAAAACTGTTAGAACTCATACAGGAATTCAGTAAAGTGGCAGGATATAAAATCAATGCACAGAAGTCAGTGGCGTTCCTATACACCAACAACAAGACAGAAGAAAGAGAAATTAAGGAGTCGATCCCATTTACAATTGCACCCAAAACCATAAGATACCTAGGAATAAATCTAACCAAAGAGACAAAGGATCTGTACTCAGAAAACTATAAAATACTCATGAAAGAAATTGAGGAAGACACAAAGAAATGGAAAAACGTTCCATGCTCATGGATTGGAAGAAGAAATATTGTGAAGATGTCAATGCTACCTAGAGCAATCTACACATTCAATGCAATCCCCATTAAAATACCATCCACTTTTTTCAAAGAAATGGAACAAATAATCCTAAAATTTGTATGGAACCAGAAAAGACCCTGCATAGCCAGAGGAATGTTGAAAAAGAAAAGCAAAGCCGGCGGCATCACAATTCCGGACTTCCAGCTCTATTACAAAGCTGTCATCATCAAGACAGCATGGTACTGGCACAAAAACAGACACATAGATCAATGGAACAGAATAGAGAGCCCAGAAATGGACCCTCAACTCTATGGTCAACTCATCTTTGACAAAGCAGGAAAGAATGTCCAATGGAATAAAGACAGTCTCTTCAACAAATGGTGTTGGGAAAATTGGATAGCCACATGCAGAAGAATGAAACTGGACCATTTCCTTACACCACACACAAAAACAGACTCAAAATGGTTGAAAGACCTCAATGTGAGACAGGAGTCCATCAAAATCCTAAAGGAGAACACAGGCAGCAACCTCTTCAACCTCAGCCGAAGCAACTTCTTCCTAGAAACATCACCAAAGGCAAGGGAAGCAAGGGCAAAAATGAACTATTGGGACTTCATCAAGATAAAAAGCTTTTGCAAAGCAAAGGAAACGGTCAACAAAACCAAAAGACAACCAACAGAATGGGAGAAGATATTTGCAAATGACATATCAGATAAAGGGCTAGTATCCAAAATCTATAAAGAACTCATCAAACTCAACACCCAAAGAACAAAAAATCCAATCAAGAAATGGGCAGAAGACATGAACAGACATTTTTCCAAAGAAGACATCCAAATGGCCAACAGACACATGAAAAAGTGCTCAATATCGCTCGGCATCAGGGAAATCCAAATCAAAACCTCAATGAGATACCACCTCACACCAGTCAGAATGGCTAAAATTAACAAGTCAGGAAACGACAGATGTTGGCGGGGATGCGGAGAAAGGGGAACCCTCCTACACTGTTGGTGGGAATGCAAGCTGGTGCAGCCACTCTGGAAAACTGTATGGAGGTTCCTCAAAAAGTTGAAAATAGAGCTGCCATATGATCCAGCAATTGCACTACTGGGTATTTACCCCAAAGATACAAATGTAGGGATCCGAAGGGGTACGTGCACCCCGATGTTTATAGCAGCAATGTCCACAATAGCCAAACTGTGAAAAGAGCCAAGATGTCCATCGACAGATGAATGGATAAAGAAGAAGTGGTATATATATACAATGGAATATTATGCAGCCATCAAAAGGAATGAGATCTTGCCATTTGCAACGACGTGGATGGAACTGGAGGGTATTATGTTGAGTGAAATAAGTCAAACAGAGAAAGACATGTATCATATGATCTCACTGATATGAGGAATTCTTAATTGCAGGAAACAAACTGAGGGTTGCTGGAGTGGGGGGTGGGGTGGGAGGGATGGGGTGACTGGGTGATAGACACTGGGGAGGGTATGTGCTCTGGTAAGCGCTGTGAATTGTGCAAGACTGTTGAATCTCAGATCTGTACCTCTGAAACAAATAATGCAATATATGTTAAGGAAAAAAAGAGAAGAAGAAGAAGGTAGCGGGAGGGGAAGAATGAAGCGGGGGAAATCGGAGGGGTAGACGAACCATGAGAGACGATGGACTCTGAAAAACAAACAGGGTTCTAGAGGGAAGGGGGGTGGGAGAATGGGTTAGCCTGGTGGTGGGTATTGAGGACGGCACATTCTGCATGGAGCACTGGGTGTTATGCACAAACAATGAATCATGGAACACTTCATCTAAAACTAATGATGTAATGTATGGGGATTAACATAAGAATTAAAAAAAAAATTAAAAAAAAAAAAGATGAGTTACTTAGAAAATTAAAGGTTTTAGAAATGAAAAAAAAAAAAAAATAAGAAATAAAATATATTGGAGGGGCGCCTGGTTGGCTCAGTTGGTTAAGCGACTGCCTTCGGCTCAGGTCATGATCCTGGAGTCCCGGGATCGAGTCCTGCATCAGGCTCCCTGCTCAGCAGGGAGTCTGCTTCTCCCTCTGACCCTCCCCCCTCTCATGCTCTCTCTCTCTATCTCATTCTCTCTCTCAAATCAATAAATAAAATCTTTAAAAAAAAAGAAATAAAATATATTGGAGACAAAATAGGATATTTTAAACCACAAATTTGGTGCCAAGGCGGTAACATATCTTAAAACTAATGAACGTTGTAACACTTTCTACTACATGATAAAATTTACTGATCTGGTCACCAGGTTCACTATGCCCTGCCTAGCAGGAACTGATGAGCAATTTTGCTTTCTTTTTTATTCAGGCACCCAAGGATTATTACCTAAAATGAAGAAACAAAAAAATTGCAAAGAATGGGATGACATGAAGCAAATATACAAAGGTAAGAGATAGTGGAAATATTAGGGGAAAGGAGGGGTTTTAGGATACTAGAAGGAGGTAGTATGGCAAGAGAAAATGCTAGAGTTTTGATAGAGGCCAAATTATCAAAGGCAGTATGCCTCATGGCATTTACATCAAATATGCATATACACTGGCTGCCATTTTTAATTTTTCCTACATTATCTTCTGCCAACTTATAAATCTCTACATGGAATATTAGCTGACTTGCTTTTGGACAAATATAAGACTTAGATATAATGTAAAATATCAATACCCTGGATGATGAATTTAGAAGTGTTGGAACATATAAGATAGGTTTTCAAAATAATTTTCTTTTACTCAGTGAAATATTGCATATGTTTTAAAGCAAACAGCTACCTTTACCCTAAAGATATATCTCTTGGAAACTGCTACCAGTGTTAATAAAACATCTCTTGCAGTTGTAACACTCTTTTAATTTCTTTCTGCTTTTTCATTTACCCTCAGTAAAGTTCCTTGCTTTCTGTTCCTCTGTACAGTTTCTCTTGGGAATGAGATAAGCAATATACTGACCATGCGTTAATATTTGAAAATTGACTTCTTATTTCAAATCAACCTCTAAGATGACTTTTTATTTCAAATCAACCTCTAATACAAATACCATTCACCTAATACATTGCCAAAGTAATTGAAGTTTTTGTCAGAAATTAACAAATACTTGCATATATTATATTTGTGCCTTAAGATTTGTAACTGAAACAACTTTAAAATTATTTCTAATGAATTCATGCTCTAAGTACACAAAAATAAAAAATATAGTTATGATTTGTTTTGATTTTCTGAAAATTTAAAATTAAAAAGAACTAAGATTAGATGCAAGGATAGACATTACAGGAATTTGATAAGCATTTTAATTATTTGTTATATATATATACTTTAAACAATATGGGTATCTTCACCATACTGCACTTTGCAAAGAGAAAACACCAACCTTTATGTTTTGGAAATGAGAAGTATTATGACTTTTTTTTTTTACACTACAATATTAACAGCATCAAATATCTAATGACTTCAAAACACAAAGTTTGTCATACACCAAGGATACAAAGGTGAAAAGATGGAGTCTGTGCTCACCAGGAACTCATGATCTATTAGGGGTAGCAGAGAAATAATTATTATTAAAGATGAATTCTGTCAAATGGTATAATAGAGTTAACAAAAAATACTTAGAACTACGAAGGAAGACAGATTGATGCTAGAGAAGTTGATAGCAAATTGTATAAGTCAGTACTCACCACAGAATTTATTTTCAATACATGTATGCACTGGCTGCCATTTTACATTTCGTCCTCTAATAATTTCTTTTTTTTTTTAAGATTTTATTTATTTATTTGAGACAGAGAGAATGAGAGACAGAGAGCATGAGAGGGAGGAGGGTCAGAGGGAGAAGCAGACTCCCTGCCGAGCAGGGAGCCCGATGCGGGACTCGATCCTGGGACTCCAGGATCATGACCTGAGCCGAAGGCAGTCGCTTAACCAACTGAGCCACCCAGGCGCCCTCGTCCTCTAATAATTTCTAAAGGCCAGCAGAAGTTGGTAAAAATTTTGCTATTGTTAACAAAACCAAAAAAGTATGGAAGTGGTAAAACACAAAATCCCATGTTCACTGTTTTTGCTTTTGTGAGAGAATTTGGAATTGTGTCTGTGTTATATGAGTTCCAATACTGATACCAAAGACATACTTAGAAAAGGAGAGTCCTCAGACTACTAGAGACTTTGGTGTATAGATAGATATTTTGTGATGTTATTCAATTAATTAGTTATAGAACCTGCAATATTTGCTCCAGAGATAGATGTCACACATAGCAAAAGACAGTAATAATAATTTCTTTTTCCTTAATGTTGCAATTACATAATTACACTTGTAAGAGCTAAGAGGAGAAGAAGGAGAAAAAGTTGAGGAAAGAAAGAAAGAAGAAAGAAAAGAAAGAAAGAAAGAAAGAAAGAAAGAAAGAAAGAAAGAAAGAAAGAAAGAAAGAAAGAAAGAAGAAAGAAAAAGAAAGAAGAAAAAGAAAAGAAGAAAGAAAGAAAGAGAAAAGGAAGGAAGGAAGAAGGAGGAAGGAGGGAAGGAGGGAGGGAGGGAAGAAGGAAGGAAGAAAAAGAGGTCTGAATTAAGGTAGAAATGTATTCCGTCTGATTAAGGTGAAAATCTAGCCATGAAGAAACCCCAACAAATATCGTATAATAATCCAGTCCTAAAAAGTCCTTGTACAAATTCAAATACTTTTCAGAGTTCACTTCAGGGCAAGTTTGTTGTCCTTATTCCTCAAGTTGTAGATATAAGGATTTGGTGTGGATCCAACATTTGTATAAAAGACTGAAGCCACTTTCCTGGTTCATAGACTCTACATTAAAAGAGTGGGGGCACAGGAATGCTACTGCCCCAAAGAAAAGGGAAACAGTCATTAATGGGAATTGCAGGTGCTGAATGAAGGTTTTAGCCCTGTCCTCTGTAGAGCTGAGGTGGAAGACGCTGGTGATGATAAATGCATAGGAGATGAAAGCAGTACCAAAGTCTCACTATTGTAGGTACTGGTGCAGGAAAGCTGAGCACAGGGAGAACAGAGATAGTGGCTGGCAATATTGGCACCACAGGTCAGTCTCACCACAGAGAGTGTGGGCTAGCAAACCTCGATACCCCATCACATGTATCCCAAACACAAACAGAGAACAGATCCGAAGGGACACTATAACATCATACAATAGTGGCTTGCAAATGGCAACATAGTGATTATATGCTATTGCTGTTGGCAATGACATTTGGCAATGACGAAGAAACAACAGAAATAGAACCACATCAGCTACCCTGGATAGGAGATGTTTTCCACTAGACGACGTTCATAGCATTTTGAGGGCAAAGATGGAAGAGTAAAGGACATCTATGAAAACAGACTATAAAGTAAATATGATATGGATGTGTGAAGGTATGAATTTAGTGAAATTAATATAATCTAGCTCAGACTGGCCACCACAGCAACCAGATAGATCACTAGCCACAGGAAGAAGAGGGGGAGCTGGTACACTCTGGCCTGTCAGTTCAATCTTGAGAATAAAGTCCGTCACCAGGGAGTAATTTTTATCTATCATTCTGCTGTAGAAGTCAATCTATGGAGATGAAGGAAGAGCCAATGAGAGGAAAACTGACCTTTTCTGAGCCATTTCTCACCCATGAAATATCACACAGACTGGCATTCTCTAGACCTTTGAGTGACCTTTCAGACCCCAGCATTTGCAGTGACAACTTCTGACCTACAGAAAGGCTATAATGAGAAGAATACAAAGAAGTCTATCTTCACTTTAGAAGGAAACTTTACTAATAAATTGGAAAGTCTGAAGAGACAAATCTTGAAGTTGGTGATTTGACCAGTGGACTTGTCAGAAGAAAAACATGATTAGAACTAAAAGCAAGGTATGGAGGCAGGAAAACGCAAGGCAGGTTGGGAGAGGGACTACCACTCCATTTTAATCAGGGCCCAGAGATTTGATTGCTCTTTCCTAGAATTGGCCTTTAATATTATGAGGAGTCATTAAAGAATGTTGGATAGCAGAATGACATAATTAAACCACTTTTGTAAAGAAAAAAAAAGAACTTAGGAGTGGTGCAGATTGAATCAGAAGAGAACATGAGACAGAACTTCAGCAGAGGGACACCTGGGTGGCTCAGTTGGTTAAGTGGCTGCCTTTGGCTCAGGTTATCATCCCAGGGTCCTGGGATCGAGCCCCACATCGTGCTCCCTGCTCAGCGGAGAACCTGCTTCTCCCTCTCCCTCTGCCTGCCGCTCTGCCTACTTGTGCTCTCTCTATCTCTCTGTCAAATAAATAAATAAAATCTTAAAAAAAAAAAAGAACTTCAGCAGAAATCCCATGTAGTGGGGAAATAAGGTCATTGTGACTCAGGAGACACAAGAAGACTTCACATGACGTGGAAAATATGCGATACAGATCATGAGAAAGAAGTTCAAAATGACCATGTTTTTGGGTTTTTTGGAAACTAGGAGAATGGCATTTTCATTAACAAAATGAGAAGAGACTAACAGAAACTAGTTTGGAGGGGAATGTTGGAGAATTAACTATTGTTAATGTGAAGAATGAGGACACAACCCTCATTCTGGTGTGTACCATCATGTACATGAAAATGCACCCCTTCTCCCATCGCAATACCATTAAGACTGCTCCTATCATAAGTAGACAGGTTCTAGTAAAATATAAAAACAAATGAATGTCTTATAAACCCTGGGGAAAGAACTTCGATAAAGAAGAGTAAACCATAAGCAGACAAGTTCTTACCCTACTTAGAACTCCACTGACCTGTCATCTTCTTAAAAAGCCTTCACTGTCCTCTATGACTGAGTTAGACTCCCGTTCCTGTACATCCATGTGTTTGACACCACTGGAGAAACTTTCCCACAATGCATTGAATTTGTCTGTGTGTTTGCTTTACTGTCTCTCCCTCGAGACTGTAAGTTTCTTCAAGGAAAGTATTGTGTTGTGTTCAAAGAATCTTACAACGTATTTGTCGTACCACAGAAACTTATTAAATGATTATGATTGAGATGGTTGTAGTGATAGTGTGGTGGTTGTGGTGAGTTGGAAAGGACAGGGCCAGCAAAAGAGAAGGGAAAGTTACCTTAATAGAAGTGATTGCTGAAGTTATATAAGGTGAATGAAATCATTACAAATGGTGATTAACATAACATAATAAAATAAAATAAAAAAACAAAAAACAAAGAGTAGAGAAAAGAAGAACAAATGGCAAGTGGAGATTTGGATTACATCTACACTGGATGGGCCCACCATAGCCAACAACACAGTCTGGCCCTTCCTCCCTCACTTGTCAATCTCA
This sequence comes from Neomonachus schauinslandi, assembly GCF_002201575.2. NCBI lineage: Eukaryota > Metazoa > Chordata > Mammalia > Carnivora > Phocidae > Neomonachus > Neomonachus schauinslandi. Next base: position 91,218,184 of record NC_058413.1, on the reverse strand, counting down.
CAAACCCAATTTCTCTTCCTCATGCACAATCTATCAGTTGGATGGATGTCAGATTTACTACATCCTCGCTATTATATTTGAGATACAGAAAGAGACTTTTTTTTTAAAAGATTTTATTTATTTATTTGACAGAGAAAGACACAGCGAGAGAGGGAACACAAGCAGGGGGAGTGGGAGAGGGAGAAGCAGGCTTTCCGCTGAGCAGGGAGCCCGATGTGGGGCTCGATCCCAGGACCCTGAGACCATGACCTGAGCCGAAGGCAGACGCTTAACGACTCAGCCACCCAGGCGCCCCTACAGAAAGAGACTCTTAACAGGGGAAGCAAACCAATAATAGTAACTATTACAAATTAAATAAGGTAAGTAAAATTACTAACCAGATGTTGTTCCTAACTAGATAGTAGGATTCCTAACTAGATAATCCTAACTAGGATTCCTAACTAGAATAAAGCGTCTATAAACATTGGGTGCAAGTTTTTGTGCAGACATAAGTGTTCAATTTCTTTAGGTAAATACCAAGGAGCGCAATTGCTGAATCATATGGTTCAGTATATTCAGTTTTGTAAGAAACCACCAAATTGTCTTCCAAAGTCACTATACTATTTTCTGTTTTTACCAGTAATGAATGAGAGTTCTTGTTGCTCCCCATTCTTGTCAGTATTTAGTGTTGTCAGTGTTTTGGATTTTAGCCATTCTAATAGGTGTCTAATTATTGTCCTAATTTGTAATTCCCTAATGACATATGATGTTAAGCATGCTTATTTGCTATCTGTATATCTTCTCTGGTGAGGTATCTATTCAGATGTTTTGCCCACTTTTTTAAACCAAGGTGTTCATTTTCTTATTAAGTTTTAAGAATTCTTGGTATATTTGCATAATAGTCTTTTATTAGATATGCCCTCTGCAAATATTTTCTCCCAGTCTGTGGTTTGTCTTCTCATTCTCTTGATAGTATATTTCATAGAGCAGAAATTTTTAATTTTAATGAGGTCCAATATATCAGTTCTTTTTTGTAGATTGTGCCTCTGTATTGTATCTAAGAAGGCATTGCCAAACCCTAGGTCATCCAGATTTTCTCCTATGTTACCTTCTAGTTTTATAGTCTGCATTGTCATCTTACAGGGTGTTTTTTTTTCTCTGTTTCTAAAACTAATATATGACCATTGTGGAGAATATAAAAATAATATAAAGTACAATAGTTATTCTCAATAGCCTCAGATGCACGTAAAGCTACAGATTTTCCAAGAAAAAAATGCATATATATGTGTGTGTGTACATAATATATATGTGTATACACACATTCATATACACATATATAATGCACATTTTGAAAATTGAGATCATATTTTATATAATATCTGCAATTTGCTTTTTACCAATCAATGTATATAGTGTATACACATTTTTTTCATGCTAATGTTTTCTACAATACAAATTTCAAAATCTACAGTTTCTAATTGAATGCTTCTACCATGTTGTTTAATCAGTTGCCTACTGTTGAATATTTGTTTCTCCTTTCTCACAAACAATACTTAGATGAACATCCATATGTATTGTAATTTATTCATCTAAAAATTTTTAAGGTTCCAGAGTACACCCCAGCCTAACACCGTCATCCCTATTCATCTGTTTTAGACTTAATTATTATAATTAAGGAACAAAAGGGGAAACAGTCAACATACTTGCCTGCAAATTAATTATATTTTACTTATTTTGCCACCACAGCTGGAAAAGCCCAGGAGGAATTAGGAAGAAAAGAGATGTAAAGACAGCTTTTAGCTATCAGATAAATATTAAGTAAAAAAATACCTTCTTCTATTTTTCCCCTTTTATAATATATTTCCTGTGATTTGGAATGGTTATTGTATTCTCAGACCAATGAAAAGTTGAAGAAAGTTCCACAGTAAGAAAAGAAGTCCGTTTAAATGTAAATCCTATGTAAGTAGATAATAAAATGTCTATTAATAAATGAAAATCATAAGTTGATTTCAACAGTGCATTTCATGAGTACACAGTGTGTTTTATTATTTTGGTCATTTGAAATCCTTTATAAATGAAACTTTTTAAAAAATATTTTATTTATTTATTATTAGAGAGAGATTACATGTAAGCAGAGTGGGGAGGAGCAGAGGGAGAGGGAGAGAGAGAATCTCAAGCAGACTCCACGTTCAGTGCAGGGCACCATGCGGGGCTCCATCTCACGACACTGAGATCATGACCTGAGCTGAAATCAAGAGTCAGGAGCTTAACCAACTGAGCCATCCAGGTGCCCTAAATGATTTCTTTACAAAAGAAGTGCTGGAATGCCAGTCTGATTTGTATACTTAGTCATTTCAGGATGTCATTCATTCAAGTTTCCCCACATCTAGTAAGGAAATCTTTGTACACATCACTCATTATCTCATTGGAATAAATTCCTAATGCTCAATTGCTGGGTCAAAGGAGTAAACATGCATAGGTCTTTTTAATACTGTCATCTAAATAAGTCATACATTTCATTCTTATTACAAGTATATGAGATATCTTTTGTCTATAATCCCAGCCAGGACTGGATCTATTTTTCAGATCTTTGCCAATTTGGTAGAATAAAATTACATCTCACTGTCGTTTTAAATTTAAGGCTGAATTTTTTCATGTATTTGCTAACCATTTGTACTTTTATCTTAAACAATTGCCTTTTCTTATAATTTGCCCTTGTATTTATATGCTGAGAACATTGATCTCTTTCTTATTGATTTTTAAGAATATTTATTATTGGCTCATATTTTGCAATAGTCTCCTAATTTTAAGCCTATTTTTAAATTATTTTTCAATATTAGACATTTAAAATTCCTATACATAAGATAAATGTAAATTATAAAGTATAGTAATGAAATAAAAAACTTGAAACTACAATCCATATAAAGAACTAAAATATTACCAAGTACCAATGAATGATTGTGCTCTTTTACCTTTTCTTCTCCCTCTGGTCTGCCCAGATATCACTGTTACACAGACCTTTATGTTTAAAATGTCCTGGTATTCTTAGTAGTTGTATTTTTTTATGTATTTAAGCCATGAAATATATTGCTTAAGTTTTCTTCTTTTGTGCTTTATAAAATTGTCAGTATTCCAGAGTGGTGAAGAGCAGGAACTTTGGAACCAGATAGCCTGGGTTCAAAGTTGAGTGCTCACCTTACTAGTTGCATAATCATGCAAGTTTAGTTAAGTTCCACCCTTTCCTCATTTATAAAGGGAGGTTAATAATGGTTGTATATGGTATCTACCACATATAAAAGTTGTATTATATTTTATTGAGGATCTAGTCATTTTATAGGAATGGGGTCCACCAAGATACCTAATTGACCATACAGTAGAAGGTGAAAGTTAATACCTTTTATTTGCTATTCTTATATTTACAGAAGTTTTCACTATTGGGTTAAAAAAAGTGTTTCTTATGGTTTCTTCTATCTTTTCCCTGAGATTAGATGGATATTCACATATATTTTCTTTAGCTCTTTTATACTTAAAAATTTTTATGTTCAATTTTTAGGACACATGGAATTTATTTTGGCATATACGTTAGTATATATCTAATTGCACTTTTTTCTAAATACAAAATACATTGTTTTACAGTATTTATAAAAATCTAACATTTCCTTACTAATTTGAAATGCCACCTTATCATATTCTAAATACTTAAATGTACATGAGATTAGTTCAAGGTTTTGTATGTTTTCCCACTGATCTATTATTCTAATACATTTTAAGCGAGTAAGCTAAGCATATTTTTCTACTTCCTCTTTTTCCTCGGGTTTCTACTTCTACCATTTCCATAAACTTGCCAAGTTTGTAAATTCTCAGTACAGGACATGATCTGATGCTTACTTCTCACAACATTTGCACAACAGTGAACGATACTGACCTCTTTTTCCTTCTTGAAATAGTTAATTAACTTTCCTGACACCAGAAAAATCTCCTTTCTGGTAAAGTTTATGAGTGTCCACATATTTCCCTGTCCAGAGACAGTTTCAGAATCACAGAATATTAAGAGTGGAAAGTCCCTCTTTAATACCCACCACCAGGTGATGGGTATTAAAGAGGGCATGTACTGAATGGAGCACTGGGTGTTATATGCAAACTATGAATCATGGAACACTACATCAAAAACTAATGATGTAATATATGGTGATTAACATAACATAATAAAAAAAGAAAAAAGAAAACCTATATAAGATTGTACGTATATGAGAAATAAATTTTGGTCATGTTCAAAAAAAAAAAAAGTGGAAAGTCCCAAATCACCAGTTATCTACACTATAACATCATAATCACTTGAAAAGAATTTTAAAGATGCATATTCCTGAACCCTGCCCATAGATATATTCTAATTGAGTAGGTCTGAGATGGAACTAGGAGATCATAAGTGTCTCCTGAATGATTCTGACATATACCCAAGTTGTGAATCATTAATCTAGTTCAAACCTAGTAGTGTATAAGTCAACAACTGAGACACAATTATCACAAGATTTTTTAAATAGATGGAATATTTGGCATAATCAAGCCAAGCCTCTTATTTTGCAGGTTACTAATCTGAGGTTCTGTAATGAAATGGCACTACTATATGGTGGCAAACCCTAAACTATACCCCATTTACTATAGCTCGAATCCCAAGCAAATGGATAACGATCTTCGCAAAAACCCTTTTAAGTAGATACTATTATTTTTCTCATTTTAGAGTTGAAGAAACAGATATCTTAAAATGTTAAGTAACTTTTTCAGAATCACATAATTAGCAGATTACAGAGCTGAGATTTAAACCCAGGTAGTCTGACACCAGAAACTGTGAGCTTACTCTACCTTGCTGCTGGAAGTCTTCCCAACTCATGCCTCCCTTCCCCCAGTTCCTGAATACACACAGCCATTTATATAAAACTAAATCAATCTCTGTTTTCCGTCACTGTGCTTTAAGAGAAAATGGAAAAGAAAAGCAATGTGAAAACAAAGTATTGGGAAACTCACTCTAGGAGGAAGAAATGCTAACAATTCTTTGAATGACTCTTCTCCCCAAAGATCTCCTTTTTGACTCAAAATTTAAAGTCATATAGCAAGCATTGATTTAACCCACCAATACTTGCTGAGGCTTTACTAAGTGCTAGACACCCTGCTAAGCACTGGGAGTATAATAGAGAATAAATATACATGGTACCTTTCCTCACAGGGAAGACATATAATCAGGTAATTATAAAAGCATGTGAAAATTGTTTTTATTACTGTGGCAGGCCTGACTATTTCACTCTGAGAAATACAGGACAGAGCACTTAAACTTTATAAGACGGGTTAGGCAGCTGTTTCCCTTCAGGTGATATCTGAAGCATAAACAGAAAACAGAGGTAATAAGAGTGTACTGGAAAAATAGAGATGATAGATGATAGATAGATAGATAGATAGATAGATAGATAGATAGATAGATAGATAGATGATAGATGATAGATAGATAACCAACCAACCATGGAGGAAGCATGAGCGAAAAGGAATTTTCAAGGAAAGGCAGGCAAAGAAAAACAAGAGAAACCCCCTACTCTACACATTCTCAAATGATTTTCTTAAGATTTTAAAGAAGGCAACTTGTATAAATATATGTCTTTCTTACATAACCTACTCCTTTGTAGTTAACTGTAAATTTTCATGCAAATGAGTTTCTTAAAGTTTTCTTATAATTAAATAAATGGAGTCAGATTGTACTTTGAAAGGAAAAAGAATTTCAGTACAATGGGATCTGTACCTCAATAGGGTAGGCACAGAATGCTACCAGGATATATCTGAAGGTCATCTAATCTCACCCTTCTGTCCAGAAAAGACTTCCCAGAGGTTCTGGATAACCTAATACCTGAGGGATGGACAGGTTGAGCGAGGCAAAGAGGGTACATGAGGGTGTTCCAGGGTGAGCGAAGAGCTTGTGGGAAAATGTGCAAAAGAATAGTTTATTAAATTTGGGAAAGTTCAGTGTGACTTTAGTAGACTACCAGAAAAAAGGCAGGGAGGAGGGGATATAATAACAGAGAATCAGGCTGGAGACATGACCAAGGTCAAGATATGATCCTTGTTTGACATAATGTGGAGCTTGGTTTTACATTGAAGAAAACTGCAGTGAACAGAGTAAACTAAGGTAAATGAGATCTTATTGGAAGCATGGAAAGAGCACTCTGGTTTCAGTGCAGAGAGTGGTTCAAGGGGTAAAGATAAGAGAGGGAGAGGCTAGTCAGGAGGCTGGTTTCCAGATGACAAACGATAGTGCCATGAGGAGAACAACACTTAATAAATTGGGTGTGGAGGACAAGCAAAGAGAGAGGAATCAAAGAAAATACTAGTTTGGGATCTGAGCAATTGAGTAAAGGATGGTGCCATTCATGATGATAGAGATCACAGGAAGAGAAAAGAGTCTGTGAATGTTCCCTCTAAAGTATAAGAGGAAAACAATGGGAAGAAAGAAAGAGAGAGAGAAAGGACAGGAAGAAGGAAGAGAGGAGAAAACATAGTATTAGGCCCCCGATACTATTCTACAAACATCCATTTGACTTAATTTATTCATCCCAATAACCCTGTAAAGTAATATGATGCCCCTATTCTGCAGTTTTCAACCTGGGCCTTCTAATTCCAAGTCCAACACTCTATTAGACCTCATTTCTTTCTCTATGAAAAAAAAAAAAACCTCTATAGAGGAATAAAAAGAATTTTAAGAGAAAGCTGTATTTTCTTACATTAATTAATACTGCTTTGGCTCAGTATTATTAAATATTTTTCTATTCAAGCTTTTTTTGGGGGTAACTTTAACCTCCTTGTTCCTGAAGCTATAGATCAGAGGATTGAGCATAGGCACCACAATGGCATAGAACACGGTGGACACTTTCCCTTGGTCCATGGACAAAATAGAAGAAGGATGAAGATACGTGAATGCCCCTGACCCAAAGAAAACAGAAACGACAATTATATGTGAGCTACAAGTGCTGAAGGCTTTGGACCTTCCTTCAGTGGAACGGATGTGAAGGATGCTGGCGAGGATAAAAGTGTAAGAGACAATGATAGTGAAGCTGGGCACGCCAACATCAAAGCCCACAACAATGAGAACTACCAGTTCATTGACGTGAGTGCTTGTGCAGGAGAGCTCCAGGAGGGGGAGGATGTCACACATGTAGTGGTTGATGGTGTTGGCATCATAGAAGGTCAGCCTCAGCATGCATCCTGTGTGGGCCCAGGCACCAATAAATGCCCCCACATATACAATCACAGCCAGCAGAGAACAGACCTAAGGGTCATGGTGACTGTATACAGCACGGGCTTGCAAATGGCCACATAGCGATCATAGGCCATTACTGTTAATACATAGCACTCTGCACTGACAAAGAAGCAGTAGAAAAAGAGCTGAGTCATGCATCCTGCATAGGAAATGGTGTTCAGCTCAGACACAAAGTTTCCCAGCAGTTTTGGGGTGATGAGGGAAGAGTAACAGAGGTCAATAAAGGATAAATTGAAGAGGAAGTAGTACATGGGGGTGTGGAGGTGAGAATTCTGTCCTATTAGAGTGACCAAGCCCATGTTTCCTGCCACAGTGACAATGTAGATTCCTAGGAAAAGGAAGAACAGGGGCAGCTGGATCTCTGAATATTTGGTTAAACCCATAAGGATAAACTCAGTGACTAAGGAACTGTTTCCCATATCCATGCTCTTCCAGTAGGATCTGAAAGATAGGAGAGTAGAATCATATTGAGGCAGAATCCAGATTTCCTATGCAATCCCATGCCCAGTCTATTCTGGAGCCAAGAAGCCAATGGACTCTATTGAGGTTTAACTACTTTACAGGAAGCTGGGATCTGGCTCTGCTCATACAAGGAAGACAAGTAGATGGGAGGCATCAACATAGTTTCAAGTAACACTGGAAGAAATATTTCAAGAGGGGATGAAGTATAGATATTTCTCATCTTTTCTCTGCTTCAATTTGCCATTAATACTTTTTATTCCTTCGTTTCTTCCAGTTTGTACTTGTTAATCTTTAATCACCACACTTTGGCTACCTGTGCTGGCCACAGATACAGACTGGACACTGTATAGGGTGGAGATCATGAGCGCATGTCCATAGCAGAATTGGAGAAACAGACTTGCAGAGACTCTTTGGTTTCCCAAGCACACATATCAAGAAAGTCATTAAGTCAGGAATGGAAGCTGGGTTTCCTTCATAGGAAATTCTCTAAGGATTGGAGGCAATCCTTCTGCAAACCCCATAATCTCAGCACTACTTATAATCTCTATTTTCTTCCTATGCAGCCCTGTAATCATCAGGGCTAGAGTTGGTAAAAGCAGAAAAGTTTTTGCTTTCCATGGCTCTGGGGTTTGAAAGACATAAAAACATAAAGAGTTCAATGCTTACTCTTCTTTGCCTAGTGGCATCACAACTGCCTTGTGGTTTCCTCTCCAACACTGCTCTCCAAAAGGAAAGTTCTGTTGCTGTGGGCAGTAAAAGAGCTGAACCAAACACTTCGTCTTCTGTTTACGTGGAGGGCTCAGAGCATTTATAATCTCAGTCTTGGACTTGTTCTGAGACTCATTCAGATAAAGATCATTATTTTTAATAATGATTTTCCCCAAAGGGGATCATTAAACTATTAAAAAAAGAATATAAACAGCACTCTTTGTTTTCAACATAATAACAGGGAGCATCATGTATGTGATCTTATTCTGAGCTTGGAGGTCTTGGGGGTTTGACACAGGGGCTTTCCCAGGAGACTTTCCATAGTTCAAACCCTTTGGGAAGGACAGGTGTATGAAACTGTACACAGATGAAAATGCTTATACCCTGGTGTCTTTGGAAGCTCAATATTCTACTCAAAATTGTACATTCTTCTAGCACAAATGAGGTAGAGATCTTTTCTCTCTTCTTTCCCCTAGTGCTTCTTTGGCTTTAGGCACAACTAACACATAGCTAATAATATTTTAAACACCTATACAATATTACATGTACATACATATCCTCGCACACATGATCATATGATGCATTCTTTGTATCTTTTAGACACACCACTTCCTGGACCTTTTTCCTGGCATTCTCTTTCCTGTCTTAGTTCCCCTTCATCCATCATGCCCCAATTATTTATGTTTACAACTTACAATTCTTTCCTTATTTTCCTAATTGCTGATATAACCAAATAGATTTATAGGGGCCTTACAATTGACCATAGCTGCATATTTTTTGACCTCTTGCTTTTGTCATTTAATAATAGTGCATTAAAATATTTCCAAAATTCTATGTTTAGACATATCATAACTTATCCAACAACACCACATTGAGAAATCCATTATTTTTCCATTCTTTTACCACCAAAAGCAATGGTAAAATAGCCATCATTGTGCATACATCTTGATGTACCAGTACTTTTATTTCAATGGTATAAATTCCCAGAATGTTCTTTTAATTAATATCAGATGGTTTTTTCCAAAGACTATAATAATTCACATCTCTGCAAGCAATGTATAAAACTACCTTTTCTTCCCCACTTACATCAATAGACAGATCATCTAAACCGAAAATTAACAAGGAGACAGTGGCTTTGAATAACTCACTGGACCAGATGGACTTAACAGATATATTCAGAACATTCCATCCTAAAACAACTTAATACATATTCTTTTCAAGTGCACACAGAACATTCTCCAGGATAGATCACATATTAGACTACAAAACAAGCCTCAATAAATTCAAGAAGATCAAAGTCATACCATGCATCTTTTCTGACCACTATGCTATGAAACTAGAAGTCAACCACAAGAAAAAATCTGGAAAGACCACAAATACATGGCGGTTAAAGAACATCCTACTAAGCAATGAATGGGTCAACCAAGAAATAAAAGAAGAAATAAAAAAATGGAAACAAATGAAAATGAAAACACAATGGTCCAAAATCTTTGGGATTCTGAAAAAGTGGTCCTAAGAGGGAAGTTATAACAATACAGGCCTACCTCAAGAAGCAAGAAAAATTTCAAATAAACAACCTAACTTTACATCTTAAAGGAACTAGAAAAAGAACAAACAAAACCTAAAACCAGCAGAAGGAAGGAAATAATAAAGATGAGAGCAGAAATAAATGATATAAAAACTAAAACAACAACAACAAAAAACCAATAGATCAATGAAACCAGGAGTTGGTTCTTTGAAAAAAAAAATCAATTAAATTGATAAACCTCTAGCCAGACTCATCAAGAAAAAAAAAGGACTCAAATAAATAAAATAAAAAATGACAGAAGAGAAATAACCAACACCATAGAAATACAAAGGATTATAAGAGAATATTATGAAAAATTATATGCCAACAAATTGGACAATTCCTAGAAACATATAAACTATCAAAACTGAAACAGGAAGAACTAGAAAATTTGAACAGACCAATAAACAGCAAAGAAATTGAATCAGTAATCAAACTCTCACAAACAAAAATCCAGGGCCAGATGGCTTCACAGGCAAATTCTACCAAACATTTAAAGAAGAATTACTACCTATTCTTAAACTATTCCAAAATATAAAAAAGGAAGGAAAACTTCCAAATTCATGAGACCAGCTTTACCTTGATACCAAACCCAGATAAAGACCCCACTAAAAAAGAGAACTACAGGCCAATATCCCTGATGAACCTAGATGCAAAAACTCTCAGTAAAATACTAGCAAACCAAATCCAACAACACATTAACTGAAGGTTACCAGAGAGGAGGGGGGTGGGAGGATGGATTAAATAGATGATAGAATTAGGGAGTATGCTTGTTGTGATGAGTACCAGGTGTTGCATGAAGTGTTGATCACTATATTGTACATCTGAAACCAATATTACACTTTATGATAACTATCTGGAATTTAAGTAAAAACTTTATAAAAAAGTGGGTTGCATCCCATGCCTTAGTTATTACACAGTGATCTTATAAAATATAAGACTTGAAGTCCGTGTATGTGAGAGTGCGTGTGTGTAGGAAGGCAGTATAAACATAAGTGGATGATGGAGATCTATAAATTTGGGGTTCAGAAATTAAAGGAATATAGAAATCAAAACCCCTTTTTCTTCTGCTTTATCAACCTTTAACTATAGTACACTCTAATCATTCCAAATTTGATCCTGAGCAGCAATAGCAGCTTGCTTAAAGAAAGTGTCCATTAAACAAAATCAGGATGTAATCAGGGAACTTTCTTTAACTAGGAGGACCATTTTCCATTAAGCATTGAAACTAGAAGTGTTCACACTGACTTAGAAACAGCTCTGTCCTAGTTCACAGGCCCAGGCGAATCTCATGTCTTACCTGTTTAACTTTCAGCTGTAAAATTTCAGTACAGTTATATATATATTTCTCTCATTATTTCATTCATTCCATTCAGATAACTCAAAAAAAAAAAAAAACTGTTAAGGATAACACTTTGTTTTACACATAAAACACCCTAACTTGATTCCCTTCCTTTGAGAGAAGTCCAAATAGAGCTTGAGTTGCTAACTAAAAGTTATAAAATAAGTTTTTTTTTTTTTTTTTTTAAAGATTTTATTTATTTGGGGTGCCTGGGTGGCTCAGTTGGTTAAGCGTCTGCCTTCGGCTTAGGTCATGATCCCAGAGTCCTGGGATGGAGCTCGGCATCAGGCTCCCTCCTCAGCAGGGTGTCTGCTTCTCCCTCGGCCTCTCCCTTGGCCCCTCCCCCCATTCATGCTTGTGTGCTCTCTTGCTCTCTCTCTGAAATAAATAAATAAAATCTTCAAAAAAATTTTTTAAAAAAAGAATTTATTTGTTAATTTGAGAGAGAGAGAGAGCATGAGCGCGGGGAAGAGCAAAGGAAGAAGGAAAAGCAGACTCCCCGCTGAGCAGGAAGCCTGACACAGGGCTCAAATGACCTGAGCCTAAAGCAGTCGCTTAACCAACTGAGTCACCCAGGTGCCCCTAAGTTTCTTTAAAACTTTGCCAAACCTAGATTTTACAAGTTTTATTTAAACTTTTGTTACTTTTTTCAAAAATAATCTGAAAAAATGGAAACTAATTTGAAAGAAAGCTTACCTCTCTAAAAATGAAACAAATTTAATTTATATTTTCAGACTTCTCAAATGAAAGATTAGTGACCAGGTTTCACACATACTTGGGGCCACCTCAGATAGTGATAAATATATAACAGAGTGGCGGACACACCTCTGCAATGTCTATAGAGGTCCCCAAATAGCACAGGTATTATTTACTTACGTAGATACACTTCAATCTCAGTAAGGAAAACAATTTTATCAAAACAGACAGTAGGGGAACCTAAGGTGCCTCGCTTGGTTGAGCATCTGACTCTTGATTTTGGCTCAAGTCATGATCTCAGGGTCAAAAGATTGGGCCCTGCGTGGGGCTCCATTCTGGGTGGGGAGCCTGCTTGGGATTCTCTCTCTCCCTCTCTTCCTCTACCCCTCCTCCCCTCCCTCTCTAAAAAAAAAAGAAAAGAAAAAAAGGGGGGGAACAGTAAATAAACAAAAAAAGAAAGAAAGAAAACACCAACCTAGATCAATCATTTTATATAAATAAACTTAAGTGAAAATCAAGCATATTAATATTGGAGTCAGGAGATGTGGTTATGAGTAGTCATGAAAAACATCTACAAACAAACAGGCAAACACACCAGTCATGCCAACTTTCACAATATCTAAATCTTAAGTGGAGATTAGAAAACAAGTAAAATTGAAAATATTATTAAAGTTATCTTACAAAATGTTGACATTATCCCTTGGTTAAGATCAAGGTTTTTTAGAGTAAAAATTTTTTGCCTCTTTTCTCAAAAGAAAAATAATCTGACATCCTATTACAGAAAAGACATTGTCATAATTTGATTTACTCACTGAAAGTTTCTTTTTTATAACTTTATTTATTTATTTATTTATTTTTAAAGATTTTAAAAATTATTTATTGTTATGTTAATCACCATACATTACATCATTAGTTTTAGATGTAGTGTTCCATGATTCATCGTTTGTGCATAATACCCAGTGCTCCATGCAGAACGTGCCCTCTTTAATACCCACCACCAGGCTAACCCATTCTCCCACCCCCCTCCACTCTAGAACCCTCAGTTTGTTTTTCAGAGTCCATCGTCTCTCATGGTTCGTCTCCCCCTCCAATTTCCCCCCTTCATTCTTCCCCTCCTGCTATCTTCTTCTTTTTTTTTTTCTTAACATATATTGCATTATTTGTTTCAGAGGTACAGATCTGTGATTCAACAGTCTTGCACAATTCACAGCGCTCACCAGAGCACATAACCTCCCCAATGTCTATCACACAGCCACCCCATCCCTTCCACCCCCCACCACTCCAGCAACCCTCAGTTTGTTTCCTGAGATTAAGAATTCCTCATATCAGTGAGGTCATATGATACATGTCTTTCTCTGTTTGACTTATTTCGCTCAGCATAACACCCTTCAGTTCCATCCACATCGTTGCAAATGGCAAGATCTCATTCCTTTTGATGGCTGCATAATATTCCATTGTATATATATACCACTTCTTCTTTATCCATTCATCTGTCGATGGACATCTGGGCTCTTTCCACAGTTTGGCTATTGTACTCACTGAAAGTTTCTTTCAAATTATCATTGCTTTCCTAATTGCAACTTGAGGGTTCTGTACCTTAAATTTGTAAGAAGTAGCATATAGAAGCCAGCAAAAAACAGGAGTGAATTAGTTGTTCTCATGTCCCCAGGTCCTGGGGAGGTTAACTTTTTTTTTTATCAAATAACTTGAGAAATCCTGTGATCCCCATAATATTTCTAGAGCCTTCCAGGAAGAGGAGGAGAATCATAAGAATGGACTTTTATCATATATCATTTTGCTTTCTGGATTCCTTCTTCCTAAATTGAGTTTTAATCACTATTCACTGCTTTATCTTTTGAAATGTCTTCTATCTACCTAGTTCCCTAAATGTGACGACAGCTTTTCACTTTCATTCCTCCAAACACTACAGCTGTACATTCACTGTACACTATAAATTTTATGAAAGCTTTATAAACTGTATTTTTATACCACTATAAAGAGCAGGATTAAAACTGATTTGGAAACGTGGTTTCTAAATCCTCATGACCACTCTGCACACCGAGACTTTATATTTATTGGCCAAGTGTCTTGTTGAGCCCTGGCCCAATTATATGTTCTGGACTCCTTTCCCTCCTATGCCTTGCTGTGTGAATTACATGTATGTGCAAACATCCCAAATTCATTTTATTTTTTTAAGTTTTTATTTAAATTCCAGTTAGTTAACATACAGTGTAATATTAGTTTCAGGAGTACAATATAGTGATTCAATACTTCCATACATCACTCGGTGCTCATCACAAGTGTATTCCTTAACTCCCATCACCAAATTCATTTTGCTTTAATTTTGAAAAAGTAACATTTCATTTGAGCCGATCATTTCTGAACTGTACTTGCCCCAAAAGCTTTCCCTTCCTCAATGGAAAAAAAATTAAAAAAAAATCAAATTGTTCTCCTAAACAAACAAACAAAAGAAATACCCACCCTGAGAGAAATTCATGTGTCATCCTGGAACAAAGCACAATCAATTTTCAAATTAGAAATGCTTTCTTGTTTTCCATGCTTATGGAAACAAAAAGTAATAGAATAAAGTAGAAGCAAAGTACACTACAAAGAGTGGTAGATTGAAGTCAGAAGACTAAGAGTTTAGACTTTTTCCTTTAGAAGAGAGACAACTCTAAGTCACTAGCTACTCTGAGCTTTACTTTCCAATCCATGCAATAAACATATTTTGACAACCTGTTATGTGCAGGGTTGACCAAGCAAAGGTAAGAAAACTCTTTGCAAAAGAAGGCATGATGCACAGTGTTTACAGATGCAAAGTCATTTCTACTTGACAGTCTTTATGGAACCTTCCATCTCTGGCGTTAAAGGGAACACATTCTTGTTCAGTGAATGCTGGAAGGGTGAGAGTAGGAACACATTGTCCCCTTCATGCTGCCAGTGCAAGTGGCAGATAAGACATCCTTAATGACAGTATGTCACCCGAATGTTCCTTGATTTGATCATTTGTAGACAAGTCTTCTATTTCCAGAAAGAAAACTATAAGTTCAAAATTATAAAAAATAATAATAATAAATAATAAATAGATAATTTTTTAAAAAAGATTTTATTTATTTATTTGACAAAGAAAAACAGCGAGAGAGAGAACACAAGCAGGGGAAGCTGGAGAGGGAGAAGCAGGTTCCCCGCAAAGCTGGGAGCCCAATGTAGGGTTCAATCCCAAGACCCTGGGATCATGCCCTGAGCTGAAGGCAGATGCTTAACGACTGAGCCACCCAGATGTCCCATAAATTTCTTTCTTAATATTATTACTAATGGGGCACCTGGGTGGCTCAGTTGGTTAAGCGACTGCCTTCGGCTCAGGTCATGATCCTGGAGTCCCGGGATCGAGTCCCACATTGGGCTCCCTGCTCAGCAGGGGTTCTGCTTCTCCCTCTGCCCTCTTCCTTCTCATGCTCTCTGTCTCTCATTCTCTCTCTCTCAAATAAATAAATAAAATCTTTAAAAAATGTATTATTACTAAATGAAAAAAGGGGAGAAGAAAGTGTGCAAATGGTGAAGAAAGAGAAACCTACTCTACAAAAAGCAAAAATAAATTATTGAGAGAAGATTCAACTCTCCTTCAACATGATAAGAAAGAAATAGGATAAGCAGGCTGCCAATAAAATTGCTGTAATTACAAACAGAAACTCCTTGTCCTGTGACTAAGTGGAGACACTGTTTCTGATCAAAACACTCTCCTACTCACAGTTTTTCTCAGAGCAATTTTAACATCTTTGTTTCTTAAGCTGTAAATGAAAGGGTTCATCATGGGAACCACGTTGGTATAAAAGACAGAAGAGATTTTTTCCTCATCCATAGACCCAGCAGAAGATGGCTTAAGATACATAAATGCAGTGGATCCAAAGAAGAGAGAAACAGCAATTATGTGAGAACTGCAGATACTGAAGGCTTTGGACCTGCCCTCGGTGGAGCTGATGCTCAGGATGCTGGAGAGGATGAAACCATAAGAGACAAAGATGGTGACACTGGGCACAATCACATTGATGCCTGCCACAATGAAAACCACCAGCTCATTGACATAAGTGCTCATGCAGGAGAGCTGGAGCAGAGGGAGAATGTCACAAAAATAATGGTTGATGGTGTTTACATCACAGAAGGTCAGCCTCAGCGTGCATCCCGTGTAAGCCGTGGCACCTGAAAATGCCATCAAATATGAACCAAGCATAAGGCTGGAACACACTTTAGGGGACATGACAACATTATACAAAAGTGGGTTACAGATGGCCACATAGCGATCATAGGCCATTGACGTCAGCACATAGCATTCAGAGATAGCAAAAAAACAAAAAAAGTAAAGCTGGGTCATGCACCCCAGGTAGGAGATAATATTCTTTCTTGATAAGAAGTTAATCAGCATTTTGGGTGTAAACACAGAAGAATAGCAGAGGTCTATGAAGGACAAATTGAAGAGGAAAAAGTACATGGGGGTGTGGAGGTGTGAATTCAGCCCAATTAGAGTTATCAAGCACAAATTTCCCAACACAGTGACCACATACATGACTAGAAACAGACAGAAGAGGGGGAGCTGGAGATCTGGTACGTCTGTTAGCCCCATCAGAATGAATTCAGTCACAAAATAAGCATTTCCAGGAACCATTCTTCTCTAAGAGGATCTGTGAGCACAGAAAAATAGGGTTACATAAGGAAACAACTCAGCTCTCCTTGAAAGATCTTGTACTAAAGAGAGTGTATACACTGGAGATGCCTGAGAGGAGCCCAACTAGACACAGAGAATCTACCTTTACCGCTATCACGAACCTGAGGAACACTAATTCTCCCTTTATTAAAGCCTTTATAAGCTAAATATAACAAAGGGCATCACAAACAGCCTCGAGAGGCAAGGCCAATGAACTTGACCTTTGGAAACGACTGCTGGAAAAACCAAGGGAGAAGGGAGAAGTTGGGACCAGGACAGAATCATCTGTCTCGAATTTCACTATGTCTTCATTCACTTGACCCTCTCCTCACCAGTAAAATAAGAGGTAGAATCCTTAGCAACCCCATGCTGGCCTCAAATGCAGGTTACACTTGATGGAGTGAGAATTTAAGAACACTGGTTTCTGACCTAAATGAGGGACCAGGGTCTAGGGGAGGCTGAGTTACTGCCCCACGTCACAGAGTAAAAGCCATAAATCCAGAAGAGTGAGAGTTCCATCCATAGAGAGGGAACTTACCGATGGAGATACTGCATCCCCTGCACCCCCAAATTTCTGAACATTCTCTTATCTCCCTCAAACACATTCTCTTGCCAGCCTCACTTGAATGTCAATGCAGAAAATGGGAAAGAAAGTGGCATATCTCAGACCTCTGAACTTCCATCTCAAAACAAGGAATATGTTATTATAAATGGAATTCAGATACTCACCCTCCTTAGGTCAGAAAAACCTCAGTGTTCTCAGGTGTTATGCACAAACAATGAATGATGGAACACTACATCAAAAACTAATGATGTAATATATGGTGATTAACATAACAATAAAAAAGTAAAAAAGAAAAAAAGAAAAACCTCAATGTTCTCTTATCCTTGGTATTTACCCCCATGGTCCTGGAAACGCAATTTCAGGCTGGGAGGTTTTGATTCTAAGAGGATTCAACCTGACATAAATTCAGATACACCCTTGAAATCTTCCTGATCATACTTTCTGATTATGACTTTGAGTCCTCTTGAGAAGCAGAGAAAAATAAAGCCTTTATTATTATCATCACATTTACTACCTATTGGACATAGATTTAAAATGAGTTTAAGGATATAACACACTTGGTTATAAACAGGGTAGAAGCTTGATCAGTCTTTTCCCTCAGGGACCAGATTTTATGTGTAAACGAATAAGGAGATTGTGTACCCTGGGCCACGACATGTCTTTAGTTCCTTAGGGACTCAATATTTCACTCATCTTCACTTCACTCTAGGGATTGTACATCTCTAGATTCAAAGTAAAGTCCCATCTTTCCCTTACCTTCATCTCTAAAGGGAAATCTGTGTTGTTTCATCTCTTCTTTGTTCACATATCCTAAATGGACATTTTTTTCTGCAAGGGTTCTGCCTCCAGGCTTCCTTATTTCTTGATCTCAAATTTCTCAAAGATTGCAATAACTCAGTTGTTCTCTGTCCTGGAATTTCTCTAAAATAATTTGAAATTCTCTATGTTCCTTCTCAAGTTTATACTTTAATCACCTACTGGAAATTTCTACCTGACCTGCTTACTATCATTTTATGCAACATTTCAGTAACTGGGGTTATCAATTTCTTTTCATCACAGAAGAGAGTAGGGGCAATGGAGTTGGAGGGTATGTGTATGAATCCTATCTTCCTACTTCCACTCTTACTCCCAATAATACTTTGGGCAAGTTACTTAATTTCTGTTTCTTTGGTTCATTTTTGTAAAATAAGGATGACAAAAATAGCATCTCTTTCATTGGATTGTTGTGATAATTAAATTTTTATTTTAGGTTTTTTGAAGTTTTTATTTAAATTCCACTTAGTTAAGGTACAGTGTAATATTAGTTTCAGGTGTACAATATAGTGATTCAACACTTCTATACAGCCCCCAGTGCTCAACACACCAGGTCCACTCCTTCATCCCCATCACCTAGTTCACCCATCCCCCATCCACCTCCCCTCTGGGACCTATCAGTTTGTTCTCTATAGTTGAGTCTGTTTCTATGAGAGACAATGGACTCTGAAAAACAAACTGAGGGTTCTAGAGGGGAGGGGAGTTTGACGATGGGTTAGCCTGGTGATGGGTATTAAAGAGGGCACGTTCTGCATGGAGCACTGGGTGTTATGCACAAACAATGAATCATGGAACACTACATCAAAAACTAATGATGTAATGTATGGTGATTAACATAACAATAAAAAAATTTTTTAAAAGAGTCTGTTTCTTGATTTGTCTCTTTCTCTCTCTTTATCTTTCTCTCTCTCTCTTTAGTAATATCATTAGAACAGTGCCTGGCATATAATAATAGTCAATAAATGTCAGTGGTCATTATTTATATCCTCATGAATACATCATAATACTCATCAGACATTTTTTCCCCTTAAGTCCTATGTTCCCCTATAAACTATAAGTTCTATAAGGACAAACATCTCCTCTGTCTTGCTTAGTACTTTGCTCCTGGGCTTAAGATCAGTGCAGAGCATAAAAAGAAATTCAATGAATATTTCTGAAAATCATGTTGTTCTTTGGCTACAAAACTCCAGAAAACATTCCACATTTCTCATGTGCTAAGCAATAGTATCTACAACCATAGTGACCTCTATCTTTGTCCCTCAGCCACCACACAGCCTCTTCAATTTTAACTGAACTGTACTGCTAAACTGTAGTACCTCCTATTATTCTAGCATTTTCCCACATAATTCCTCTTATTTAGCCATGGGCACTGCTGCTAGAATAAGCTTTGAAAGCAAAACTCTGTCCCCACCACCCTTAGTTTAAGAACTTTCAGTGATTTTCCATTACCCATTGGGCAATTGATATTTTGTAATAAAAGTATGTCTCAAAATTATGATTAATTCTTGGATAAAATTAAAGAAGAAATTGAGTCAGAGTTATACTTAGTAGGAAGACTTGAAAGAACTATTTTGATTGATTTAAGTATTTTGCACATATTAAGTGTTATACAAACTTTTAGCATTCTCATAAATATAAGAAAAAATATTGGAGAATGTTTACATTTCAAAGACCATAGGGTATAGTGAACAAAGATCACAGTCCAGGGGAACCAAAGATAAGAGTTAAAATTTAAGTTTAAATCTGCACAAACTCACCTTCTCCTCATGATAAATTAGTTTCTCTCTTCAGTGTTTCCCAAAAAGGAATAAGAATCTCACGAAGATTTTCATTTGTTTAAGTAACATATTTTTTATTTAATATCCTAGGAACATAACCTTCAACCTATGTTACTAGCTAGAAAGTTTCTAGCTTCAAGTTACAGAATGCTCAATTAAAAACCCATTTTAAACAGGAGCTTGTTTCTCTCACCTAGCAATAAGCTTAAAACTAGATTAACTTAGGTTTGCTTCAGCAACAAATCATTCTCATCAAGAATTCAGTCTCTTCCATTTCCCCATCCTCAGTTGGTTGATCTTCATTCTCAGGCTTGTTATCTCATGGTCACAAAATGGTTGCCATAGCTCCAAGAATGACATCTAAACACCAATATATCCAAAGAAGAAAGCAAGCAACAAGGCAAAAGAATTCTTTCACGTATCTCTTTATAGCATGAAGTAAATCATCTCTAGAGGCCAATAGATTATTTCCTTTATGTCTTTGCAGTCATGTGGCTATGCCACATGGCCAACCCAGCTGCAAGGAAAACTGACAAAAATGAGAATCTCCCATTTTCAGCCTCTATCAAAAAAGGAAGTTTCTGTCATTAAGAATACTTGAAGGAGTAATATCTATTGGATAGAGCATCAACACAATCTGCCACCAACAAAGAGCTTGTAAAAGATATTTGTAATAGGGACTGTGTTTTTCAGTTTAAATATAGAATATAATTGTTATTTTTAAAGTAAATTCACTGTTTTAAGCTTTAAATCAATGCAATTACCTTGAGATATTAAAATCATGTTATAAATATATTTGTATCTGTGTGTGGATAAGTAAACATATATAAGTATATTTTTACACATACACTACTTATATGTATGTGGTGAGGAGAGAAGGAAGAGCATCATTTTATAATATGAGAGGGTCCTCCTATTAGTAAAAAAGCATCAGACACTGAATGTTTCAAACTGTGTAAAATAAAGAGTGTCTCCAAACAGAAAACAATAACTCATGTTACCATAAATTTTTTTTTCATGGTACCTCCTAAAAGAGAAATATGAAACAGATTGCCAGGCACTAAATATCGGGATGGATAAAAATTAAGATTATACCTTTTGAAATTTTAATTTTAGGTTTCTTTGAAGTATCTTCTTAGCTTTCTATCTCTTATTTAGATTCTTCCCAATATATTGCATAATATTTGAAAGTACTAGACTAACTAAATTAGGTAAGAAAAGGGAAATTTCATTATGCAGAATTTTGGAAAAGGATCTAAGGTAAACTGAAAATTATTAATTATATAAATTGAGGTTTAAATTCTTGCTAAGAAACTCCACAACTGGAACACCTGGGTGGCTCAGTCGGTTAAGTGTCTGCCTCGGGCTCAGGTCATGATCCTGGAGTCCTGGCATTGGAGTCCTGCATCGGGCTTCTTGTTCATCGAGGAGCCTGCTTCTCCCTCTGCCTGCTGCCTGTCCCCCCTCCCCCCACTCCAGCTTGTGCTCTCTCTCTCTGATAAATAAATAAAATCTTTAAAAAACAAAAACAAAAAAACTCCACAACTGCTTATTATATTAAAAAGGAGACACTGGGCTCCCTTCAGGGGCATCCTTGTACCAACCCTGGCTCCCATTTGAAGAAGGTCTGATTATAAATAAGAAAGCTTCAAGTAGAAGTTATGGTGTATTAAAAACAGATCAAAAGAATGGAAATCCTGTGAGTGTAGGCAATGAACAATTACATTTCTGAAAAATAGGACTCAGAAATGTGCCCTAGCAAATCCTACAGTGTCACGATACATGTATTAGTTAAAGAGAGGTGCAATAATGTGGAGTTTAAGGTATTGGGTATGAGTGTCCTACCAGTGACCCACTTAGAGGAAAACTCTTCTTACCTCTGATATTTGTTAGATCATAAATTCTCTAAACAGCCTAGAACATAACTCATGATAAAGGAGAGAAGGAACACTGGGTCTGCTGATTTGCTTAAAGTTATCTTTTGCCAAAAAAAAAAAAAAAAGTCCTGGTTGCTTTTAGGAGATAAACTGTAGGAGGCAATGGATGAAGCAGGCATTTAATTAGGAGGGTTTTGTGTTAATGCTAGTAAGAGACAATAGTTTCTCAAATCAAGGTGGTAGTGTCATAGTTGTGATATATAGGGTAGTTATGTCTATATTATATATATGCTTTATGTGTATGTATATATTATGTATTATGTTTTAATACGATACTCCATTTCACTTAGTAAAAGTCCAACTTTCTCAACTACTAACAATTTCCACCATGATCTTGCCCCGTGTTACATGTCTGTCCTTGTCTCCTTCAACTCTTACTCTTATTCCTTTTTTTTTAGTCTTTTTTTTATTATTATGTTATGTTACTCACCATACATTACATCATTAGCTTTTGATGTAGTGTTCCATGATTCATTGTTTGCATATAACACCCAGTGCTCCATGCAGAACGTGCCCTCTTTAATACCCATCACCAGGCTAACCCATCATCCCACCCCCCTCCACTCTAGAACCCTCAGTTTGTTTTTCAGAGTCCATCGTCTCTCATGGTTCGTCTCCCCCTCCAATTTCCGCCCCCTTCATTCTTCCCCTCCTGCTATCTTCTTCCTTTTTTTTTTAAACATATAATGTATTATTTGTTTCAGAGGAACAGATCTGTGATTCAACAGTCTTGCACAATTCACAGCACTCACCATAGCACATACCCTCACCAATGTCTATCACCCAGCCACCCCATCCCTCCCACCTCCCACCACTCCAGCAACCCTCAGTTTGTTTCCTGAGATTAAGAATTCCTCATATCAGGGAGGTCATATGATACATGTCTTTCTCTGATTGACTTATTTCGCTCAGCATAACACCCTCCAGTTCCATCCACATCGTTGCAAATGACAAGATCTCATTCTTTTTGATGGCTGCATAATATTCTATTGTATATATATAGCACTTCTTCTTTATCCATTCATCTGTCGATGGACATCTTGGCTCTTTCCACAGTTTGGCTATTGTGGACATTGCTGCTATAAACATCAGGGTGCATGTACCCCTTCGGATCCCTACATTTGTATCTTTGGGGTAAATACCCAGTAGTGCAATTGCTGGATCGTATGGTAGCTCTATTTTCAACTTTCTGAGGAACCTCCCTACTGTTTTCCAGAGTGGCTGCACCAGCTTGCATTCCCACCAACAGTGTAGGAGGGTTCCCCTTTCTCCGCATCCCCGCCAACATCTGTCATTTCCTGACTTGTTAATTTTAGCCATTCTGACTGGTGTGGGGTGGTATCTCATTGAGGTTTTGATTTGGAGTTCCCTGCTGCCGAGTAATGCTGAGCATTTTTTCATGTGTCTGTTGGCCATTTGGATGTCTTCTTTGGAAAAATGTCAGTTCATGTCTTCTGCCCATTTCTTGATTGGATCATTTGTTCTTTGGGTGTTGAGTTTAAGAAGTTCTTTATAGATTTTGGATACTAGCCCTTTATCTGATATGTCATTTGCAAATACCTTCTCCCATTCTGTCAGTTGTCTTTTGGTTTTGTTGACTGTTTCTTTTGCTGTGCAAAAGCTTTTTATCTTGATGAGATCCCAATAGTTCATTGTTGTCTTTGTTTCCCTTGCCTTTGGCGATGTTTCTAGGAAGAAGTTGCTGCGGCTGAGGTCGAAGAGGTTGCTGCCTGTGTTCTCCTTTAGGATTTTGATGGACTCCTGTCTCACGTTGAGGTCTTTCAACCATTTGGAGTCTATTTTTGTGTGTGGTGTAAGGAAATGGTCCAGTTTCATTCTTCTGCATGTGGCTGTCCAATTTTCCCAACACCATTTGTGAAGAGACTGTCTTTTTTCCATTAGACATTCTTTCCTGCTTTGTCAAAGATTAGAGAGCTTTCCCCCTAAGGTCAGGAACACCTTAGCAGGGATGTCCACTATCACCACTGCTATTCAACATAGTATTAGAAGTCCTAACCACAGCAATCAGACAACAAAAAGAAATAAAAGGCATCCAAATCGGCAAAGAAGAAGTCAAACTCTTACTCCTTTTATTCAGTATAGTAGCCCTTTCTGTATCCTCAAACATGCCAGAAGTATCACCTTAGGAGTTTTTGCATTGGACAGTAATCTTCCTTAAAAAGGTATTTTTCCAGGGGTAGCACCTGGGTGGCTCAGTGGGTTAAGCATCTGCATTTGGCTCAGGTCATGATCTCAGGGTCCTGGGAGTGAGCCCCAGGAAAGGCTCCCTGCTCAGTGGGTAGTCTGTTTCTCCCTCTCCCTCTACCCTTCCCCCTGCTTGTGCTCATGTGTGCGCACTCTCTCTCAAATAAATAAAATCTTTTTAAAAAGATTTTTCCAAATACTCACTTTAAATATCACCTTCTCAGTGAATTAGGATCCGTGTCCAATTTACCTTTGTATTCTCAATATTTAACACATTTTCTGACAGGATTCTTCCTCTCTTTGGATTGCTTCTTCCTAGATGCCAGGTGGCTGGGATGTGGCTACTATGGTAAGTCTCTTAAAAGGCAAGTTTATTTTGACTGACTCCAAAATATTCTATTTGAAGAGTCTGCTTAAGAGCTACTATTTAAATAAATATTTTTATTTTAAAATAAGAGAAAATTTATGGCCATAAAACTGGTTGGGTTCATGGAGGAACACAACACATCTGCCTCTTCATTTCCTACTAAGGGAAGCTGCTCTTCAATTTTATTTTCTTTTAATTCCCTGTTCAATTTCCCATTCATTTTGATGAAGTATTTGTAACCTATTGTACCTCAGGAAATTAATTTTTTAAAAAAATTCTAAATGTAGATACAGATCTAGCCTTAGAGTTCTCACATAATATTTTGACAACAGGTTTAAGTCAAAATTAAGTAGAGGAAAAGGGTGAAATGAAGCAATGACCTAGATATGGAAACTCAGTTTATTACTAAAAATGAATATTGTTAAATTTAGTAGTGTTTAAGTAAAACTAAATACAAAAGCCATGTTTTAAATTTTTTTATTGCATAGCTGCTAAATGTTTACTAATCCTTACCTGTTTGAATAAAGTCATATATTCTAATTAAGGAGAAAACTCCTGTTTTAAATCTCATGAATCATCAAGGAGGGCATGTGATGTGCTGAGCAACTGATAAATTATTAAACACTACATTTGAAACTAATGATGTTCTATATGGTGGCTAATTGAATTAAATTAAAAAATAAATAAATAAATAATAAATAAATCTCATGTATCTCAGTACTAACTTAAAGCTACCAATTAATTCTATGTGCAAAGAAAAAAAAATCTGAAAGACAAAATCAGGAGGCCACCATATTAAATCTTTAGTAAACTGACATCAAATACCACTATCTTGCAACTCACTACAACTACTATATGCACCATACCTATAGTTCTGCTACTAATTATACAAATAAATTAGATGAGCACCTATGAGGTACTGGAAAATGAAGAATTAACAATTAATGAAGTAATTGTTACCTCTAGAGATCTTATACTTTAGTAAGGGATGGAGATATTTTCTGGGAAGAGATGCCCAGGACATTCTTCACTAGAAGGTGGGATTCTTCAATCAGATACCCAGTCACTGAAGGTCACTTGACTGAAATATAAAACTAGCTAAAATGCTTAGATTATGATTGATTGGTTTGAGTACAGTCTCCAGTGCTATTTTGGAAATGTAAGAATGTCAAGCAGTTTTTTATATTTATGCATGTACATGTGTATGTATTTGTATATATGACTTGTTCATGGACATGTCTGTCAGCACATGAATGTCTAGCAAACTCTCCACAAATGTCAGGACTATGTCTGGCTGGCCCATAACAATCAAAATGCACATCAAAAGATATCTAAGACAACAAGATTTGTATCTGCTCAGTCTGGCTGATAGCAGGTTTCCTGACTGAACAGACAAGACCAGTTTCTTGAGACCCTCAGATTGTACTTCAGCTCCACCCACCATTCTCACTGAGCATGTATCTACTCCTCTTAGAGAGGTGAGAGAGTGGAAAGTCTTACTTCTTTACTTCCTTGTGCCTGGAACATAGTTGGTATCAAGCACTAAAACATGGTTTTGTTTTATCCATACTTTTTGAGTATGTGCTCTACACAAAGACCCACTTGCTTTAAGGGGAAAAAATCCACTTTATTGAGATTGACAAATGAATATAAAAAGCATTTATAATACAATGTGACACATACTACAGTAGAACCAAATACCAATGGGATGCAAGTCAAAGAAGGGAACCTTCACCTAGTCTTAGGGAATCAGAAAATGCTCCTGAAAAGGTAAGACCAGAGGGCAATAGGATAGGGGAAAACAGGAGGTAGTGATTTCAGGCAGGGGAAAGAGTATGGGACAAGGGTCAAAGGGACATCAGCTACAATACCAATTTTCCAAGATGCAAAAGATAATTTTTCACTCTGTACAGTTTAACCCACAGTTACTTATCCAATACATAGAATTCTATTTAATTTTTATCAGCTACAATTCCAAACTTCAGTTTCAATAAACAAGATTCACAATTAATTGGTACAAATACTTATAACTTGAGGTTTCTTTGAAGAGTAGGAAGGATTTTCAAAATTTAAGGACTAATTAAGTGCCCTTTTTGGTGACAGTATTAGAAGATTCTCACCTAACTAAATGAAAGAGCAAGTGAAAAAAAACACCACTGAATCACAGCTTGAGTAGACTTTTATTAATTTGGGAAATCAATTCATATATTCAAGACTGATTTCTGTCAAAGTAATGTTAATCTGTCCTAATCTCAGTATCAGCGAGGAGTGAGCACTTGTTTTTGGCCCTTATTTTATATAATTGTCCCTTTATCTTAGTTTTTCATGTTTTTTTTAATCTTTATCTCTCTTAGCAGTAACGGCCAAATTGTTCATTTTACCCAACTTTTCATCATCACATTTCACCATCACTTTTATAAATCAAATAAATTATACTGAATTCATGGCAAGTCCAAATAGTGACCTACTTTTAGAAACATAAATCCCACTTAGAGTATATCAATACTAGACCAAGGGTCATTGACTTATTTCACTCTCCACTTTACCTGAGTATAGCAGATTTCTACCTTCAGACTCAGGTCTATCCTTATCTCCAAAAACAATGCTTATCCAAGCAGGCGAGATTATAAAATGCTCTCATCTAATATGCTGGGACTTAGCACAAAGTTACTGCTGAGTCACCTCTGAACTTGAATTACAATTGTGAAACCTGATTCTAATTCAATCACTATGTTTTATAATATTTCCAGTGAGTGAGGCAGTCTTTTCTCTATGCCTAAATATTGCCATATTTCTATATTTTCAAATGGTTTTCATTACAAGTATCAAAAATAATGCCCAAAGAAATTCTTTAGGGAGACTATGAAGAAAGTAGACAGAATTCAGATAAGGAAGTTATATGACATGGATGATATAGAATGAGAGCTATACCCTCTTTACCACACCACCAACCTAAGCATAATGACACATAACATACTATGAACCCATAAAGTGGGACTGTATATTGACTCCTACTTCCACAGACATTGCTGGAAATTCTTCATGGATTTATAAATGGTCTCTGCCCTGGACTGCTTTGCATTGTCCTGTAAGTATTACACTACATATAGTGGTTCTTTTCAATGGCAGCCAATATATATTCAGAAGGCATCCCAGGAGTTTATTCTCATTTTTTGCTTATGAATTATTTGAGTGTTTGTTTTAAGAGGAGCTCTACGGAACCCTCTTACACTGTTGGTGGGAATGCAAGCTGGTGCAGCCACTCTGGAAAACAGTATGGAGGTTCCTCAAAAAGTTGAAAATAGAGCTACCATACGATCCAGCAATTGCACTACTGGGTATTTACCCCAAAGATACAAATGTAGGGATCTGAAGGGGTACATGCACCCTGATGTTTATAGCAGCAATGTCCACAATAGCCAAACTGTGGAAAGAGCCAAGATGTCCATCGACAGATGAATGGATAAAGAAGATGTGGTATATATATACAATGGAATATTATGCAGCCATCTAAAGGAATGAGATCTTGACATTTGCAACGATGTGGATGGAACTGGAGGGTGTTATGCTGAGCGAAATAAGTCAATCAGAGAAAGACATGTATCATATGACCTCACTAATATGAGGAATTCTTAATCTCAGGAAACAAACTGAGGGTTGCTAGAGTGGGGGGTGGGGTGGGAAGGATGGGGTGACTGGGTGATAGACATTGGGGAGGGTATGTGTTATGGTGAGTGCTGTGAATTGTGCAAGACTGTTGAATCACGGATCTGTACCTCTGAAACAAATAATGAAATATATGTTAAGAAAAAAAAAAGAAGAAGAAGATAGCAGGAGGGGAAGAATGAAGGGGGGGAAATCAGAGGGGGAGATGAACAATGAGAGACGATGGACCCTGAGAAACAAACTGAGGGTTCTAGAGTGGAGGGGGGTGGGAGGATGGGTTAGCCTGGTGATGGGTATTAAAGAGGGCACGTTCTGCATGGAGCACTGGGTGTATGCACAAACAAGGAATCATGGAACACTACATCAAAAACTAATGATGTAATGCATGGTGATTAACATAACAATAAAAATTTTTTTTAAAAAGAGGAGCTCTAATCAAAGTTATGTAATCTTAATCTATTGTGAAATTTAGCTTAAATACATAAAAAATTCTAAAAATTACATTGCGCTAATGATTATAAAATTAAAAGCTTATAACAACCATGCAGATGTAAGAATAAAATACTGCCAGAACACTAGAGCCCTCTATTCTCCCTACTTGATAGTAGCTCCATCTATTCTTCCATTCCCCATCCTGATTTTGTGACAATCATTCTCTGGCTTTTCTTTACAGTTTCATCACCAAATAGTGCCTCATCGTCATCTGCACCCAGCCCACAGAAGGTCGAGAATAGGGAAAAGGTACACCTTGTGTCTGGGATTGTATCCATCATGTCTAGAACTCAGTATGTGCCACTCCTCACTGCAAGAAGGCAATGTATGTTCTGGAAGAAGAGATGAACAGCTAGCAATCTCTGCCACACTGGGCTAATCATAGTAGTGCCTACCAAATACCACTGAAGTGAAGATTGAATAAGATAATGAATGTGTGAACTTACTGCTTAACCTGGGACTTAGTGCACACCTAATGATAATGATTATTACAGGCTCTGTGTGCTTCATGTGTTTCCATTTATTGTATAGGCCTGTATTAAATAAGAATATATTCACATTTCTCAATGAGGCAACAGAACTGTCAAATATGACATATGAAAGATACTTTATGGGCATTTTTCTTATTTGAGTGTTCTGTTTTTATTTTGTATTAGCCATGGTTTTACATTGTTCAAGTCTCACTGATTTTTTAAAATATGGTGAATTCTGTATAATAATAATAATAATAATAATAATACCACCCAAGATTTAGAATCAAAACACCCAAGTCTGAGTCTCAGCTGGACCACTTATTAGCTATGATTTGGAACAAGCCATGGACATCTCTGAGCAGTAGTCTCATCATCTATGAAATGGGAACTGGATTCCCTTCCCAATTTACCTCAGAGTTCTTCCCTGAGGAACACATGGACTGACAGATACAACATGCAGAAAACACTGCAACACCATACTCTTCCTAAGAGCAACTGTAAGACCTTGCACATATCTTTATATCTTAAGTGGGTCTAGTCAACTTTACATCAGAGGGAGACTTCAAACAGCACAGGTAATTCTACCAGCTACCCCATCCACTGAGGAAGATGGGAGTCTCTGCTCACACTGAGTGAGATTTTAGTATTTAAAGGTGCATCCAGGCCCTATATGTAAATCAACTACTTCATCTGGTCCCAGACAGAATATACAGTGAAATCTCCCAATGCTAGAGAGAAAAACCAACTGTGCCACTCTTAGAGAAAAATATCATGTGTGTGTCCCCAGTGTGGACATTTGCTGACATAATTACATTTCCGAGTAATGTTGCTAACTAAATAAGATCAATCTTAGACTCTATCCACTTGGAGGCTGTAACTCTACTATGTTGCACTATGAAAATCTACCTTTATGTCACTCTGTCACACTGCCATTTTTGTTTGTCACATAGAGCACACACAACAAGCCAACAAAACACCTAAGCTAAATTTCAGAATACTTAAATATTGAGTGGAGATAGGAAAATGGTAAATAATGAATATTATTAAAGGTATTTTAGAAAATACACTACACTTTGATAAATCATATTGAGGATCTTTAAGGTGACATTTTTATGCCTTTAAAAAAAAATCCACATTCTTTCCAGTAAAGACATTGCCATGACTTGGTTTATTCACCAAATGTTTCCTTCAAGTTGTCATTTCTCTCCCAGTTGCAATTTAAAGTTTTATACCTTAAAATCCATGTGGGAGTAGCATATGGAAGCCAAAAAAAACCTAGAAGTGATTTAGTTGTTCCCAAGTCCTCCAGCCCTGTGAATTTACGTTTTTAAATATCAAATGACTTGCACTTTTATCCTATCCAGAGAAATCCTGTGATCTCCATAATATTTCTGGGGCCTTCCAGAAAGGAAAGGAGAGTCATAGTAAGGGCTTTCATTATCCTTCATTTTACTTTGTAAATTCCTTCCTCCTAACTTGAGTTCCAATTACCCTTTACTATTTTATCTCCTGAAGCTGATGCCCTCTGTCTCCCTAGTGCCAAATGTGGTCACAGCTTGCCTGCCTTCATTCTGCAAAACACTACTGATGTAGTCACTGTGTGCTATAATTTTATCTTAGATATGAACAGTGGAATACATTCACAGTTCTGCACAGAAATGATACAATTTCAGAATGTGGTTTGTAATACCTGTGATCATCCCCATAGAGGGACCTCTTACTTACTGGTCAAATGTCTTCTTGAATCCTGGCCTAACAAGACAGTTTTGTGCTCCTTTCTCTCCCATGCCCTGATCTCTCTGAAATACAAAAACTTGCAAATATTCCAAAGTCAGTTTTTTAAAAAATGTTTATTCTATACTGTATTGTGTACAAAGTACCTTACTCTGCAGTACATTGGTGCCAGATTTTTGATGTAACCAAATTCAGTGGCTTAATTTTGCAGATAAGTAATCTCCTTATTTTAGCCAATCATGTCCCCAATATACTAGCCCAAAGGGCCCTCTCTTTCCCAACAAAAAGAAGGAACAACCTGTTTTCCTAAACAACAAGCAAAAATGTAATACCCAGCATGAGAGAAATTCATGTGTCATCCTGGAACAAAACAGAATCAATCTTCAAACTAGAAATGTCTTCTCATAGTCCTTGTTTATTGAAACAAAAATAATAAAGAAGAAGCAAAGCATACCACAAAGAGCAGTAGAGTTGAAATCAGAAGACTAAAGAGGATACTCTAGACCTTGTTTTTGTGCAGCTGTGTGATTTTGGGTGAATCATTAGCTATTCTGAGCTTCACTTTCCCATCAATAGAGTAAATATGTTTTGTTGATCAGTTATGTGCTACTTTGACTGTATAAAAATAAAAACAAACAAGGAAAACCAACCCTTTGCCAAAGAAGCCTGCTGCAAAATGTTTACAGATGCAAAATAAATTAAAGATAATAGTCTTTATGGAAACTTCAATTTCTGCCATTTAAAAAAGACATATTCTTTTGTCTTTTGGGTGGCTCAGTTAAGCATCCAACTCTTGGTTTTGGCTCAGGTTGTGATCTCAGGGTCATGATCTCAGGGTCAGGAGATTAGCCTCTGTGCTCAGCACAGAATTTTCTTGGGATTCTCTCTCTCTCTCTCTCTGCCCTGCCTCCTCTAAAGCAAATAAATAAATCTTAAAAAAAAAAAAAAGACATATTCTTGCCAATCAGAGCAAAGAAACAGGAATATACACACACTATCACACTATTTGATTTGTGCTTCTAATAGCAAGTGGCAGATAAGAACAACCCCAATGGTACAGTGTCACTCTGTTGTTGCTCAATTCAATAATTTGGAGACTATTCATCTTTTTCCAGTGGAAAATTGTGCAAGACTGTTGAATCACAGATCTGTACCTCTGAAACAAATAATACACTATATGTTAAGAAAAAAAAAAGAAGATAGCAGGAGGGGAAGAATGAAGGGGGGAAATCGGAGGGGGAGACGAACTATGAGAGACGATGGACTCTGAAAAACAAACTGAGGGTTCTAGAGTGGAGGGGGGTGGGAGGATGGGTTAGCCTGGTGATGGGTATTGAGGAGGGCACATTCTGCATGGAGCACTGGGTGTTATGCACAAACAATGAATCATGGAACACTACATCTAAAACTAATGATGTAATGTATGGGGATTAACATAACAATAAAAAAATTTAAAACAAAACAAAACAAAACAAAAAAACTAATGATGTAATGTATGGTGATTAACATAACAATAAAAAAATTTTCTAAAAAAAGCTCCCTCTTGTGTAACTGCACAGAGAGACATTGTTTCTGATTAAAACTGTCTCCTACTCAGAATATTCCTCAGGGCAAGTTTAACATCTTTGTTTCTCAAGCTGTAAATGAAAGGGTTCATCAAGGGAACTGTGTTGGTGTAAAAGATAGAAGAGATTTTCCTCTCATCCATAGACCCAGCAGAAGATGGCTTAAGATACATAAATGCACCTGATCCAAAGAAGAGAGAAACAGCAACTATGTGAGAACTGCAGGTGCTGAAGGCTTTGGACCTGCCCTCGGTGGAGCTGATGCTCAGGATGCTGGAGAGGATGAAACCATAAGAGACAAAGATGGTGACACTGGGCACAATCACATTGATGCCTGCCACAGTGAAAACCACCAGCTCGTTCACGTAGGTGCTGGTGCAGGAGAGCCAGAGCAGAGGGAGAATGTCACAAAAATAATGGTTGATGGTGTTTACATCACAGAAGGTCAGTCTCAGCATGCATCCTGTGTGGGCCATAGCACCTGAAAATGCCATCAAATATGAACCAAGCATAAGGCTGGAACACACTTTAGGGGACATGACAACATTATACAAAAGTGGGTTACAGATGGCCACATAGCGATCATAGGCCATTGACGTCAGCACATAGCATTCAGAGATAGCAAAAAAACAAAAAAAGTAAAGCTGGGTCATGCACCCCAGGTAGGAGATAATATTCTTCCTTGATATGAAGTTAGTCAGCATTTTGGGTGTAAACACAGAAGAATAGCAGAGGTCTATGAAGGACAAATTGAAGAGGAAAAAGTACATGGGGGTGTGGAGGTGTGAATTCAGCCCAATTAGATTTATCAAGCACAAATTTCCCAACACAGTGACCACATACATGACTAGAAACATACAGAAGAGGGGGAGCTGGAGATCTGGAAGATCTGTTAGTCCTGCCAGAATGAATTCAGTCACAAAAGAAACATTTCCAGGAGCCATTCTTCTCTAAAGGGATCTATGAGCACAGAAGAAAACAGTTACACAAAGAAAAACCTAGCTTTTTCCACCATATCTCCTCTCCCAAGTGCGGTGTATGCATGGGGAAGGTCTGAGAGTAGCCCAACCTGGACCCATAGACTCCTTTACCATTATCATAATACTGAGTGACTCAGACTTCCCCTTAGTAGTCTCTATAAGCTAAGTAACAAAGAACTTCAAAACTTAGCCTATAGAGTGAAGAGAAATGCTGCCAAATGTAAACATAACTGTTGGAAAAACCAAAAGATAAGGGAGAAGTTTGCACCAGGACACAATTATCCTTCTTTCCTCAATCATTTTCATTCACTTGAGCCCTCTCTTCACCAGTAATATTGGAAGCTGAGACCTGGAGCTGGCTTCTAATGCACTACCACTTGATGTGGTAGAAACCAAGTAGATTGTTTCTAATCCAAAACTAAGGGACCAGTCTAAAAGAAGTTACTGCCCCATGTCACAGAGTAAAAGCCACAAATCTGGAGTAGCAAGAGTTTTGCCCATGGAGAGGGAACTTACAGACTGACAGAATGCATTCTTTGACCACCCCCTACAACATCTCTAAACATTCCCTGCTCTTGACAGATTTTTCTGCCAATTTCACTTGAGCCTCAGAACTGCAAAACTGGGAGGGAAAGTGGCATATCTTAGATCTTCAGACTTCCATCTCATAAAAGGACATGAATAAAAACGAAATTCAGAAGTTCAGGGGCACCTAGGTGTCTCAGTCGTTAAATGTCTGCCTTCTGCTCAGGTCATGATCCCAGGGTCCTGAGATTGAGCCCAGATCAGGCTCCCTGCTCAGCAAGAAATCTGCTTCTCCCTCTCCCACTCCCCCTGCTTGTGTTCCCTCTCTTGGTGTCACTCTCTCTCTCTGTCAAATAAATAAATAAAATCTTAAAAAAAAAAAAAGAAATTCACCCACCTTAAGCCAGAAAACACTGGTACTTCCTTATCATTGTTATTACCCCCACTGTCATGGAAGGGCAATATCAGACTCTAAGGATTTGGTTTCTTTAACTCAAAGAGAATGCAGCCCACACTAAATTGCTGATATGCCCTGGAAATCTTTCAGAACTATGGATCATAATTTCTGATTATGGCTTTTAGTTCCTTCAAACAGCAGACAGAAAGTCTTTATTATTATCATTTTTGCCACTTGGTAAGTCACAGAAGATTTAATGTGGGTATAATTATATAATGGACTCAGTTGTAAACAAGGCAGAAGCTTGCTCAGTGTCTTCCCCAAGGAAAATTTCTAAGTGTAATCAGAAACTATGGGTATTCTATAAACACCCTGGACCATAATCTGTCTTTAGTCCTTAAGGGGCCCAATAATTTGCTCAAGTTTTCCCTTCACCGTAGGGATCATACCTCCCTTTAAGGAAGAGCCAAAAATAAACTCCCATTTCCCATTCTGCAAGATGATGGAAGAGGAAGGCTTAATCTCTACTTTTCTACATTACACATTGATTCAAAAACAATTTGTGTACAGATTCCCTTTGTAAGAAATCTAGAAACTATCTAAGAAGGTCCTGCACCCAGTTCATGCATGAAACCAGACATATTGAAGCTGTTAGGGAAATTCAAGATACCCTCTTGTCATCATACCTATCTTGGCATAGCACATGTGATTGGGACAAAATTCCCCCAGTTCCTAGCTACTTCCTGGAAAAGGAAAGTGGTGTAGCATACATCTAAAACCTCAAGGTTTTTTAAAAAGATTTTTATTTATTTATTTGACAGACAGAGAGAGAGATCATGAGCAGGGGGAGTGGCAGACAGAGGGAGAGGGAGAAGCAGGCTTCCTGCCAAGCAGGGAGCCCAATGCGGGGCTCGATCCCAGGACCCTGAACGACTGAGCCACCCAGACACCCCTAAAGCCTCAAGCTTTTTAGGAGGTATCCATAAGACTAGTTTTTGTACAGTATGTCTCAGAAAGGTGAGGGGACATGGAACATGGCATAATTTAGCTGCACAAGGTGAGAGAGAACAGAGACAGCAGTTTGGGTTGGAACTCACAGTAGCCACCTACCCACCACACACACACCCCATTGACTCAGCACAGAGCTAGCAGTAGCAAACTCTTTTCTCCAATCCTGTATCTGATGACCCAACTTATTACAGAGCTGCCTGAGGAATTGGCTTCAGTCTTGCTTGTTTTGGGGTGCTGATGGGACCTGACATACTCCAGAAGCCATGGAGCAAAAAGAATAAAGGAAGTAGGATGGAATGACAAGAAAAGTAAGAGGCTCCCACCATCTGACTGGGCTTATTGTGTGGGTCTTCTCTAGTACGAGACTAATCCATGAAGATTAGGACAAGTGGACATTTTGTCTAATGTCCAGACACAAGCCCAGAGAGTCTAAATATTTTCTAAAAAGAACAACATAAATCTCTACAAACTGTCCCTAATGAAATGGAAATATATCATTTATCTGACATAGAATTCAAAATAGCTGTCATAATAATGCTCACTGCAGTCAGAGAACAATAGATGAAAAAAGTGAGAATACCAAACAAAAGACAGAAACCTCTAAAGAATGCCAAGCAGAAATCATGTAGCTGAAGAACAGAATAACCAAGCTGGAAAAATTACTGGAGGGTTAAAACAGCAGACTAGATCACACAAAATAAAGGATCATAGAATTTTTTAAAAGTCATTTGAAATTCATCAAAGTAGCAAAAACAAAAAAGAATGAAAAATAGTAAAAGAAATTAAGAGAATTATTGGACAATTACAGATGGACCCATATATGCATTATAGGGATCCCAAAAGAAGAGGTGGGAAATGACCTGAAAGATTTCTCAAAGGAAAAATGGCTTAAGAATCACCAAATCTATGCAGAGAAAGGGGAACCCTCCTACACTGTTGGTGGGAATGCAAGCTGGTGCAGCCACTCTGGAAAACAGTATGGAGGTTCCTCAAAAAGTTGAAAATAGAGCTTCCATATGATCCAGCAATTGCACTACTGGGTATTTACCCCAAAGATACAAATGTAGGGATCCGAAAGGGTACGTGCACCCCAATGTTTATAGCAGCAATGTCCACAATAGCCAAACTGTGGAAAGAGCCAAGATGTCCATCAACAGATGAATGGATAAAGAAGAAGTGGTATATATATACAATGGAATATTATGCAGCCATCAAAAGGAATGAGATCTTGCCATTTGCAACGACGTGGTTGGAACTGGAGGGTATTATGTTGAGCGAAATAAGTCAAACAGAGAAAGACATGTATCATATGACCTCACTGATATGAGGA
This sequence comes from Neomonachus schauinslandi, assembly GCF_002201575.2. Taxonomy (NCBI): domain Eukaryota; kingdom Metazoa; phylum Chordata; class Mammalia; order Carnivora; family Phocidae; genus Neomonachus; species Neomonachus schauinslandi. Next base: position 91,181,596 of record NC_058413.1, on the reverse strand, counting down.
ATTCTTAATCTCAGGAAACAAACTGAGGGTTGCTGGAGTGGGGGGTGTGGGGGAGGGATGGGGTGACTGGGTGATGGACACTGGGGAGGGTATGTGCTCTGGTAAGTGCTGTGAATTGTGCAAGACTGTTGAATCTCAGATCTGTACCTCTGAAACAAATAATGCAATATATGTTAAGAAAGAAAAAAAAAAAGAAGAAGAATGTAGCAGGAGGGGAAGAATGAAGGGGGGGAAATCGGAGGGGTAGACGAACCATGAGAGATGATGGACTCTGAAAAACAAACTGAGGGTTCTAGAGTGGAGGGGGGTGGGAGGATGGGTTAGTCTGGTGATGGGTATTGAGGAGGGCACGTTCTGCATGGAGCACTGGGTGTTATGCACAAACAATGAATCATGGAACACTACATCTAAAACTAATGATGTAATGTATGGTGATTAACATAACAATAAAAAAATTAAAAAAAAAAAAGAATCCCCAAATCTGTGGAAGAAAATGAACATCCAGATCCAGGAAACAAAAACAATCTTCCCCCCCCCACCAAAAAAATGACTTCAAAGAAATCCACAATAGGACACACTATAATCAAATTACTGAAAAGTCAAAGATAAAGAGAATTTTGAAAGCAGCAAGAGAAATGCAACTTATCCCATACAATGAAACCCCCATAAGAATATCAATGGATTTTTCAGCAGAATTCAATGGAATTTAGCAGAAATCTTGTAGGTCAGAAGGCAGTGGGATGATCTATTCAATGTACTGAAAGAAAAAAAGGGTCAACCAAGAATACTATAAATAGCAAAAGTATCTTTCCAAAAGGAGGAAAGCGAACATTTTTTCTCACATGAACTAAAGCTGAAAAAGTTCATCACCACTAAACCTGCCTCATAAGAAATGTTGAAAAGAAATGATACTAAATAACATCACGTTAGCTTAAGAAAGTCTAAAGCAAATTGATAAAGGTAAACACATAGAACGGTACAGAATATTGTCTTATAAAAGTGGTAGGTACATTTCTTTCAATTTTGATACAAAAGTTAAAAGACAAAAGTATTAAAACGTAGCTATAACTAAAAATCTTGGTAGACACAAAATGCATGTATGCATTCAATAAAGCCTTTTTAAATGACAAAAGCAAGATGTCAGAAATATTTCTTTAAATCAATAAATCTGGAAGAAAAAGAATAATGTATTTGAGTATAGGACCAAGTAGGGAAATATGTAGGGTCTGTTCTAGGCTTACACACGTATACTACAAAGTTATCTATACTAAGAAGGAAATCTATTATGATGAACACCTACATTAAAAAAGAAGAGAGACTCAAATCAACCTACCTTTATACCTCAAGTAACTAGAAAGAAAAGAACAAATTAAGCAGAAATACACCAAATAGAAAATAGAAAATAATAGTAAAATCACTGAAAATAATGGCTGTTTTAAAAGATAAAACTGGTAAGCCCTTAGCAAGTCTAAATAAGAAAAAAGAGAAAAGACTCAAATAAGTAAAATCAGAAATGGAAGAGAAGACAATACAACTGATGCCACAGAAATAAAAAGAAAATGATCATAAAATTATATGAACATTTATACACCAAAAAGTGGATAATCTAGATGAAATTAATAAACTCCTAAAAACATACAACCTGCCAAAAATGAATCATGAATACATAAAAATTCTGAAAAGAACCATAACTGGTATTGTGATTAAATCAATAATCTAAAACCTCCCAACAAAGAAAATCCAAGCTTCAAGCATAAATTCTACCAAATATTTAAAGAAGAATTAACACCAGTCCTTCTCAACTCTCCCATAAAACTAAAGAACAGGGTAGATTTTCAAATCCATTGTATGAGGCCAGCATTACCCTGATAAAAAATCCAGACAAAAACACTAAAAGGAAAGTAAATTAGAAGCTAGTATCCCTGATGAATTCTGAACTCTTATTCATCTGAAGAATACATAAGCATATATTTACATACACACTTATATTTAGTAGGGGAGAAGGGCAGAAGGGCATCATTCTTTACTTATATAGAGGGGATTCTAGTAGTAGTAAAAAAGCAATCAGACTCTGAATTTCTCCCAATGTGTAAACTGCTCAAAATAAAATATGGCTCCAAACACAAAACAATGATTTGTGCCTACAACAATTATGGATTTGTATTTAAATTTTTTATTTAAATTAAACTTAGTTAACATATACTGTATTATTAGTTTCAGGGGTAGAATTTAGTGATTCATCAGTTGCATATACACCCAGTGCTCATTACATCAAGTGCCTTCCTTAATGTCAACTCTAAAGGGAGAAAGATGGAAAAAAACACTTAGGCATGTATTGGTCTCTTTGGGCTGCTATAACAAATCCATGGATGATGGCTTATAGAGAAATTTATTTCTCACAGTTCTGGAGTCTGGGAAGTCCAAGATCAAGGCACCAGGAGATTTCATCTCTGGTGAGGTCTCTCTTCCTGGTTCATAGACTGCTTGACTTCTTCTCACATGAACAAGAAAAAAAGGGAACTCTCTGATATCTCTTTTATAAGGGCATTGATCCCATTCATGAAGGCTCCACCCTCATGACCTAATCAACCAGCAGAGTTCTCACCTCCTAATACCATCACAGGAAGGACTAAGTTTCAACATAGGAATTTGGGGAAGGCACAAACATTCAGTCGATAGAAGATAGCAGACTTTAAAGGTCTTTCTTCATTCTTTATATTTAATATCTAAGATTTATATCTAAGATCCGTGTTTAGGATCTTTCCAACATACCACATATGATTTTGAAACTTCTATACTCACAAAATTAGGTTAAAAGGCGGGGGGGGGGGGGGGGGGGATTCAAGATGCAACATTTTGGAAAGGGATCCAGGGTAAAGAGTAGATTATTAACTATATGAAATGAGGTTAGAAATCCTGCTAGAAAACTCCACTACTGCGTGTGGTATTTAAAAAGAGACACTAGGCTCCCTTCATGGGCATCCTTATAAAAACCAAAGCTCCCCATCTTGAAGAAAGTATAACTATAAAACTGCAAATGGAAGTTACGATTAAGAGCTGGCTACCCTGACTTTATTTTTCTCTTGGAATCAGTAAAAATGAAGAAGGAGAAAAAGGATCTGCCAATCCATGACTTGTGTGACCAGTACATTTAATTCCCATCCCCTGCTCAAAAATAAGTGGTCATGATTAAGAGCTACTCTTTCCTGTACTCAAATCTTGTCATAAAATGAAATTTCTGGGCACCTGAGTGGCTCAATTGTTAGGCGTCTGCCTTCGGCTCAGGTCAGGATCCCAGAGTCCTGGGATCGAGTCCCACATCGGGCTCCCTGCTCAGCAGGGAGCTGGCTTCTCCCCCCCCCCCCCCCCCCCCCCGGTTGTGTTCCCTCTCTCGCTGTCTCTCTCTCTGTCAAATAAATAAATAAAATCTTTAAAAAAAATAAAATAAATAAATAAATAAAATGAATCTCTGAGGTCAAAAATATAAAAATCCTGGGTGTAAAGCAAATAAACTGTTGCATTTCTGGACAACAGTAAAACTCAGGAATGTGTCCTAACAAATCCCACAATGTGAGAGTACATGTATTATTCAAAGAGAAGTGCAGCAATATGAGATTTGCCGTTTTGGGTATCAACTGTCCTATCAATTCACTTCTAGGAAAAATGTGTTGCCTCTGAGATTTTCTAATTCATAAATTTTCTACACAATTTAGAATATAACTCATAGTAAAAAAGAGAAGGAACACTTGGGTCTTCAGGGGAAAGCCTTCTTACAGTTACAACTGTCCTAAAAATAAGAATTTTCTTCTGTATCAAAACTGTAACAGTGTGAAATTTAATGTTTTACTTCTCCCTATGAATTAAGGTATAGAGTTATGTGGTCCAAGGAGGTCCCTATCAATTGGAAATTAATGTTTCAGTGATAATCTAAGTAAATAGCTCCCTCTGATGGGGACTTTTGTCTTAGACAACATTTGAATCAATTTAAAAGGACAAAAAAATGTTGTAAGGAATATCCCAAGGCTTTAGGAATATTTATTTTCTTTTTTCTTTCTAAGTTTTTATTTAATTTCCAGTAGGTTAACATACAGTGTAAATTTAGTTTCAGGTGTAGAATTTAGCGATTCAACACTTCCATAGGACACCTGCTGCTCACTGCAACAAGTGCATTCCTTAATCCCCATCACCTATTTAACCCATTTCCCCACCCACCTCCCCTCTGATAACCATCAATTTGTTCTCTATAGTTAAGAGTCTGTTTCTTGGTTTTCTGTTCTTTTTCCCCTCCCCTGCCATCCGTTTGTTTTGTTTCTTAAATTCCACATATGAGTGAATATTTTTTTTAAAGTCAAATTAAGATCCTTGACAGATATATATATATATATAAATTTGTCTCACTTTTAAAAATGCAAAAAAATACTATACATTTTAATATGCTTGAAGAAAAATTTGGTAATTATTTTGCATTCTCCTTTCACTTACCCTTATGTCAATGTGAGAAGCATTTGAATTCTTTTTCTTCCAGATTTATTTAGATATAATTGACATATAACACTGTGTAGCTTTAAGTGTACAACATGTTTATTTGATAAACATATATGGCCATATGGTTACCACAGCAGTATTAGTGGTTACATAATTACCATTAGTTACATAATTACCATTTCTTTTTTGTGGTGAGAACTTTTAAGACCTACTCTCTTAGTAAATTCCAAGTATGTGGTATACATATACAATGGAGTATTATTCAGCCATGAGAAATAATGAAATTCTGCCATTTGCAACACCATAGATGGTCCTAGAGGACTTGCCTAGTGAAATAAACTAGGCAGAGAAAGATAAATACTGTATGCTATCACTTGTATGTGGAACCTAAAAAAGCCAGACTCAAAGAAACAGAGAATAGAAAGGTGGTTACCAGGTGCTGAGGAGAGGTGGAATTGGGATGATGTTCATCAGATAGTACAAACTTCCCATTAGAAGATGAATGTGTTCTGGACATCTAATACACACAGCACTGTTCAAAGACTAGTTAATTCAGGGAGAGAAAAATTTTAAGGCTGTTCCTTATTCCTTCCCACCAACAATCTTATGCCTCTGTGTAATCAAAATTCATCAATATCGTAGCTTGAAAACATTTTAATACCACCACTACCCCTTTGTTTCTAAGTGCTAACCAAGTGGAATAGAAAGGCTCAAATGCAAATGTGGTAAAGAACTCATACAAGTGACATGTGAAAGGAAAACAAAGAGCTAGAGTATAGAGATAAATTGACTGCATTTAAATTCATGACAGGTGCATATATATGACTCATTTATTTCAATGAGGAGAATGCAAAAATAACTCTCACATTAATAGTCACTTGATTTTCAACATGGGTGCCAAGATGTTCTATAGAGAGCCAATAATCTCTTCTACAAATGCTGGAACAAGTGGATGTTCAAATTTAAAGAAATGAAATTGGACCCTTATCTCACACAAGAAACAAAATTAACTCCAAATAAATCATAGATACATATATAAGTAGTACCATAAAACTTATAGAAGAAGATATCTGAGCAAGACATTGTGACCTTGGGTTCAGCAATGACTTCTTAAATATGACACCTACAGCACAAATGACAAAAGAAAAAATAGATAAATTGGAATTCAACAAAATTTACACCACAAAATGCAGTGTATCCATCTAATGGAGTAGTACTCGCAAAAAAAGAAACCAAGTGCCTTTACACTTTACAACATGGAGGAATTTTGAAAAGAGTAAGCCAAGTAAGAAAAGCCAGTCACAAAAGATCACATTTTTATTATTCCATTTGCATAAAATATCCAGGGCATTCAAACCTATAGAGACAGAAATGAGATTGGTGGTTGATTAGGTTGGGATGAGGAATAGGAGACTGATGGATATGGAACTTCCTTTGGGAATGGTGAAAAGATCCCAAAATATACTGTGGCAATGGTTACACAACTCTGTGAGTAAAGTGTAAACCATTTAATTTAAATATTGAATCATATCAGTAAAGCTTTTACTAGAAAAATAACACTAAACTCTAAAAAAATAAAGATGAAATGAAAAGAAATAATCAGAAAACATTTTGAAGTGAATAAAAATAAAAACAAAACTTGTCAAAACATATGTAATATAGTTAAATATAGTATTTACATGCAATTTAGGCACCTAAGTACCTCTACTGGACAAGAAGAGATATTTCAAGCCAAAGGTTTATATCTCTGTCTCATGAAACCACACACACACACACAATAAATATAAACCCTAGGGATGCCTGGGTAGCTCAGTTGGTTAAGCAACAGACTATTGGTTTTGGGTCAGGTCATGATCTCATGGTTGGTGAGATTGAGCCCCACGATGGACTTCATGCTCAGTAGGGAGGCTGCTTGAAGATTCTCTCCCTCTGCCCTTCCCCCCATGCTCTTGCTCTCTTTTTCTCAAATTAATAAATAAATCTTTTAAAAAAATAAACCCCAAATATGCAGAAAGATTAAATGATAAATGTAAGGGCGAAAAGCAATAAAATAGGAAACAAAGGACAATATATAAAATCAATTAATCTAAAACCTCTGTTATTGAGATCAGTTAAGATGATAATCCTCTAGCCAGACTGAATAAGCAAAAAGAGAAAGGCAAACATTACTGATACCACAGAAACATAAGAGGTTATTACCACAGATCCTATGGACTTAAAAGGACAGTAAGGGAATATTATGAACAAATTTATGCTAATAAATTTGACAACCAATTAAATGGATAAGTTTGCTGAAACACACAAGCTTCCAAAGCTTACTTAAGAAGTAGATATCTACAGTGGCTTTATATCTATTAAAGAACTTGAAATTTCAGTTAAAAACTTTCCCATGAAAAAAGCACTAGGTATATCTAGATAATTTCATTGTTAAATCCTTCCAAACATTTCTAGGAGAAATAATACAATTCTACACAATCTCTTGTAAAAATTAAAAAGGATAAACATGAAAATTCATTCTATACAACATGTAATACACTGATACCAAAACCAAAATCATTACAAGAAAACTGTAGACCAATGCTCTTCATAATCATAGATGTAACTTTTTAGTTTTTGCACATTGAATCCAAATATATAAAAGTAAAAATATATCACAAAAACTAATGTTTAACCATGGGAATACAAGCCTGGCTTAATATCTGAATATCAATCAGAGTAACTCATCATATCAAAAAAAGAGTAATTAGGAAAACTATAAGATCATCTGAATAAATACAGAAAAATATTTGATAAATTACAATGTGAGTTTACTATTTTGTATAAAATACCTAAGTAAAAGGGAACTTTCTAAACCTGAAAACAGGCAGCTACACAAAAATCTGCAACTTACTTCAGACATGATAGATAATAAACATAATTTATAAATGTAAAACATAAAACCTTGAGACTTTTATAAGAGAAGAAAAAAAAGAAAAAGGTTTCTGACCTAGGCTTAGGGAAATTTTTCTAAGTCATGATAAAAAAAACTTCATAAAGTAAAACAGTTAAATTGGACATTATCAAAATTAAAAATGTTTCCTCTAAGCAAGATATTATTAAAATAATAAAATAAAAGATAATATTAAAAGATTTCTTTGTGTCATCTTCAATTTCTTTCATAAGTGTTTTAAAGTTTTCAAAGTAAAGATCATTTACCTCTTTGATTAGGCTTATTCCTAGGTATCTTATGGTTTTGGGTGCAATTGTAAATGGGATCAATACCTTGATTTCTCTTTGTGCTGCTTAATTATTGGTGTATAGAAATGCAACAGATTACTGTACATTGACTTTGATCTTGTGACTTTACTGAATTCGTATATCAGTTCTAGCAATTTTTTGGTGGTCTTTCAGGTTTTCTACTAGAGTATCATTGCATCTGCAAATAGTGAAAGTTTGACTTCTTCCTTGCTAATATGGATGTCTTTTATTTCTTATTGTTGTCTGATTGCTGAAAGGCTAGGACTTCCACTACAATATTAAATAACAGTGGTGAGAGTGGACATCTCTGTCTTATTCCTGACCAAAGAGGAAAAGTTCCCAGTTTTTCCCAGTTGAGGATGACAATAGCTGTGAGTTTTTCATATGAGGAAATGGAAAAACATCCCATGTTCATGGATTGAAAGAGCAAATACTGTTAAAATGTGTATACTACCCAAAGCAATCTATACGTTTAATGCAATCCCTATCAAAATTCCAACCGCATTTTTCACAGAGCTAGAAAAAACAATCCTAAAATCTGTATGGACCCATAAAAGACCCTGAATAGTCAAAGCAACCTTGAAAAAGAAAACCAAAGATGGAGGCAACACAATTCCATACTTCAGATTATATTACAAAGCTGTAGTGATCACGACAGTATGGTGTGCACAGAAAGAGACACATAGATCAATGGAATAAGATAGAAAATCCAGAAATGGACCCTCAATTGTATGGTCAACTAATCTTTAACAAAGCAGGAAAGAATATCAAGTGAAAAAAAGACAGTCTCTTCAAAAAATAGTGTTGGGAAAACTGAACAATGAAACAGGACCACTTGCTTACACGATACACAAAAATAAATTCAAAATGGATGAAAGATCTAAATGTGAGACAGGAAACCATCAGAATCCTAGAGGAGAACACAGGTAGAAACCTCTTTGACATCAGCCATAACAACTTCTTACTAGATACGTCTCCTGAGGCAAGGGATACAGAAGCAAAAATAAATTATTGCAACTTCATCAAGATAAAAAGCTTCTTACAGCAAAGTAAAAAATAAAAAAAGACCTAAAAGGCAATTTCTGAATGGGAAAAGATATTTACAAATGACACATCTAATAAAGGATTAGAATCCAAAATATAAAGAACTTACCAAACTCAACACCCAAAAAATAACCCAGTTAAAAATGGGCAGAAGACACGAATAGACATTTCTCCAAAAACATACAGATGTCCAAGAGGCAAATGAAAAGATGCTCAACATCATGATTATCAGGGAAATACAAATCAAAACTACAATGAGATATCATCTTACACCTATCAGAATGGCTAAAATTAACAAGTGAGGAAACAACAGGTGTTGGAGAGGATGCAGAGAAAGGGGAACACTCTTACACTGTTGGTGGGAATGCAAACTGGTGCAGCCACTCTGGAAAATGGTATGGAAGTTCCTCAGAAAATTAAAAATAGAACTAACCTATGATCCATCATTATATTATTAGGTATTTACCCAAAGGATAAAAAAAATAATGATTCAAAGGGATACATGCACCCCAATGTTTATAGCAGCATTATCAACAATACCCAAATTATGGAAAGGGCCAAAATGTCCATTGACTGATGAATGGATAAAGATAAAAAATGGAATATTATTCAGCCATGAAAAAGAATGATATCTTGCCATTTGCAATGTCCTGGATGGAGATAGAGATTATTATGCTAAGTGAAATAAGTTAGTCAGAGAAAGACAAATACCATATAAATTTCACTTATATATGGAATTGAAGAAACAAAACAAATGAATAGGAGGTTAAAAGAGAGACAAACCATAAAACAGACTCTTAACTATAGAGAACAAACTGAGGATTACTGGAGGGGTGGTGGGTGGGGAGATGGGTTAAATGGGTGATGGGGATTAAGGAGGGAACTGGTTGTGATGAGCACTGGGTGTTGTATATAAGTGATAATCATGATATTCTATACCTGCAACTAATATTACACTGTATGTTAACTAAGTGGAATTTAAATAAAAACTAGAAACAAACAAACAAACAAACAGAATAAAGTAGAGCAAAACAGACTATAAAAAGGAGTAGAACTGAAATGAGAAGGCCAAGAATTTAGGGCAACTGTTACTTTATGTAGCTGTGTGACTTTAGATAAATCTAACTACTCCAAGCTTCACTTTCCCATCCATACAATAAATATATTTTGATGATCAGTTATGTGTTGGTTTGGCTGTATAAAGGTAAAAAATAAAAGTCTGCTAAAAGACATTTGATACATAATGTCTACATAGGCAAAATGGATCAACCTTGATTGTCTTTATACAATCTTCAATCTCTGTCATTTAAAGGAGACATATTCTAGATAATTGGAGGATGGAAAATGGGAGTACAAACAGAGTATCTGAAACATGCTTCTAATACCAAGTGGCAGGTAAGAACAGCCAAATAATAAAATGTCATGCTACTGGTACCTAATTCAACTTTGAAGACTACTCATCATGTTCCAAGGTGGGGAGGGGGGGGGGAGTTCAGAATGACAACGGGGGGAAAAAAAAGACAACATGTTTTAGTTAATGTAATTACTAAACAGAACAAAGAGGTGGAGAAAATATTGTGGTATAGGTGAGGAAAAAAAGAAGACCTACTTCATAGAGACTAAAAATAGAAGACTCAAACTTCCTTTACCATGTTAAGGAAAAAAATAGGCAAACAAGGTTGCAAGTCAATGTATTTTATTTAAACACACAGAATCTGCTTCTGTGTAACAAACTACACAGACGACACTGTTTCTGATCTAAACTGTTTCTTACCCAAAGTTTTTCTCACAGCACATTTAATGTCTTTGTTTCTCAAGCTGTAAATGAAGGGGTTCATCAAGGGAACCATATTGGTATAAAAGACAGAGGAGATTTTTCCCTCATCCATAGACCCAGCAGAAGATGGCTTAAGATACATAAATGCACCTGATCCAAAGAAGAGAGAAACAGCAACTATGTGCGAACTGCAGGTGCTGAAGGCTTTGGACTTACCCTCGGGGGAGCTGATGCGCAGGATGCTGGAGAGGATGAAACCATAAGAGACAAAGATGGTGACACTGGATACAATCACACTGATGCCCGCCACAATGAAAACCACCAGCTCATTGACATAAGTGCTGGTGCAGGAGAGCTGGAGCAGAGGGAGGATATCACAAACATAATGGTTGATGGTGTTTGCATCACAGAAGGTCAGTCTCAGCATGCATCCTGTGTGAGCCGTGGCATCTGAAAATGCCATCAAATATGAGCCAAGCATAAGGCTGGAACACACTTTAGGGGACATGACAACATTATACAAAAGTGGGTTACAGATGGCCACATAGCAATCATAGGCCATTGACGTCAGCACATAAGCTTCAGAAATGCCAAAAAAACAGAGAAAGTAAAGCTGGGTCATGCATCCACCGTAAGAGATTATGTTCTTTGATATAAAGTTAGTCAGCATTTTGGGTGTAAACACAGAAGAATAACAGAGGTCTATGAAGGACAAATTGAAGAGGAAAAAGTACATGGGGGTGTGGAGGTGTGAATTCAGCCCAGTTAGAGTTATCAAGCACAAATTTCCCAACACAGTGACCACATACATGAGTAGAAACAGGCAGAAGAGGGGGAGCTGGAGATATGGTAAGTCTGTTAGCCCTACCAGAATGAATTCAGTCATAAAAGAAGCATTTCCAGCAGTCATTCTTCTCCAAGGGAATCTGTGAACACAGGAGGAAAAGTTACACAGAGAACAATTCAACTTCTCCCACCATATCTCTTCTCACGGGAGTTGGGTTTGTACTGGGAATGTTGGAGACTAGCCCACCCTGGACCAACAGAAAATGCTTAACTATTATCATGACCCTAGTTACTTGGACATTCCCTCATTAGAGACTTAATAAGCTTTATAAGCAAAAACATTCAAAAACTGGCCTACAGTATGAAGGCCAGTGCTTCTATATGCCAACAGGACTGCTGTGAAAACCAAAGGTTAAGGGAGAAGATTGGACCAGGAGAGAATCACCTTCTCTCATTTCATTTCTATGACCACGTGACCCCTCCCCTAACCAGTAAAATAGAGGCAGCAACCCCACCAACCTGGTGCTGGCCTTAATGGGGATTGGATTTGGTGTTGTGGGAATGAAGAACATTGTTCTAATCCAAAAATAAAGGACCAGAGTCTAGGGGAGTTTAAGTTCCTGCCCCACGTCACAGAGTAGAAACCATAAATGTACAAAAGTGAGAGTTCTGTCCATGGAACTGACCAATATATTTCATCCTTGAAACCTAATAATGTCTCTGAACCTTCCCTGCACCACCACCCTCCCCTCAAACAGGTCCTTCTATCAATTTCATGTGAGTCTGAGGACTGCAAAAACTGGGGGAAAATGGCATATCTTAGATCTCTGGACTTCCATCACAAAAGGAAGACATGAATATAAATGGAATTCAGAAACTCACCTTCCTTAGGCAAGAAGGAACACCTTGGTCCTTCCTTACCAGTATTACCCCTGTGGTCCTGAAAGGGAAGATTTGGTCTCTGTACCTTTTCTGCCCTTGATTCTATGAGGATGCAGCCCACACTTAATTTCTGAGCAGCTCTGGAAATCCTTTTGAACCACAGATAACAATTTCTGTTTATGTGTCCTCTCAAGCAGCAGACCAAAATAAACACCTTTTATTATTACCATTTTTGCCACTTGGTAAATCACAGAAGACTTAAAGTGAGTGTAATGATATAATGTCCTCAGTTATAAACAGGGCAGAAGCTTGCTCGGTCTCTTCCGCAGGGAATGGTTTCTGGGGTAATGGGGTCTTGAAGGGATGTATTTACACAAAGGACCAGAATGTGTCTCTAATTCCTTAGGGACTCAAAATTTTACTCAAGATTATGCTCCACTGTAGGGATTGGACATCCCCTGAGAGGAGCCAAAAATAAATTCCCATTTCCAGGTCAGCAACATGGCAGAAGGGGAAGCTCTAGAACCTTCTACCCTCCATGAACACCCTGATTCAAAAAGTCTCACATACATATTCCTTTATAAGAAATCCAGTCAGTAGTTAAGGTAGTCCTATTCCCAGTTAAACAATGAATCTAGTCATATTGGAAATGTTAGGGAAATTCTAGATATCCTCTTGTTCTAACACTTTTCCTTGCACAGCACCTTCAAATTGGGACACAACCCCCCCAGTTTCTGGCTTTTCCTGGGGAGGAAAAGAAATACATCATGTGTCCAATGCCCCAACCTTTATTAGGTGTGCCCAGAAGACTGGCTTCTAGATAGTCTGTGTCAGAAAGCAGAGGGGACACAAGACACAGCATACTTTAGCTGCCCAGGGAGAGAGACAAAAAAGATGGTGTTTTGTGCTGGAAGTCATCAGAGTTCCTCACCCAGGCTCAGTATAGAGAAAGCAATTAAAAACCCCTTTCCTACAACTTCTCTAGGGTGAGGGGAAAATGTGCACCACACGCTAATAACCCAACTTATCTGTGAGCTACCTGAGGAATTGGCTTCAGTCTTGCTTGTTTTAGATCACAGATGCAACTCAGCCCACAATGGAAGCCTGGGGCGGGGTGGTGGTGGGGGTAGGTAGCAACTAAGAACAAAGAAAGAGAATTAGACTGCACAAATTTGAGAGGCTTCCAAAGTCTCTGATCAGGCATATTGGTGATACCTTCTTGAGTCCAAGGCAAGACCATGAATATTAGGATAGATGGGCATTTTGTCTAATGTGCAGACACCAATGCAGAGAGTAAATGAAAATGAAGACAGGTTGAAATACTTTCCAAAAAGGAATAAGAGAAATCTCCACAAACTGCCTCTATGAAATAAAAAGATGTGATATACCTGACAGAGAATTCAAAATAACTGTCATAAAGATGTTCACTGGAGTCAGAGAATAATACACAACCAAGAGAAAATTTCAACACAGAGCCAGAAAACTTAAAAGTATTAAACCAAAATCATTGAGCTGAAAAATACAATAACTGACCTGAAATATTCAGCAGGGGTTCAAGAGCAAATGAGATCGAACAAAAGAAAAGATCACTGAATTTGATTAAAGGTCACTGTAAATTATTCAATCAGAAGGGCAAATGAAAAAAGAATGAAAAATAGTGAAGAAAGCCTGAGGTACTTATTGGATACTACCAAGTGGATCAATGTATGCATTTAAGAAACCCCAGTAGGAGAGTGAGAAAGAACCAGGAAGCATATTCAAATTTAACTGAAAAAATCACAAATTATGGCAACGTTCCAATACTGTGACTTACTTATAGTAAGGTAAAATCAAGAAAAATTGCATAATAAATACACACACATACACACACAAGTCCAAGGGTCAACTACTTATCCACTCTCCACTTTACTTAACCTAACTAACCTGACTTCCGCTTCAGACTCAGGTCTATACCAATTTCCAGGAACAATGCTTATATAAGCAGGTGAGATATAAAATGCTCTAACCCTATATTTGGGGACTTAACACAAATTTATTGGCTGCTGAATCACCTGTAAACTTGAATTACGACTGTGATATCTGGTTCCTATTTAATCATTATGCTTTATGATACCTCTGGTCTTTTAAGCAGTCTTTCCTCTATGCCTAAGTATATCGATTTTTCAATATTCCCAAATAATTATCATCACACAGTTGTCAAAAATAATGCCCAAAGAAGTTCTTATAAGAAAATATTTTATCAAACAAAAAAAGAAAATTGTAAAAGCAGCAAGACAAAAGAAGTCCCTAACTTACAAGGGAAGACAATAAGATTAGCAGCAGATCTGTCAAGAGAATCTTGGCAAGCCAGAAGAAAGTGGCATGATATATTCATTGTCCTGAAAGGGAAAAATTACAGGCAAGAATACTCTATCCAACAAGGCTATCATTCAGAATAGAAGGAGAGATAAAGAGTTTCCCAAACAAAAACTAAAGGAATTTGTGACCACTAAATCAGCCCTGCAAGAAATATTAAAGTAGACTCTGACTGGGAAAGTAAGACCAAAAGCAACAGAGACTAGAAAGGAAAAGAGAAAATCTCCAGAAACAACACAAAACAAGTAATAAAATAGCACTAAATTAATATCTATCAATAATTACTCAGAATGTAAATGGAGTGAATGCTCCAATCAAAAGACATAGAGTATCAGAATGGATAAAAAAACAAGACCCATCTATATGCTGCCTAAAAGAAACTCATTTTAGACCTAAAGACACCTGTAGATTGAAAGTGAGGGAATAGAGAAATATTTACCATGCAAGGATGTCAAAAGAAAGCCAGAGTAGCAATACTTATATCAGACAAACTAGATTTTAAATCAAAGACTGTAACATGAGATGAAGATGGGTACGATATAATAATTAGGGGGACTACCCAACAAGAAGATAAAGCAATTGTAAATATTTATACCCCCAACATGGGAGCACCCAAATATATCAAACAATTAATAACAAACATAAAGGAACTCATTGATAATAATACTAAATAGTAGGTGATTTTAACACCCAACTTACATCAATGGACACATCATCTAAGCAGAAAATCAATAAGGAAACAATTGCTTTCAATGACACACTAAACCAGATGGATTTTACTGATATATTCAGAACATTTCATCCTAAAGCAGCAGAATATACATTCTTTTCAAGTGCATGTGGGTCATTCCCCAGAAGAGATCACACACAGATCAGACCTCAACAAGTACAAAAAGACTGAGATCATACAATGCCACACCACAGAACAAAGAATTACAAGAGAATAATATTAAAAAGTATATGCCAACAAACTGGGCAATCTGGAAGAAATAGATAAATTCCTAGAAACATAAAAGCTAAGAAAACTGAAACAGGATGAAATAGAAAAGTAGAACAGATGAATAACCAGCAGAGAAACTGAATTAGTA
This sequence comes from Neomonachus schauinslandi, assembly GCF_002201575.2. Taxonomy (NCBI): domain Eukaryota; kingdom Metazoa; phylum Chordata; class Mammalia; order Carnivora; family Phocidae; genus Neomonachus; species Neomonachus schauinslandi. The sequence goes on along the minus strand of NC_058413.1, from coordinate 91,165,942 downwards.
ATTTAAAATCTCCCAAAAAACAAAAGGCCAGGGTCAGGTGGCTACACAGGGAAATTCTACCAAACATTTAAAGAAGAGTTAATACCTATTTTTCACAAACTATTCCAAAAAAATACAAATGCAAGGGAAACTTACAAACTCATCTATGAGGCTAGCATTACCCTGAATCCAAAACCAGACAAAGACTCCACTAAAAAAGAGAACTACAGGCCAATATCCCTGATGAACATGGACGCAAAAAATCTCAACAAAATACTAGTAAATAGAATCTAGCAGTACATTACAATAATCATTCGTCATGATCAAGTGAGAGGTATTCCTGGGCTGCAGGGGTAGTTCAATATTTGCAAAACAACCAATATAATACACCACATTTATAAAAGGAAGGATAAGAACCATATGATCTTCTCAATAGAGGCAGAAAAAGCATCTGACAGAGTACAACATCCATTCGTGATAAAAACCCTCAACCAATTAGGGTAGAGAGAACATACCTCAACATAGTAAAAGCCACATATAAAACTCCACAGATAATATCATCCTGGGGAGGGCGGGGACAGAATTTCCTTTATAGTCGGGAACACGACCAGGATGCCCATTCTCACCATTAATATTTAATACAGTACTAGAAGTCCTAGCATCAGCAATCAGACAACAAAAAGAAATAAAAGGCATCCAAATCTGGAAGAAAGGAGTCAAACTTTCACTATTTGCAGACAACATAGTACTCTACATAGAAAACCCAAAGAATCCACCAAAAAGTTGCAGGAACTGACACACAAATTCAGTTAAAGATGAAGGATACAAAATCAATATAGAGAAATCTATTGCATTTCTATATGCCAATAATGAAGCAGTAGAAAAAGAAATCAAGGAATCAATCCCACTTACAATTGCACCATAAACCGTAAGATACCTAGGAATAAACCACACAAAGAGGTAAAAGATCTGCACTCTGAAAACTATGAAACACTGATGAAAGAAATACAAGATGACAAAAACAAATGGAAAGACATTCCATGCTCATGGATTGGAAGAATAAATATGTTAAAATGTCTGTACTACCCAAAGCAATCTATACATTTATTTTTTATTTTTTTAAAGATTTTATTTATTTATTTGACAGAGAGAGACACAGCGAGAGAGGGAACACAAGCAGGGGGAGTGGGAGAGGGAGAAGCAGGGAGTCCGATATGGGGCTCGATCCCAGGACCCCGGGATCATGACCTGAGCCAAAGGCAGACGCTTAATGACTGAGCCATCCAGGCGCCCCGCAAGCTATACATTTAATGTAATCTCTCTCAAAATACCACCAGCGTCTTACACAGAGCTAGAACAAACAATCCTAAAATTTGTATTGAACCACAAAGACCCTGAATAGACAAAGCAATCTTGAAAAAGGAAAGTAAAGTGCAAGGCATCACAATTCTGTACTTCAAGATACATTACAAAGCTGTAATGATCAAGACAGTATGGTTGTGGCACAAAAACAGACACATAGATCAATGGTACAGAATAGAAAACCCAGATATGGACCCACAACTATATGGTCAACTAATCTTCGACAAAGCAGGAAAGAATATCAAATGGAAAAAAGACAGTCTCTTCAACAAATGGTGTTCAGAAAACAAGACAGCAACATGCAAAAGAATGAAACTGGATCACTTTCTTGTACCATACAAAAAAAATAAATTCAAAATGGATGAAAGATCTAAATGTAAGACAGGAAACCATCAACATCCTAGAGGAGAACACAGGTAGTAATCTCTTTGACATCAGCCATAACAACTTACTATATATTGTCTCCGGAGGCAAGGGATACAAAAGCAAAAATGAACATTTGGGACTTCATCAAGATAAAAAGCTTCTGCACAGTGAAGGAAACAATCAACAAACCTAAAAGGCAACCTTCAGAATGGGAGAAGATATTTGCAAATGACATTATCTGATAAAGGGTTAGTATCCAAAATATATAAAGAACTTATCAAACTCAACACCCAAAAACAATAACCCAGTTAAAAATGGGCAGAAGACATGAATAGACACATTTTTCCAAACAAGACATACAGATGGCCAATGGACACATGAAAAGATGCTGAATATCACACATCATCGGGGAAATACAAATGAAAACTACAATGAGATATCATCTCACACTTGTCAGAATGGATAAAATCAATAGCACAGGAAACAACAGATGTTGATGAGGATGAGGAAACTGGTGCAGCCACTCTTGAAAACAGTATGGAGGGTCCTCAAAAGGATAAAAATAGAACGCATCTATGATCCAGCAATTGCAAAAGTAGGTATTTATCCAAAGGATACAAAAATAATGATTCGAGGTACACATGCACCCCGATTTACAGCAGCATTATCAACAAGAGCCAAATTATTGAAAGAGCCCAGATATCCACTGAATGATGAAATGATAAAGAAGATGTGGCATACACACACACACACACACACACACACGATGGAATGTTAGCCATAAAAAAGAATGAAATATTGCCATTTACAAAGATGTGCATAGAGCTAGAGAGTATTATACTAAGTGACATAAGTCAGTCAGAATAAGACAAATACCGTATGATTTCACTCATATGTGAAATTTAAAAAACAAGACAAATAAACATAGGGGGAAAAAAGAGGGCAAGCCATAAAACAGATTCTTGACTAAATACAACAAACAGGGTGCTGGAGGGGAGGTGGGCAGGGAGATAGGTTAAATAGGAGATGGCGATTAAGGAGGGAACTGACTGTGATGAGCACTGAGTGTTGGATGTAAGTGATAAATCATGAAATTTTAGCCCTGAAAATAATATTACACCATATGTTGATTGGAATTTAAATAAACACTTGAAACTAAAAAAAATAAAATAAAATAGAGCAAAATAGACTACAAAGAGTAGCAGACATAAAATCAAAAGGCTAAGATTTTAGTCTAAACTCTTACTTTATAAACCTGTGTGACTTAAGGTAAATCTAACTACTCTGAGCTTCACTTTCCCAGCCATACAATAAATATATTTTGATGATCAGTTATGTGTTGGTTTGACTGTAAAAAGGTAAAAGAGAAAAGTCTGCAAAAAGACTCTTCATATGTGGGTTTTTCATAGATGGATTTTATGCACTTGAGGAATGTTTCCTCTATCCCTACACTCTGAAGAGTTTTAATCAGGAAAGAATGCTGTATTTTGTCAAATGCTTTTTCTGCATCAATTGAGAGGACCATATGGTTCTTCTCTCTCCTCTTATTAATGTGTTCTATCACATTGATTGATTTGCGAATGTTGAACCACCCTTGCATCCCGGGGATAAATCCCACTTGGTCATGGTGGATGATCCTTTTAATGTATTGTTGGATCCTATTAGCTAGGATTTTGTTGAGGATTTTGGAATCCATATTCATCAGGGATATCAGTCTGAAATTTTCCTTTTTGATGGGGTCTTTGCCTGGTTTGGAGATTAAGGTAATGCTGGCCTCACAGAATGAGTCTGGAAGCTTTCCTTCTGTTTCTATTTTTTGAAACAGCTTCAGTAGAATAGGTATTCTTTCTTTTTTTTTTTTTTTTAGGAATATGTAAGGAAAATTTATTATTTTTAAGTGTATTCATTTCAAAGTTGAAAAATAGGTATTATTTCTTCTTTGAATGTTTGGTAGAATTCCCCAGGGAATCCATCAGGCCCTGGACTCTTGTTTTTTGGGAGGTTTTTGATCACTGCTTCAATCTCATTACTGATTATTGGCCTATTCAGGTTGTCAGTTTCTTCCTGTTTCAGTCTTGGCAGCTTATAGGTTTCCAGGAAGGCATCCATTTCATCCAGATTACTCAGCTTATTAGCATATAGTTGTTGATAATAATTTCTAATAATTATTTCCATTTCCTTGGTGTTACTCGTGATCTCTCCCCTTTCATTCATAATTTTATTAATTTGGGTCTTTTCTTTTTTCTTTTGGATAAGTCTGGCCAGTGGTTTATCGATCTTATTAATTCTTTCAAAGAACCAGCTTCTAGTTTCATTGATCTGATCTACTGTGTTTCTGGTTTCTAATTCATTGATCTCTGCTCTAATCTTAATTATTTCTCTCCTAATGTGTGGCTTAGGCATCATTTGTTGCCTTTTCTCCAGTTCTTTAAGGTGTAGAGTTAGTTGGTGAATTTGGGATTTTTCTATATTTTTGAGTGAGGCTTGGATGCCTATGTATTTTCCCCTTAGGACCACCTTTGCAGTATCCCATAGGTTTTGGACTGATGTGTTTTCATTCTCATTGGTTTCCATGAATTGCTTAAGTTCTTCTTTGATTTCCTGGTTGACCCAAACATTCTTGAGTAGAGTGGTCTTTAGCTTCCAAGTGTTTGAATTTCTGCCAAATTTTTTCTTGTGATTGAGTTCCAGTTTTAAAGCATTATGGTCTAGAAAATGCAGGGAATAATCTCAATCTTTTGGTGTGATTTGTGACCCAGTATGTGGTTTATTCTGGAGAAAGTTCTATGTGCGCTCAAGAAGAATGAGTATTCTATTGTTTTAGGGTGGAATGTTCTGTATGTATCTATGTGGTCCATCTGGTCCAGTGTGTTATTCAAAGCTCTTGTTTCTTCGTTGATCTTCAGCTTAGATGATCTGTCTGTTGCTGAGAGTGGAGTATTGAGGTCACCTACAATTAACGTATTGTTATCAATATGACTCTTTATTTTGGTTAACAGTTGGCTTATGTAGATGGCTGCTCCCATGTTGGGGGCATAGATATTTACAATTGTTAGATCTTCTTGTTGGATAGAACCTTTAAGAATGATATAGTGTCCTTCTGTGTCTCTAATTACAGACTTTAGTTTAAAATCTAATTTGTCTGATATAAGAATTGCTACCCCAGCTTCCTTTTGAGGTCCACTGGCATGGAAGATGGATCTCCATCCCTTCACTTTCAGTCTGGATGTATCTTTAGGTTCAAAATGAGTCTCTTGTAGGCAGCATATGGATGGGTCCTGTCTTTTTATCCAACCTGCAACCCTGTGCCATTTTATGGGAGCGTTTAGGCCATTCACGTTGAGAGTGATTATTGAAAGATATGAATTGTCATCATGTTGCCTGTGAAGATGTTGTTTTTATAGATTGTCCCTGTAAATTTCTGTTGTAGATCACTCTTGGGGTCTTTCTCCTTTTATAGAACCCCCTTAATATATCTTGCAGGGCCGGCTTAGTGGTCACATATTCTTTCAGTTTCTGCCAGTCTTGGAAGCTCTGCATCTCTCCATCCATTCTAAATGAAAGCCTTGCTGGATAAAGTATTCTTGGCTACATGTTCTTCTCATTTAGTACCCTGAATATGTCTTGCCAGGCCTTTCTGGCTTGCCAGGTCTCTGTGGATAGGTCTGACATTATTCTGATGTTCCTACCTCTGTATGTAATGAATCTCTTCCCCCTAACTGCCCTTAAGATGGTTTCCTTGGTTCTAAGATTTGTGAGTTTTACTATTACATGCTGGGGTGTTGGTCTGTTTTCCTTGATCTTGGGAGGGGTCCTCTCTGCCTCTAGGACATGAATGTTTGTTTCATTCCCCAGATTAGGGAAGTTCTCAGCTATGATTTGCTCAAAGATATCTTCTAGCCCTCTCTCTCTCTCCACTCCCACAGGGATTCCAATAATTCTGACACTGGAACATTTCATGGTGTCACTTATTTCTCTGATTCTATTTTCATGGATTCTGAGTTGTTTTTCCCTGGCCTCCTCTTTTCCCTTTTTATCTATTAAATGGTCTTCCAGGTTACTAATTCGTTCTTCTGCCTCACTTACCCTAGCTGTTAGATTATCTAGATTAGATTGGATCTCACTGATAGCATTTTTAAGTTCTGCCAATTCAGCTTTCATTTCTTCCCTTAGAGACTCTATGTTGCCATTAATCGATTTCTCCATTCTAGCTATCTAGTCTTCACAATTGCTAGCCTGAATTCCATCTCCAACATCTTGGTTATATCTGCATCCATTTGTAAATCTGTGGCATAAGTCATAATCTCTGAGTCTTTCTTATTTTGGGGGTTCCTCTTCCTAGTCATTCTGTTGATGGGTGGTTGAGGGAATGTATAGAGTCCAAATTATTGACCAGAACCCAAGCATGATGCACCTGTTTTCTAGGGACCGTAGGGTTGCTGGCCCCTTGTTTTCCCAGACTGTCTTCTGGGGGAGGGGCCTGCCATGCTGATACCCAGGCAACCCTGTTTGGGCAGACTTGCCCTGCTCCCTGTGGCGAGGGATGGGCTCAGTGAAAACTGGTTTACAGATAAAGGGCTGGTATCCAAGATCTATAAGGAACTTCTCAAACTCAACACCCCAAAAACAAATAATTAAGTCAAAAAATGGGCAGAAGACATGAACAGACACTTCTCTGAAGAAGACATACAAATGGCTAATAGACACATGAAAAAATGTTCATCATCATTAACCATCAGGGAAATTCAAATCAAAACCACATTGAGATACTACCTTACACCAGTTAAAATGGCAAAAATTGACAAGGCAAGAAACAAGAAATGTTGGAGAGGTTGTGGAGAAAGGGGAACCCTCTTACACTGTTGGTAGGAATGCAAGTTGGTACAGCCACTTTGGAAAACAGTGTGGAGATGCCTCAAAAAATTAAAAATAGAGCTACCCTATGACCCAGCAACTGCACCCCTGGGTATTTACCCCAAAGACACAGATGTAATGAAAAGAAGGGCCATATGCACCCCAATGTTCATAGCAGCAATGTCTGCAATAGCCCAACTGTGGAAAGAGCCAAAATGTTCTTCAATAGATGAATGAATAGGGGTGCCTGGGTGGCTCAGTTGGTTAAGCGACTGCCTTCGGCTCAGGTCATGATCCTGGAGTCCCTGGATCGAGTCCCACATCAGGGAGCCCGCTTCTCCCTCTGACCCTCCCCCCTCTCATGTGCTCTCTCTCTCTCTGTCATTCTCTCTGTCTCAAATAAATAAATAAAATCTTTAAAAAAAAATAGATGAATGAATAAAGAAGATGTGGTCCATATATACAATGAAATATTACTCAGCCATCAGAAAGGATGAATACCCAACTTTTACATCAGCATGGATGGAAGTGGAGGTGATTATGCTAAGTGAAATAAGTCAAGCAGAGAATGTCAATTATCATATGGTTTCACTTATTTGTGGAACATAAGGAATAGCATGGAGGACATTAGAAGGAAGGGAAAAATGAAGGGGGGAAATCGGAGGGAGAAATGAACCACGAGAGACTATGGACTCTGAGAAACAATCTGAGGGTTTTAGAGGGGAGGGGGTGGGGGGGATGGGTTAGCCCAGTGATGGATATTAAGGAGGGCATGTACTGCATGGAGCACTGGGTGTTATACAAAACCAATGAACCGTGGATCACTACATCAAAAAAATAAATAAATAATTTGCAAGAAGAAAAAAAAAGACTCTTCATATGTGATGTCTACATATGCAAAATGGATTAACCTTGATTGTCATTATGGAATCTTCAACCTCTGGCATTGAAAGGAAACATATTCTTTCCAATTGCAGGATGAAAATGGGATTACAAATAGATTATCTAATACATATTCTTTTTTAATGTTTTTTATTTATTTGAGAGAGAGAGGACGAGAGACAAAAGAAGGGGTTGTGGCAGAGGGAGATGGAGAAGCAGGCTCCCCACTAGGCAGGGAACCTGATGCAGGACTCAATCCCAGGACCCCAAGATCATGACCTGAGCCAAAGGCAGATGCTTAACTGAGCCACCCAAGTGCCCTTGATACATATTCTAATACCAAGTGGCAGATAAAACCACTCACAATAATACAATGTCACCCTTCTCATTCAATACTTTAAAGATCATTTCATGTTCCAGAGGAAAAAACAAGTTGATAATGAAAATAGGGGGAAAAAAACAACAACACGTTTATTACTTAATGCTATCACTAAACAGAACAAAAAGGTGTAGAAGATAGTATGGTATTGGTGAGGAAAAGAGGAAGACCTACTTTATAAAGACTAAAAATAGATTGTGCCACTCGAACTTCCTTTACCGTATTAGGAAAAAATGTTAGGAATATTGCCACTAAAGGTATTTTATTTAAACATACAGAATCCCACTGGGTGTAACTAACTACACAGATAGAAACTGTTTCTGATCTATTCATTCTCCTACCCATAGTTTTTCTCACAGCAAGTTTAATGTCCTTGTTTCTCAAGCTGTAAATGAAGGGGTTCATCATGGGAACTACGTTGGTATAAAAGACAGAGGAGATTTTTACCTCATCCATAGACCCAGCAGAAGATGGTTTAAGATACATAAGTGCACATGATCCAAAGAAGAAAGAAACAGCAATTATGTGTTGTTGCTGGAACTGCAGGTGCTAAAGGCTTTGGACCTGCCCTCAGTGGAGCTAATGTGCAGGATGCTGGAGAGGATGAAATCAAAGGAGACAAAGATGGTGACACTGGGCACAATCACATTGATGCCCACCACAATGAAAACCACCAGCTCATTGACATAAGTGCTCATGCAGGAGAGCTGGAGCAGAGGGAGGATATCACAAACATAATGGCTGATGGTGTTTGCATCACAGAAGGTCAGTCTCAGCATGCATCTGGTGTGAGCTGTGGCATCCAAAAATGACACCAACTATGAGCCAAGCATAAGGATGGAACACACTTTAGGGGACATGACAACATTATATATATTATATATAATATATATTATATATATTATATAATATAATATATATTATATATATTATATATAATATATATAATATATATAAAAGTGGGTTACAGATGGCCACATAGCCATCATAGGCCATTGATGTCAGCACATAAGCTGTCCATAATAGCCGAACTGTGGAAGGAACACAGATGCCCTTCAACAGATGAATGGATAAAGAAGATGTGGTCCATATATACAATGGAATATTACTTAGCCATCAGAAATACCCAACATTTGCATCAACTTGGATGGGACTGGAGTAGATTATGCTAAGTGAAATAAGTCAAACAGAGAAAGACAATTATCGTATCGTTTAACTTATTTGAGGAACATAAGGAATAGCATGGAGGACATTAGGAGAAGGAAGGGGAAAATGAAGGGGGGGGGAAACCAGAGGGGGAGATGAACCATGAGAGACTATGGACTCTGGGAATCAAACTGAGGGTTTTAGAGGGGTACGGGGGATGGGTGAGCCCGGTGATGGGTATTAAGGAGGACACATATGCATGGAGCACTGGGTGTTATATGCAAACAATGAATCATGGAACACTACATCAAAAACTAATGATGTACTGTATGGTGACTAATATAATAAAAAAAATTATAATAAAAATAATGAAGGCCAGTGCTTCCATATGCCAACAGGACTGCTGTGAAAACCAAAAGTTAGGGAGAAGACTGCACCAGGAGAGAATCCCCTTCTCTCATTTCATTTCTTTGACCACATGAACCCTCCCCTAACCAGTAAAATAGAGGCAGCAACCCCACCAACCTGGATTTCAGGGGGATTGGACTTCGTGTGGTGGGAATGAAGAACGTTGTTCTTCTAATCCAAAAATAAAGGACCAGAGTCTAGGAGAGTATGAGTTCCTGCTCCATGTACAGAGTAAAAACAATGAATGTAGAAGAGTGAGAGTTCCATCAATGGAACTGACCAGTAAATTGCATCCTTTGAAACTAATAATGTCTCTGAACCTTCCTTGCTTCATCACTCTCCCCTAAACAGGTCCTTCTACCAATTTCATGTGAGTCTGAGGACTGCAAAAACTAGAAAGAAATTGGCATATCTTAGATCTCTGGACTTCCATCACAAAAGGAAGACATGAATATAAATGGAATTCAGAAAGTCACTTTTCCTTGCGCAGCACCATCAAATTGGGACAAAAGCCCAGTTTCTAGATTCTCCCTGGGGAGGGAAAGAACTGCACCATCTGTCCAATGCCCCAACCTTTATTATGTGTGCCTAGAAGACTGTCTTCTAGATAGTCTGTGTCAGAAAGCAGAGGGGATACAGGACACAGCATACTTTAGCTGCCCAGGGAGAGAGACAAAAAAGTTGGTAGTGTGGGCTGGAAGTCACCAGAGCTCCTTCCCCTGGCTCAGCATAGAGCAAATGATCGAAAAGCCCTTTCTTACAGCTTCTCTCTGGTGAGGGGAAAATATGCATCCAGCAATACAACTTATCTGTGAGCTGCCTGAGGAATTGGCTTCAGTTTTCTTTGTTTTTGAACACAGACACAACCCAGCACACAATGGATGAGGTGTGGGGAGGGGAACATGGGGAGAAGCAGGGGGTGCTGCAATTAAGAACAAAGAGGTTTAGACTGCACAAGATTGAAAGGCCTCCAAAGTCTCTGACCAGGCTTATTGGTGGTACCTTCTCTAGTCCAAGGCCAGTCCATGAATATTAGGATGGATGGGTGTTTTGTCTAATGTGCAGACACCAATGTGGAGAGTCAATGAAAATAAAGGCAAGTTGAAATTCTTTCCAAAAAAGAATAAGAGAAATCTCCACAAACTGACACTAATGAAATGAAAATATGTGATTTACCTGACAGAGAATTCAAAATAACGTCATAAAGATGCTCACTGAAGTCAGAGAACAATACACAAACCAAGAGAAAATTTCAACACAGAGATAGAAAACTTAAAAGTATGAAGTAAAAAATTATAAAAGTAAAACTTAAAAGTATGAAGCTGAAGAATACAATATCTGAACTAAAAATAGCAGAGAGTTTCAAGAACAAACGAGATTGAACAAAAGAGAGGATCATGAATTTGATTAAAGGTCAATGTAAATTATTCAGTCAGAAGGGCAAATGAAAAAAAGAACAAAAAATACTGAAGAAAGCCTGAGGGACTTATTGGATGCTACCAAGTGGATCAATATATGCACTTTGAAACTCCAATAGGAGAAGAGAGTGAAAAAGAACCAGAAAACATATTCAAAGAAAAAAAGGCTGAAAAATTCCCAAATCATGGCAACTTCCCAATACTGTGACCAATTTATACAAAGATAAAACCCAGAAAAATTGCATAATGAGTGTGTGTGTGTGTGTGTGTGTGTATACACACATACATGGACCAAGGGTCACCTACTTATCCACTCTCCAGTTTACTTAACTGAGCCAACCTGACTTCCACCTTCAAACTTAGGTCTATACCAATTTCCAGGAACAGTGCTTATCTAGGAAAGTGAGATATAAAATGCTCTAACCCAATATTCTGGACTCAACACAAATTTACTTACTGCTGAATCACCTCTAAACTTGAATTCTGAGTGTGATATCTGCGTCTGTTTCAATCATTATGCTTTATAATAACTCTGGTGATTGAAGCAGTCCTTTCTCTATTCCTAAATATATCCAATTTTTTTATATATTCCCAAATTATACTCACACAATTGTTAAAATAATGCCTAAAGAAGGTCTTTAAGACTTTATCAAGAATGTAGAAGGGGTTAAGAAAATGAAATTATATAATATGTTATAAGAACCATCTCCTCTTTACAATAACGTAAACATAATGACATATAACCTATAACAGACCTATACAATGGGGTTCTCTATGGACTTTGCTCCTCCTGCAGAACCTGGTGGAAATTCTTCATGGAGTATAGTAAAAGCACCATCTCTGCCCCAGACTGGTTTACATTACTCCACACTACTCTACTTCTGGTTTCTTCTGTGTGAGCCATTCTATTCTGTACTTGGAAGGCTGTTCCCTTCACTGAGCCTTTATTCTGAGTCTTGGCTTATTGATTACTTTAATATTTAATTTAAATACAGTTATAATCCAAGTTCTTCAGCCATAATTTATTGTCAAAGTTAGCATACGTACATATATCAAAGTCTACAAAATATATACTTCAACCATTACTATAAACTGAACAGCTTACAGCAGACCTACAAATAGACTATTCCAGGTCCCAGAGCCCTCTGTGTGCCCCTCTGTGGGCCTCTGTGTCCTCCCATTCTCCACCTTAACACTGATGCAATCATGCTCCAGCTTTTGTTCTAGCTTCATCACTTAAGTGGGCCCTCATGGTGTTCCACATCCAGCCAGAAGAAGGATGACGAGAACATGGAAATGATTATTGTAGTCTACCCTTATGTGTTTCCACATATTGTGTAGGCCAGTATAAAACAAGAATATATTCACACATTCTAAATTAGGCAATAGAGCTTTCAAATATAAAGTGGGAAAGATACTTTCTTGACATTTTGCTTAGATTAGCACGTTGCTTTTATTTGTGTTATGATACTTTTTTTCACAGAAACCATTTTCATGTTTCACGGATATTTAAAAGTACAGTACATTAATCATCATCATCATAATAATATGCTGATATATTTAGAATCAAAACACCAAGTCCTAGTCTCAGCTCTACCACTTACATGTTGTAATTTGAGACAAACCATGATGACATCTCAGCATCAGTTTCATCAACTATGAAATGAAAACTAAGCTTCCCTCTCCTCTTTATCTCACATTATTTCCCCTGAAAATATAAGAACTGACAGAAGTGACAGAGCAGAAAACACTAAAACACATTAAGAACAATTGAAACACCTTGCACATCTCTATATTAATATTTGAAGTGGGTTGATTTAACTTTATTTCAGAGACAGAGGTTCAGCAGCCCCTTTGATGCCCCCAGCCATTCTACTCACTGAGGAAGATGAGACTCTCTCCCTCAGAAAGTAAAACTTCACACTGGGTATTATTTAAACATTTAAATATTTTAATATTTAAAGGTGCATATTTTATACAGCAGATCCCTGCAAATAAACCAACTACTTCACCTGATGGTCAGCTGATAATACAATGACATGTCCCAACACACAAAAGAAAAACCAATTTATGCTAGACTCAGGGAAAAATACCATGTGTGTCTCCCAACATGGGCATCAATTCAACAAAATCAATTTTAAGAAGTAATTTTGATCATATAGAACTGATATTGAATCTACTCTGTTGTATTATGAAAACCTACATTTATATCATTCTTTTATTTATATTTGTGACATACACCCCAATGCCACACACTGCTAGGTGCTCAGAGGTCCAAAATGCTGTGTGTGTGTGTGTGTGTGTGCATGTGCATGCAAGTGAATGTGCATGTGTGTGTGTTAGTAGATATGTGTGTGCATGTATATGTGTGTTTACATGAACAAGCAAATGATTAAAGCAATAACCATTTCCTTTTCCTCAATTCAGCAAGTACATCCTGGTCAGCGCTTCTTCTCAGGAGTTGAAACCAGGAGCCAATCTACCTGAAAGTGCGTTTCATACCATGCAATCAATGTTAGGCAATAATCTCATAAAATCTAAGACTTGAAGATTGTGTGCGTGTGTGTAGGTGCATTTGTGTGTGTGTGTGTGTGTGTGTGTGTGTTTAAGGAGGTGTAGAAAGAGGAGTGGAGAATGAGGTCCAATAAATTTAGGGGTTCAGGAATTAAAAGGACATGGAACTCAGAACCGCTTGTACTTCTGCTTTTCATGATACCTGAACCACAGTGTATCCTGATCATGCTCATTCCAAACCTGGGCTGAGCAACAATAGCAGCTCACTTACAGAAAGTTTATATTACACACATCCAGAATGTGTGTCCAGAATTCAGGACCAGAAGCAGGAGGATTATCTTCTGTCATTGCCCAGAAAGTCCAAGCTTTCATACTGATTCAGAGAGCTCTGTCCTAAGACACAGGTACAGACAAATCCCATGACTTCTCTGCTTGACTCCTAGCTGCGACAATTTCAATACTCATACTTCCTCTCGTAACTTCTTTTATGGCCATTCACATAACACAAAAAAGCAAAAACCATAAGTGATAACTATGTTGTGCATGTAAGGCAACTGACTTGGTTCTCCTCCTTTTGAAAAAAGTCCCAAACATATATAGTGTTTAAATTACTAACCGGAAAGCAGTCAGCTGAGTTGCTTTTATGAATACTTTGTAATTCTTACCTTTATAAACTGTCTTTATAACTTTTGTAACAATTTTAATGGACTTTCCCCAAATAACCTGAAAAATGGAATTTAGTTTGAAAGTTTATTCTTTCTGCAATAAAAAAATTATCATTTCTGAAAGTCTTTTTCTGAAATTGAAGCAGATAGCATTTGTATTTTGAGGCTTCTCAAATGAAAGACTAGTGACCAGGGTTAACATATACTTTTAGCTACCTCAAATACTGATAAAATATTTAACAAAGTGGATGCACATTTGCAATGTCTATAAGGGTTCCTGAATAGCACAGACATTATTTACATACTGACACACCTTTTTCAATAAGGAATACAATTTCATCAAAACAGACACTAAGTAAAAGAAAAGCAAAATTAAAAAAATACAACAAAAATCAACTATTTTGTATAAATAGAACTTGTTAAATGAAAATCAAGCATGTTGATATGGAGGTCAGGGGATGTGGTGTGTTTAAGTCAATAACTCTATGATGAGAGTTCGTAACTACACTTATGGTGAGCATTTGGTAGGGCATATAAATGTCAGATCACTATGTTGTACATGTGAAATTAATAGAGTATTGTATATCAACTATACTTAAATTAAAAATAAATTTTTAAAAATAAATAAATAAGCCATAGTCAAGGTTTAGTGATGCCAAACATCTAAAACACAAACAAGCCAACAAACCAGTTGCACTAAATTTCACAATACCTAAATCTTGAGTGAAAATTTGAAAACTGGTAGAATATTAAATATTATTAATATTGTCTTAGAAATATTTAAATTATAATTTAATTAAGGATTAAGGGTTTTTGGTTTTTTCAAGTTTTTATTTAAATTCTAGTTAGTTAATATATGGATAATATTGGTTTCAGGAATATAATTTAGGATTAAGGACTTTTTTTTTTTTTACAATTTATGTGCAAGCATGTTTATTAAAGCATTCACTTTTTTTTTGAAACCTGAAAATTAACATTTTTTTAAATTTTATTATGTTATGTTAGTCACCATACAATACATCATTAGTTTTTGATGTGGTGATCCACGATCCATTGTTTTCGTATAACACCTAGTGCTCCATGCAGTACGCACCCTCCTTAATACCCATCACCAGGCTAACCAATCCCCCCTCCCCCCTCCCCTCTAAAACCCTGTTTGTTTCTCAGGTCCATAGTCTCTCATGGTTCATCTCTCCCTCCAATTCCCCCTCCCCATTTTTCCCTTCCTTCTCCTAATGTCCTCCATGTTACTCCTTATGTTCCACAAATAAGTAAAACCATATGATAATTGACTTTCTCTGCTTGACTTATTTCACTTAGCATAATCTCCTCCAGTCCCATCCATGTTGATGTAAAAGTTGGGTATTCATCTTTTCTGATGGCTGAGTAATATTCCATTGTATATATGGACCACATCTTCTTTATCCATTCATCTGTTGAAGGGCATCTCGGCTCTTTCCACAGTTTGGCTATTGTGGACATTGCTGCTATGAACATTGGGGTGCATATGGCCCTTCTTTTCACTACATCTGTGTCTTTGGGGTAAATACCCAGGAGTGAAATTGCTGGGTCATAGGGTAGCTCTATTTTTAAATTTTTGAGGCACCTCCACACTGTTTTCCAAAGTGGCTGTACCAACTTGCATTCCCACCAACAGTGTAAGAGGGTTCCCCTTTCTCCACAACCTCTCCAACATTTGTTGTTTCTTGCCCTGTCCATTTTTGCCATTCTAACTGGTGTAAGGTGGTATCTCAGTGTGGTTTTGATTTGGATTTCCCTGATGGCTGATGATGATGAACATTTTTTCATGTGTCTGTTAGCCATTTGTATGTCTTCTTCAGAGAAGTGTCTGTTTATCACTTCTGCCCACTTTTTGACTTGATTATTTGTTTTTTGGGTGTTGAGTTTGAGAAGTTCTTTATAGATTTTGGATACCAGCCCTTTATCTGTAGTGTCATTTGCAAATACCTTCTCCCATTCTGTGGGTTGCCTCTTTGTTTTGTTGACTGTTTCCTTTGCTGTGCAGAAGCTTTTTATCTTGATGAAGTCCCAAAAATTCATTTTTGCTTTTGTTTCACTAGCTTTTGGAGATGTATCTTGAAAGAAGTTGCTGTGGCTGATGTCAAAGAGGTTACTGCCTATGCTCTCCTCTAGGATTTTGATGGATTCCTGTCTCACATTGAGGTCTTTCATCCACTTTGAGTTTATCTTTGTGAATGGTGTTAGAGAATGGTCGAGTTTCATTCTTCTGCATGTGGCTGTCCAATTTTCCCAGCACCATTTATTGAAGAGACTGTCTTTTTTCCATTGCATGTTTTTTCCTGCTTTGTCAAAGATTATTTGACCATAGAGTTGAGGGTCCATATCTGGGTTCTCTATTCTGTTCCATTGGTCTGTATGTCTGTTTTTGTGCCAGTACCATGCTGTCTTGGTGATCACTACTTTGTAATATAGCTTGAAATCGGGTAACGTGATGCCCCCAGTTTTGTTTTTCTTTTTCAACATCTCCTTGGCAATTTGGGGTCTTTTCTGATTCCATACAAATTTTAGTATTGTTTGTTCCAGCACTTTGAAAAATATCATTGGAATTTTGATCGGGATGGCATTGAAGGTATAGATTGCTCTGGGTAGCATAGACATTTTAACAATGTTTATTCTTCCAATCCATGAGCATGGAATATTTTTCCATCTTTTTGTCTTCTTCAATTTCTCTCATGAGTGTTTTGTAGTTTCTAGAGTATAGATCTTTTACCTCTTTGGTTAGGTTTATTCCGAGGTATCTTATGGTTTTTGGTGCTATTGTAAATGGAATCTTTAATTTCTCTTTCTACAGTTGCGTTGTTAGTGTATAAGAAAGCAACTGATTTCTGTGCATTGATTTTGTATCCTGCCACATTACTGAATTGCTGGATGAGTTCTAGTAATTTGGGGGTGGAGTCTTTTGGGTTTTCCACATAAAGTATCATGTCGTCTGTGAAAAGAGAGAGTTTGACTTCTTCTTTGCCAATTTGAATACCTTTTATTTCTTTTTGTTGTCTGATTGCTGTTGCTAGGACTTCTAGTACTATGTTGAACAACAGGGGTGAGAGTGGGCACCCTTGACGTGTTCTTGATCTTAAGGGAAATGTTCTCAGTTTTTCCCCATTGAGGATGATATTCGCTGTGGGTTTTTCATAGATGGATTTTATGAGCTTGAGGAATGTTCCCTCTATCTCTATACTCTGAAGAGTTTTAATCAGGAAAGGATGTTGTATTCTGTCAAATGCTTTTTCTGCATCAATTGAGAGGACCACATGGTTCTTCTCTCTCCTCTTATTAATGTGTTCTATCACATTGATTGATTTGCAAATGTTGAACCACACTTGCATCCCGGGGATAAATCCCACTTGGTCGTGGTGGATGATCCTTTTAATGTATTGTTGGATCCAATAGCTAGGATTTTGTTGAGCATTTTGGAATCCATATTCATCAGGGATATTGGTCTGAAATTTTCCTTTTTGATGGTGTCTTTGCCTGGTTTGGGGATTAAGGTAATGCTGGCCTCATAGAATGAGTTTGGAAGTTTTCCTTCTGTTTCTATTTTTTGAAACAGCTTCAGTAGAATAGGTATTATTTCTTCTTAGAATGTTTGGTAGAATTCCCCAGGGAATCCATCAGGCCCTGGACTCTTGTTTTTTGGGAGGTTTTTGATCACTGCTTCAATCTTGTTACTGGTTATTGGCCTTTTCAGGTTGTCAATTTCTTCATGTTTCAGTCTTGGCAGCTTATAGGTTTCCAGGAAGGCCTCCATTTCATCCAGATTGCTCAGTTTATTGGCATATAGTTGTTGATAATAATTTCTAATAATTGTCTCTATTTCTTTGGTGTTAGTGGTGATCTCTCCCCTTTCATTCATAATTTTATTAATTTGGGTCCTTTCTCTCTTCTTTTGGATAAGTCTGGCCAGTGGTTTATCGATCTTATTAATTCTTTCAAAGAACCAACTTCTAGTTTCATTGATCTGATCTACTGTGTTTCTGGTTTCTAATTCATTGATCTCTGCTCTAATTTTAATTATTTTTCTTCTAATGCGTGGCTTAGGCGTCGTTTGTTGCTTTTTCTCTAGTTCTTTAAGGTGTGGAGTTAGTTGGTGAATTCGGGATTTTTCTACTTTTTTGAGTGAGGCTTGGATGCCTATGTATTTCCCCCTTAGAACCGCCTTTGCAGTATCCCATAGGTTTTGGACCGATGTGTTTTCGTTCTCACTGATTTCCATGAATTGTTTAAGTTCTTCTTTGATTTCTTGGTTGACCCAAACATTCTTGAGCAGAGTGGTCTTTAGCTTCCAAGTGTTTGAATTTCTGCCAAATTTTTGTCTTGTGATTGAGTTCCAGTTTTAGAGCATTGTGGTCTGAGAATATGCAGGGAATAATCTCAATCTTTTGGTATCAGTTGAGACCTGATTTGTGACCCAGTATATGGTCTATTCTGGAGAAAGTTCCATGTGCACTCGAGAAGAATGAGTATTCTATTGTTTTAGGGTGGAATGTTCTGTAAATATCTATGAGGTCCATCTGGTCCAGTGTGTCATTCAAAGCTCTTGTTTCCTTGTTGATTTTCTGCTTAGATGATCTATCCATTGCTGAGAGTGGAGTATTGAGGTCTTCTACAATTAACGTATTGTTATCAATATGACTCTTTATTTTGGTTAACAGTTGGCTTATGTAGATGGCTGCTCCCATGTTGGGGGCATAGATATTTACAATTGTTAGATCTTCTTGTTGGATAGACCCTTTAAGAATGATATAGTGTCCTTCTGTGTCTATTACAGACTTTAGTTTAAAATCTAATTTGCCTGAAATAAGAATTGCTACCCCAGCTTTCTTTTGAGGTCCGCTGGCATGGAAGATGGATCTCCATCCCTTCACTTTCAGTCTGGATGTATCTTTAGGTTCAAAATGAGTCTCTTATAGACAGCATATGGATGGGTCCTGTCTTTTTATCCAATCTGCAACCCTGTGCCATTTTATGGGAGCATTTAGGCCATTCACGTTGAGAGTGATTATTGAAAGATATGAATTAATTGTCATCATGTTGCCTGTGAAGATGTTGTTTTTATAGATTGTCCCTGTAAATTTCTGTTGTAGATCACTCTTGGGGTCTTTCTCCTTTTATAGAACCCTCCTTAATATTTCTTGCAGGGCCGGCTTAGTGGTCACATATTCTTTCAGTTTCTTCCAGTCTTGGAAGCTCTGCATCTCTCCATCCATTCTAAATGAAAGCCTTGCCGGATAAAGTATTCTTGGCTGCATGTTCTTCTCATTTAGTACCCTGAATATGTCTTGCCAGGCCCTTCTGGCTTGCCAGGTCTCTGTGGATAGGTCTGACGTTATTCTGATGTTCCTCCCTCTGTACGTAAGGAATCTCTCCCCCCTAACTGCCCTTAAGATGGTTTCCTTGGTTCTAAGATTTGCAAGTTTTACTATTACGTGCCGGGGTGTTGGCCTGTTTTCCTTGATCTTAGGAGGGGTCCTGTCTGCCTCTAGGACTCGAATGTTTGTTTCATTCCCCAGATTAGGGAAGTTCTCAGCTATGATTTGCTCAAATACATCTTCTAGCCCTCTCTTTCTCTCCACTCCCTCCGGGATTCCAATTATTCTGACATTGGAACACCTCATGGTGTCACTTATTTCTCTGATTCTATTTTCATGGATTCTGAGTTGTTTTTCCCTGGCCTCCTCTTTTCCCTTTTTATCTATTATACTGTCTTCCAGATCGCTTATTCTCTCTTCTGTCTCAGTTACCCTAGCTGTTAGATTATCTAGATTGGATTGGATCTCACTGATAGCATTTTTAAGTTCTGCCAATTCACCTTTTATTTCAGCCCTTAGAGACTCTATGTTGCCATTAATTGATTTCTCCATTCTAGCCATTGTCTTCACAATTGCTAGCCTGAATTCCATCTCCAACATCTTGGTTATATCTGCATCCATTTGTAAATCTGCAGCATAAGTCATAATCTCTGAGTCTTTTCTGTTTTGGGGGCTCCTCCTCCTAGTCATTCTGTTGATGGGTGGTTGAGGGAATGTATAGAGTCCAAATTATTGACCAGAACCCAAGCAAGATGCACCTGTTTTCTTGGGACCTTAGGGTTGCTGGCCTCTTGTTTTCTCAGCCTGCCTTCTGCGGGAGGGGCCTGCCGTGCTGTTACTCAGGGAACCCTGTTTGGGCGGAGTTGCCCTGCCCCCCTGTGGCGGGGGATGGGCTCAGTGGGAATCAGTCTTTGGGGCTTTTGTTCTCTGGTGCCTTTCCCTGGCAGCTTTCCACGTCTCTTCCGCAAGTCAGAGCAGAGGAGACCATTTCCAACCCTCTGCCTCAGAGCAAAGAGATCGCAGTCTGTCTTCAGTGAGCTCTCCAGGCCAAACCGTCTCCGTTTCTGTCCGTGCTGCTATAAACTGCAGTGTCCTAGGCTGTGTGTCCCTCCTCAGTGCCCCCAGTCCTGCCTCCAGGTCGGGCACGTCTCTGCCCTTTGTGCTTCTAAAACCGCCAGCCGCTCCCAGTTCGCGCGTGCGCACGTCTCAGCCGCTTGGGGTCCTGTCCCAGGGACTGCAGTTTGTGTGCGTGTGGTTTCCACCCCGGGGGTTGCAGTTCACCGTTGGGACCCCGGCACACCAGTTTCCATCTCGGAGGCTGCAGTTTGCGTGGGCGGGACGGTCGCTCTGGGTTTCTGTCTGGGGGGCTGCAGTTCGCATGCGCGCGACCCCGCCAGTCTGGTTTTCCACCCCGGGGGCTGCCCTAAAGTCCTTTTCTGAGGCTACCGGTCTGTGAGTCTGTGCCCTGTCTGCAGCGCGGGAGGCTGTCACTCACCGGTGGTGGCGGATCCCCATGGCCAGGCACCCTCCTCCTGCCGTTTATCCTCCAATATCTGCCCAAAGAATCGCGGCTCTCCGCTTCGTACCTCGAAACCAACCACCTGCAATATTCTGTTTGTAGAGATCCAGATCTTCTTACATCTCAGGCTGGTTTCGTGGGTGCTCAGAGTGGTCTGTACATATCCAGCTCAATTCCAGGGACCAGTTGAAATAGGGTCCCCTACTCCTCTGCCATCTTTCCCCCTGGATTAAGGACTTTTAAAGTAGTCATCTTTTTGTGTTTTCTCAAAAGAAAAATAATCCAACATCCTATTTCAGAAAAGAAATTGTCACAATCTGGTTTATTCACCAAATGTTTCAAGTTGTCATTGCTCTCCCAGCTGCTATTTCAGGGTGTTTGTAACTTAAAATCCATATGGAAGCAGCACACGGAAGCCGACAAAAACAGGAGTGATTTAGCTGTTCCCAGGTCCTCCAGCCCTGCTACTTTACCTGCTTTTTTTTTTTTATTATTATGTTCAGCTAGCCATCATATAGCACATCATTAGTTTTTGATGTAGTGTTCAATGTTCCAATAGTTGCTTTAACACCAAGTGCTCACCACAACACGTGCCCTCCTTAATGCCCATCTCCTGGTTTAAATATCAAATGACTTGTGCTTTTATCCTACCCAGAGAAATCCTGTGGTCTCCATAATATTTCTAGAGCTTTCTAGAAAGGAAGAATCACAAAAGAGCTGTTTTCTTCCCATCATTTGCTTTCTAAATTCCTTCATCTTGCGTTTTGAATACCAAACACTATTTAATCTCCTGTTCTCTATGTTCCTGGTTCCTCATAAATGTGGAGACCAATTTGGCCCTTTGGCCTTCATTCCCCAAAACACTATTATTGTAGGATCATTGTGCATTATAAGTTTTATCAAAGCTGTATAGACACTGAGGGAAATTGCAGTACTCTAAAGAGTAGGATACAAAGTCAGATGAAATGTGGTTTTAAACATCATAGTCCTTTTTTACAGAGAGATTTCTTGTTCATTGCCCATGCAGTTTTTGGGTCCTGGCCTAATGTTTGTTGCTGGGTTCCTTTCTCTCCTGTGCCCTAGTCTCTGAATTATTAGTACTTGCAAACATTCTAAAATATTTTTTTAATTAATTTGCAGAAAAGCTCCCTGTTTCAGTCAATTCTCTCTCAACTACCCCAGCCTAATAAGATTTCTCTTTCAAGAGGAAGAACTATCAAACTATTTTCCTAAAACAACCATTACCCTGAGGGATATTCATGTGTAAGCCAACAAAGCACAGTCAACTTTCAAAATAATAAATGTTCTTATATTTCAGGATTACTGAAATAAAATAAAAATAATAAAATGAAGTAGAAAAAAGTATATTTGAAAGAGCAGTAGACTTGAAATCAGGAGGCTATACTTTATCTAGGTGTTTCCTTAATAAGCTGTATGACTTAACTCATTAACTTTTCTCAGCTTCTGTATCATGTCTATGCAATAAATATATATTGAGGATCATGTATGTGTCCTATGGTAAATATGAAATCTCTGTCAAAAGAAGCTTAACACATAGTGTTTAGCTGGAAAGTGGATTCTATTTTATAGATGTTCTGGAACCTGCTGTATCTGTGAAACAGTGACATTTCAAGGAGACACATTACAGGCCAGGGAAGGGTATAGACAGGAGTAAAGATTATCTGATTCCTGATTCCAAAAGCATAGTATAAGAAACCCCCACAGGTATAAGATCACCATAGTGTTACTTTACATGATCATTAACAGACCTATTTATCCTTTTCCAGGAGAAAAAAAAAATTCCATAATGATAATGTAAAAAACAGAGATAAATTTGTTAAT
The DNA here is from genome assembly GCF_002201575.2 of Neomonachus schauinslandi. NCBI lineage: Eukaryota > Metazoa > Chordata > Mammalia > Carnivora > Phocidae > Neomonachus > Neomonachus schauinslandi. Next base: position 91,143,257 of record NC_058413.1, on the reverse strand, counting down.
GTTATTCATAAATGGTTGAAGTGGTAAAAGGAGAAGACACTGTGAAAATGATAAGGAAGGAAGATCTATTATTAAAAAATTGGAAACAAATTGGGCTCTCTGCTCCTCCCTGTCTGACACACAGCTACATCTTCTGGTGCAGTGACAGCACCATCCCAGACACAAGATGGTGAAGGTTGGAGTAAGTAGATTTGGCCACATTGGGCACCGGGTCACCAGGGATGCTTTTAACTCTGACAAAGTGGATGCTGTCACCATCAAGGACACCTTCATTGACGTCAAGGCTGAGAAGAGGAACCCTGTCATCAATGTAAATCCCATCTCCATCTTCCAGGAGCGAGATCCCACCAACATCAAATGGGGCAATGCTGGTGCTGAGTATGCTGTGGAGTCCACTGGAGAAGGCCTTACTTGAAGGTGGGGCCAAGAGGATCAGCATCTCTGCCCATTCTACTGATGCCCTCATATTTGTGATGGGTGTGAACCATGAGAAATATGACAACTCTCTCAAGATTGTCAGCAATGCCTCCTGCAGCACCAGCTGCTTGTCCTCTCTGGCCAAGGTCATCCATTACAACAATGGCATTGTGGAGGAACTCATGACCACAGTCCATGCCATCACTGCCACCAAGAAGACCATGCCAGGCCCGGCTGGGAAACTGTGTCATGATGGCTGAGAGGCTTCCCAGAACATCATTCCTGCTTCTACTTATGCCACCAAGGCTGTAGTCAGGGTCATCCCTGAGTTAAATAAGAAGCTCACTGGCATGGCCTTCCATGTCTCCCCACCCCAAAGTGTCAGTTGTGGATCTGAGCTGCCGCCTGGGGAAAGCTGCCAAGTACTATGACATCAAGAAGCTGGTGAAGCAGGCATTGGAGGACCCCCTCAAGAGCATCCTGGGCCCCACTGAGGACCAGATAGTCTCCTGCAACTTTAAAAATGACACCCAATCTTCTACCTTCAATGCTGGGGCTGTCACTGTCCTCAATGACCACTTAGTCAAGTTCATATTCTAGTATGGTAATGAATTTGGCTACAGCAACTGGTGGTGAACTTATGGGCTATATGGCTGCCAAGGAATAAGAGCCCACTGGACCAATAGCACTAGACAGAACAAGAAGAAAGAGGCTCTCAGCTGGTAGGGAGTACATGCCCCAACTCATCCCCCAACACACTGAGAATTTCCACACCTCTATAGTCTCCATCCCAGAACCCCTGAAGTATAGGAGGGAATTGGGGAGCCCTACCTTGTCATGTACCAACAATAAAGTATACTGTATCCAGCCAAAAAAAATTGGAAACAAACTGACAGAAAAATCAAATTTCCTTCACAATGGTAACAAATATATAGGATATGAACACTCCCACCTAAACTATTCTGACAAAAGAAACAGAATATACCAGTCTTATAATTATGCCCACAGACAGTGATTCTGATCAAAACACCCTCCTACTCTCGGTTTGTCTCAGAACAAGTTTAATGTCTTTGTTTCTCAAGCTGTAAATGAAGTGGTTCATCAAGGGAACCACATTGGTATAAAAGATAGAGGAGATTTTTCCCTCATCCATAGACCCAACAGAAGATGGTTTAAGATACACAAATGCACCTGACCCAAAGTAAAGAGAAACAACAACTATGTGGGAACTGCAGGTGCTGAAGTCTTTGGACCCGCCCTCAGTGGAGCTGATGCGCAGGATGCTGGAGGATGAAACCAGAGGAGACAAAGATGGTGACACTGGGCACAATGATGTCGATGTCCACCACAGTGAAAACCACCAGCTCATTGACATAAGTGCTCGTGTAGGAGAGCTGGAGCAGAGGGAAGATATCACACAAATAATGCTTGATAATGGCTGCATCACAAAAGGTCAGTCTCAGCATGCATCCAGTGTTAGCCATAGCACCCAAAATGCCATCAAATATGAACTAAGCATAAGGCTGGAACACATTTTAGGGGACACAGCAACATTATACAAAAGTGGGTTACAGATGGCCACATAGCGATCATAGGCCATTGGTATCAGCACATAACATTCAGAAATAGCAAAAAAACCAAAAAAAGTAAAGCTGGGTCATGCACCTCCTATAGGAGATAATATTCTTCTTTGATGTGAAGTTAATCAGCATTTTGGGTGTAAACACAGAAGAGTAACAGAGGTCTATGAAGGACAAATTGAAGAGGAAAAAGTACATGGGGGTGTGGAGGTGTGAATTCAGCCCGATTAGAGTTATCAAGCACAAATTTCCCAACACGGCAACCACATACATGACTAGAAACAGACAGAAGAGGGAGAGCTGGAGATCTGGTAGGTCTGTTAGCCCCAGCAGGATGAATTCAGTCACAAAAGAGGAGTTTGTAGGAGCCATTCTTCTCCAAGCATGATCTGTGAGCACAGGAAAACGGGATTACATTAGAGAAAAAGCCAGCTCATCCCACAATATCTTGACCTACAAAAGGGAATATACACTGGGAATATCTGAGGTCTGAGACTAACCAAATCTGGACCCAGAAAACCTTCCTTTGTCTCTATAATGATACTGAGAAACACTAACTCCCCCTTTATTAGAGGTTTATAAGCTAAACAGAGCAAAGAGTACCACAATTTAGCCTAGAGAGGGAAGTCCAGTCCTACCATATACAAACACGATTGCTGGAAAAACCAAGGGAGAAGGGAGAAGCAGGATGGACCAAGACACAATTTTCCTTCTCTGGACTCACCATCTCTCTTCCTTCACTTCAACCTCCCATCAAGCAAAAAGGGAGGCAGAGATACTCTAACCTGGTGCTAGTCTCTAATGCACATTAGACTTGGGGCGGGGTAGGGACTAAGAACATTGTTTCTAATCAAAAACTAAGAGTCTAGAACAAGCCCCATGTCACAGAATAAAAGCCATAAATCCTGAAGAGTGAGACTTCCATCCATGGAGGGGGAACTTACTGACAGAGATATTGTACCCTTGCACTCCTTAACTCTGTGAACATCCCCTCTTTTCCCCTTGAAGAGATTCCTCCTCACTTGAATCTCAGAACTGCACAAAATGAAAAAGAAAGCTGCATATCTTTGATCTCTGGATTTCCATCTCACAACAAGAGGGACATTCATATAAAGGGAATTCAAGAACTCACCCTCCTTAGGCCAAAATATTTCAGTGCTTCTTTATCATTGTTTTTTACCCCTGCAGTCCTGGAAGGGCAATTTCAGGTTCTGAGGCTTTTGTCCCTTTATTCTAAAACGATATTGCATACACTTAATTCCAGGTATGCCCTAGAAACCTTTCCAAACTACAGGTCATAACTTCTGATTATGACTTTGAGTTCTCTCAAGCAGCAGAGGAAAACAGTCTATTTTTGTCTCATTTGCCCCTTGATAAGATACAGATGATTAAATGTGAGTTTAATGATACAATGCACCTGCTTATAAATAGAGTAGAAGCTTGCTCAGTCTCTTCCCCTTGGGATTAGATTCTAGATGTAAAAGAGAAAGAAGAGGATTGTATTTACACCCTAGACCACACATCTGTCTTTAGGTCCTTAGGGACTCCAAATTTACTCTAGGTTTCTCATCACTCTAGGGATTGTCCATCTTCCATGACAGAGCCAAAAATGAACTCCTATCTCCCTGTCATCTTCATCTCTGAAGGGAAATCTACTACACTGTTTATTTCCCTCTTTCTTCCCATATCCTAAATGGAAAATTTTCTCCAAGGGTTCTGCCTCCAGCATTCTTCATTCCTTTATCTGATATTTTTCAAAAGGGAGCATCTCACGTCAATTGTCTCTTTCTTGAGATATCTCTAAAATAACTTGCAATGTCGTATATTCCTTCTAGAGTTTTTACTTCTAAACATCTACTGGAAATGTGTACCTGACCATTCTGCTGAGTTTTTTGTAATATTTCAGTAAGAGGTCATCTATTTCTTCTCATCACACACACACAAAATAATAGGACCTACAGAGTTTGAGAGTGCATGAATCCTACCTTCACTATTACTAATAAAACCCCAAGTAAATTACTTAATTTCTTTTTTCCTCTGATTTTTCATTGTAAAATAGGAATGGTAAAAATAATGCCATTTTCTTTTGATTGTTATGATGATGGTAAGTAAAATGGCTGGAACAGTGCCTGTCCCATGGTAAATGGTCAATTAATGTCAGCTGTCATTATATAGATTCTCATAAATTCCAAGAGAGCCTCCATCATCACACTCATCAGATATTTTTCCCTTTAATTCCTGTGTGCTCCAATAAATCATAAGTTCTATAACCATCATTTTTGTCTAATTTATTTAAGTACATATAGTGTACATACTAGGAACTCAATAAATATTTCTGAAAATGATGTGGTTCTCTGGTTGCAAACCTTCAGAATATTTCCATATATCCCACATGCTAAGCAATAGAGTCTATAACCGCAATGACCTCCACCCCTTTCCTGAGCCACCACACAAATTCAGGCAGTTTTTAGGTTTTATTTTAACTCTACTACCAAACTATAGTGGCTCCTAATTATTTTCCAGGATTTCCACAAATGCCCTCTTATTTTACCATTTAAATTGCTGCTAGAATGAGCTCTGAAAGCTCAGATCTGTTATTCCCTACGTCAAGAACTTTCAATAGATCTCCATTATCTGGGGCAACCACAATTTTGTCATGAAAGCAAATCTTGAAACTATGATTCAGCCTCTGTATAACTAAAGAAGAATTTGAGTCCAAGTTATTCTTTTCCATCTTTACAGGGTATAATTTAAAATAATAATTATATATATATATATATTTTTTAAGATTTTATTTATTTATTTGAAGAGAGAGGGTGAGCAAGAGAGCACAAGCAGGGGGAGCAGTAGAGGGAGAGAGAGAAGCAGACTCTCCACTGCACAGGGAACTGGACTCGGGGCTCGATCTCAGGAGCCTGAGATCATGACCTGAGCTGAAGGCAGCTGCTTAACTGACTGAGCCACGCAGGCACCCCATAATTTTATATATTTAAGATGAATGACTTGATTTTATATTTGTAAACAGTGTCAAATAATCATCACAATCAAGTTAAAGTATCTATCACCTAACATAGTTACCTTTATTTTATAGTGAGAACATCTCAGATCTACCCTCTTAGCAAATTTAAAGTATGCACTAAAGTATTGTTAACTATAGTGACACTAGTGTACATTAGATCTCCAGGACTTACTCTTCTTACATAAAGGAAACTTTGTACAGTTTGACCAACACTGTACAAGGTTTCCTTTTTTGCCCTATAAACTCACCAATGCCTGTTATCTATTGTCCTTTTGATAATAGCCATTCTAACAGACATGAGGTGATATCTCATTGGGGTTTGCATTTGCATTTCCCCGGTGATTAGTGTGATATTGAGCATCTTTTCATATACTTGTTGGCCATGTACATGCTTTCTTTGGAGAAATGTGTATTCGGGTCCTTTGCCCACTTTTTAATAGAGTTATTTCTTTTGTGTTATTATTACTATTGAGTTTAAGGTGTTCGTTGCATATTTTGGATATAACTTTTTAACAGATAGATGGTTTACAAGTATTTCCTCCCATTCTGTAGGTTGGCCTTTCATTTTGCTGATTGTTTCCTTTGCTCTGAAGAAGCTTTTTATTTGATATAATCCCACTTATCTACCTTTGCTTCTGTTGCCTTTGTTATGGTGTCATATACAAAAAAATCTTCCATGTTATGCAAGAATTAATCAGGGTTTTCTCATGTATTCCATTGGTCTTTCTGTTCAACTTTATGCCAGTACCACGCTCTTTTGATTACTGTAGCTTTGTAGTAAGTTTTGTAACCAGGAAGTATGAGTCTTCCTGCTTTACTCCTTTTCAAGATTGTTTTGGCTGTTCAGGGTCCCTGAGTTTCCGTATGAATTTTAGGATGGGTTTTTCTATTTCTGCAAAAAAAAAAAAAAGTCATTGGAATTTTGATTTGAATCATGTTGAATCTGTAGATCACTTTGGGCAGCATTAACATCTTAACAATAGTAAGTCTTCCAACCTCTGAACATAGAGTATGTTTCTATTTATTTATGTCTTCCGTATTTACTTTCAGCAATGTTTTTTCATTTTCATTTTACAAGTCTTTTATCTCCTTGGTTAAGTATTTGATCCTATTTGATGCTGCTATAAATGAAACTGTTTTTTTCTTAATTTCCCTTAAGGATTGTTTGTTATTAGTGTATATAAAGGCATCTGAACTTTGTGTGTTGACTTTGTATCCTGCTACTTTCCTAAATTCCTTTGTGGTTTTAATTTTTTGTCAACTAGAATATTCTACATATAAGATTTTAACATTTGAGAAGAGAGATATTTTTCCTTCTTCTTTTCCAATTTGGATACTATTTATTTCTATTTCTTGCCTAATGTCCTGGCTAGAAATTCTAATGCTGTGTTGAATAGAGGCTGTGAGAGTGAGCGTCCTTCCCTTGACCCTGACCTTTGAGGAAAAAGCTCCCAGATTTCAAACACAGCTTTTATTCTGTTGAGGTATTTTCCTTCTAGTCTTAGTCAGTTGAAAATTTTTATCATGAAAGGATGTTGAGTTTGGTCCAATGCTTTTTCTGAATCAATTCACACCACATCTTCTTTATCCATTCATCTTTTAAAAAAAAATTTATTTATTTATTTGACAGAGAGAGACACAGCGAGAGAGGGAACTCAACCAGAGGGAGTGGGAGAGGGAGAAGCAGGCTTCCAGCAGAGTGGGGAGCCTGATGTGGGGCTTGATCCCAGGACCCTGAGATCATGACCTGAGCCAAAGGCAGACACTTAATGACTGAGCCACCAAGTCACCCCTATGCATTCATCTTTTGATAGACGCTTGGGCTGCTTCCATAATTTGGCTATTGTAGATAATGCTGCAATAAATACAGAGGTGCATATATTCTTTCAAATTAGTGTTTTTGTATTTTTTTGATAAATATCCAGTAATGCAATTACTGGATCATGGGGTAATTCTATTTTTAACTTTTTGAGGGAACTCCATACTATCATTCACAGTGGCTGTACCAGTTTGCATTCCTAACCAATAATGCATGAGGGTTCCTTATTCTCCACATCCTTGCCAACACTTGCTGTTTCTTGTGTTGTTGATTTTAGCCATTCTGACAGGTGTGAAATGATATCTCATTGTGGTTTTGATTTGCATTTCCCTGATTATCAGTGATGTTAAGCATCTTTTCATGTGTTTGCTGGCTATCTGTATGTCTTCCTTGGGAAAATGTCTATTCACCTATTTTTTAATCAGATTGTTTTTTTAGGTGTTGAGTTGTATAAGTTCTTTATATATTTTGGATATTAGCCCTTTATCAGATATGTCATTTGCAAATATCTTCTCCCATTCCATAGGTTGTCTTTTAGTTTTTTTTTAATTATGTTATGTTAATCACCATACATTACATCATTAGTTTTTGATGTAGTGTTCCATGATTCATTGTTTGCGTATAACACCCAGTGCTCCATGCAGTAGTGCCTTTTAGTTTTGTTGACTGTTTCCTTCACTGTGCAGATTTTTATTTTAATGTAGTCCCAACAACTTATTTTTTGTTTTGCTTCTCTTGACTCAGGAGACATATTTAGAATAATGTTCCTATGGTGGAAGTCAAAAATTACTACCTGTGTTCCCTTCCAGGATTTTTATGGTTTCAGGTCTCATATTTAAGTCTTTAACCCATTTTGAGTTTATTTTTGTGTATGTTACAAGAAAGTGGTCCAGTTTCATTCTTTTGCATGTAGCTGTCCAGTTTTCCCAACACCCTTTGTTGAAGACTATCTTTTTCCCATCTCATGTTCTTGACTCCTTTGCCAAAGATTGACAATATAATCATTGGTTTGTTTCTGGGCTTTCTATTCTGTTCCATTGATCTATGTGTCTATCTTTGTGCCAGTATCATACTGTTTTGATTAGTACAGTGTTGTAACATAACTTGAAATCTAGAATTGTGATACCTCCAGCTTTGTTTTTCTTTTTCAAGATTGTTTTGGCTATTCAGGGTCTTTTGTGTTTCCATACAAATTTTAGGATTATTTATTCTAGGTCTGTGAAAAATGCTGTTGGTATTTTTATAGGGATTGCATTAAATCTATAGATTGCTTTGAGTAGTATGGACATTTTAACAATATTTTTCTTCCAATCTAGGAGCATAGAATATCTTTCCATTAGTTTGTGTCATCTTCAATTTCTTACATCAATGTTTTATAGTTCTCAGAGTACAGGTGTTTCACTTTCTTGGTTAAGTTTATTCCTAGGTATTTTATTATTTTTGATGCAATTGTAAATAAGATTGCTTCTTAATTTCCTATTCTGATTTTTAATCATTAGTGTATAGAAATGCAACAGGTTCCTGTACATTGATATTGTATCTTGCAAATTGACTGAATTCATTTATCAGTTCTAGTAGATTTTTGGTGGAGTCTTTAGGATTTTCTATATATAGTATCATGTCATTTACAAATAGTGCAAGTTTTACTTCTTCCTTATCAATGCGGATGCCTTTTAGTCCTTTTTCTTGTCCAATTGTTGCCCTAGGACTTCCAGTACTATGTGAAATAAAAGTCGTGAGATATCCTTATCTTTTTCCCAATCTTAGGGGTAAAGTTCTCAGTTTTTTGCCATTAAATCTGATGTCAGCTGCAGTTTCTCATAGGGCATTGATTATATTGAAGAATATTCCTTCCAAACCTACTGTTTTGGGAGTTTTTATCATGAATGGTTGTACTTTGTCAAATGCTTTTTCTGCATGTATGGAAATGATATGGTTTTTATCCTTTCTCTTACTGATGTGATGTATCACACTGATTGATTTACAAATATTGAACCACCCTTGCTTCTTGGGAATAAATCCCACTTTATCATGGTGAATGATTTTTTTAATGTATTATTGGATTCAGTTTGCTAATACTTTGTTGAGGACTTTTGCATCTATGTTTTGTTTTGTTTTGTTTTTCTTGTAGTGTCTTTATCTTGTTTTGGTACCAGGATAATGCAGGCCTTGTAGACTGAATTTGGAAGTTTTCCTTTCTCTTCTCTTTTTTGGGATAGTTTGAGAATAGGTATTAACTCTTCTTTAAATGTTTGGTAGAACCTGTGAAGCTGTCTGGTCCTAGACTTTTGTTTGTTGGGAGTTACTTGATTACTGATTCAATTTCATTACTGGTAATTGCTCTGTCCAAATTTTCTATTTCTTCCTGATTCAATTCTGGGAGATTATGTTTCTAGTAATTTATCTATTTCTTCTAGGTTGTTCAATTTGTTGGCATATAAATTTTCATGGTATTCTCTTATAATCCTTTGTATTTCTGTAGTGTTGTTTGTTATCTTGCAAAGTTCTTTTATTAAAAGTCTATTTGTTTTATATCAGTATAGCCACTCCTGCTCTACTTTGGTTAGTATTTTCACAGAAAATCTTTGGCTTCCTTTCACTTTCAACCTATTAGGGTCTTTGGGCCTAAGGAGAGTCTCTTGTATACAGCATATAGTTGAATTCCTTTTTTTTTTTAATCCATTCTTCCTATCTCTATTTTTTGTTTGGAGGTCTTAATCTATTTATATTTGAAATAATTACTGATAAGGAGGGATTTACTTCTATCATTTTACTATTTGTTTTCCATTTGTCTTATAGCTTTTTGTACCATATTTCCTACAGTACTCTTTTGTTGTTGTTTAGTTACCTTTTGTACTAAAAGGTTTAAATATTTTTCATTTCTTTTGGGAATACTCTATAAATATTTCTTTGTGGTTACCATGGAGATTAATTATATTGAATATCCTACCATTATAATACTCTTATTTGAATTTATACCAATTTAACTTCAATAACATGTAAGAATTATGTGCTTTTATATCCGTACAACCTCCTTTCAGTGATTGAGATCACAAAACTACATCTTTGTTATATGACACCCAAAACGTAAATTAATAATTAATTTACATGCATTACTATCTTAAATTATGTAGGAAATAATATGTGGAGTTACAAACCAAAGTTACAATAATACTAGCTTTTAGACTTTTACTTATTTTTTAATGTACTTGTCTCTTAAATCATGTAGAAAAAAAAGTGGAGTTACATACTATTTTTATAATGACACTACCTTTTTTAAAATTGCCCATGTACTTACATTAATTGAAAACTTCATTTCTTTATGTGGCTTAAAGTTACTATGTAGTATTCATTTCACACTACAGGACTCCCTTAAGCATTTATTACAAGACAATGAACTCTTTAAGCTTTTGTGTATCTGGAAATGTCTTAATTTCTTCCTCATTTTTGAAGAAAAGTTTTGTTGGGTACAGGATTCTGGGTTGACAGTTTTTTGAGAGATTTACTTAGTACTTTGAACATATTAATCCACTGCCTTCTTGCCTCCAAAGTTTCTGATGAGAAATCTGCTAAGTTTGCTAATGGTCTCTTTTATGTGATGTGTCATTTCTCTCTTGCTACTATCAAGATTCTCCCTTTGTTTTGTCTTGCAAAAGTTTAATTACCATGTGTCTAGGTGTGAGTTCCTTTGAGGTCATCTTTCTTAAAATTCAATGGGTTTCTTAGATGTTTACATTCATGATGTTCATCATACTTGGGAAGTTTTAAGTCATTTTCTCTTCAGATATTCTGACACTTTCTCTTCTCCTGGACTCTCACAATGAGTATGTTGATGAGCTTGATGTTATCACACAGATCTTTTAGATTCTATACACTTTTCTTCAATCTTTTTCCTTTTTGTCCCTCAGATTTGATAATCTCCATTGTTCTACTTTTAAGTTCACTGATCCTTTCCTTGCCTGTTCAAATATGCCTTTGAATTGCTCTAGTGAATTTTTCATTACAGTTATTGCAATTTTCAGGTCCAGAATTTCTTTTTTGGCTTCTTTTTAGGTTTTCTGTGTCTTTATTGGTATTTCCATTTTGTTTTTTATTGTTTTATTGACTCTCTCCCCATCTTCCTTTACATATTTCAGCCTCCTGAAACAGTTATTTTAAAGTCTTTGTTTAATAGATCTGCCATGAAGCCTTTTTCAGGGACAGTTTCTGTTGATTTGCTATTTCTTTGAAGGGCCCAAACCTGTTTCTTTGTACATTTTGTGATTTCTTGTTGAAAACTGAACATATGAATCTAATAATATGGTAACTCTAGAAATCAGATTCTTTCCCTTCACCAGGGTTTACTGTTTTGTTGTTGTTTGTTTTATTTTTTGTTGTTGTTGTTGTTTTTTAACTATTGTAGAGTGTATCTGTGCCAAGGGTCAGTCTGAGGTGTTAACTTAAGGTCTTTTCAGGTTTTTCAGACCCTGCCCCTCTCCCTGTACATGTGCAGTGAGTTTCTAATTTCGCTGTGTATACAACTGCTTTTGAAAGTCCTAGATTTTTAATAACTGGCTCTCAAAGGGTGAAAACAAACAAACAAACAAAAGGTGAAAAAGGGCACCGCTCTTTAAATCTACTCAAAGTCAATTCAACAAGAAGAGAAGGAGCTTGCCACAGTTGAGGAGTGCAACAACAAACACTGCCCACATTTTTATCTGCACCTGAGAAATCGGGAAGTAGCAATCATCAATCAGAGCATGGTTCCCCAGTATTTGGAGTACAGGGTCTTATTTACCCACTCTAGCTCCTGTGAGTTGAATGCAAGCTGATTCTGGAGACATGAATGGCTGCCTGCCACAAAGCTGAAGAGTGAAGGATGGCAGCTTCTACTATACTAAGAGCTGAAATTGCCCAAAATTAACTGCAATTTACCACCCAAGACTTTCCTGGAAATTGCAAGCCTTCAGTAGACTCCAGAGTTCCAAAATAGTTATATCAGGCAGAGTCTGCACTGCAATTTTTGTTCAGGAGGAGAGACAGATTCCTGGTGCATTGTACTTTGCCATTCTCCCAGATTCCTCTTTTCTTTTTCTCAGCACTCCCTTTCCGTGTACAGCTCTCCTCATCAATGACATTTGTTCATGTTTAAACCTAGCACACACCCTCTCACGGTTCCCTACTTGCTCATACATTCCAATGCATTCATAGGAGCCATGTCCTATATTTACAAAGAAACATTTTTGTTAACCTATTGCTTTGTCATTTAAAAATATTTCACTGAAATTATTTCAATGTTATATGCTGTGGATATATCAAAACTTATCCACCTGCTGCCTAGTGATGGAAATTCACTATCTTCCAATTTTTCATCATAAAATCAATGCCATCACTATTATACATATATCTTTATATGACAGTAACTTTATTTCAGTGAGATAAGTTCCCAGACTATTGTCTTTCATTTTAATATATAAGTTTATATATTGGGTTTCCCAAAGACTATTATAATTCATATTCCCACAGATAATATATGAAACTATATTTCTTCTCCTAGCATTTCTAAATTGTATTCCACTAAATATTAATGAGCTTGAGCATTCATTCATAAATTTGTAAAGCTTTGCAATTTGCTTTTCTATGACTTGCCTGTTAATGTCTTTCCTTCATTTTCTCTATGCCTAAATATTTCATATTTCTATATTCCCAAATTCTTTTCATCACAGAGCTATTAAAAATAATGACTGAAGAAGGTCTTTAAAAATAAAAAGACTGTATGAAAAAAGTAGAAATGGTGAAGAAAATGAAATCATATTATATGGAATAAGAACTATATCCTCATTACCATTACCCTAAACATAGTGACATATCACTTTCTACAAATCTATACAATGGGATCGTACATTGACCTTCCTCTTCCCTCAGATACCAGTGGAAATTCTTCAAGTGTGGTAAAGGGATTGTCTCTGCCCTGGACTGTTATGGATTACTTTGGAAGTGTTATTTGACCTCCTCTGATTTCTTCTGTGTGAACCAATCCATACTGTCAATGAAATGTGAAAGACACTTTCTGGACATTTTCTTCTTTGAATACTTTGCTGTTATTTGTGTTCTGAGACATTTTAATTCACTAAAACCACTGTTCATGTTTTACTGGTTTTAAAAGAATGGTAAATTTTGTATAATTTGTAAAATTCTGATAGGTTTAGAATCAAAACACCCAGATCCTCAACTCAACTTCTACCATTTATAAATTGTGATTGGGAATAAGCCACAAAATCTGTGAGAATCAGTTTCATCATCTATGAGCTGGAAACTGGATCCCCTTCCCTATTGACCTCCCAGTTCTTCCGTGAGGAGGACATGGACTGACAGATGTAACAGCACAGAGAAAACAGTAACACTGCACACAGAGTGATTTTAATGTTCAAATATACATATTTTTTACCACAGAGCCCTGCATATAAACCACTACTTCATCTGGAACTCAGCTGAATGTACAGTGAAATGTCCCAATGCTAGGGATAAAAACCAACTGCACCAGACTAATGGAAAAATACCATGACAGTCCCCAACATGGACACTGATTCACCATAATTAATTTTTAATAATAGTTTTGACTATATAAGACTGATTTTAGATTCTATCTGTGTGTAGCACGTAACTCTCTGTGTTCTATCCTTCTACTTTATTTATGTTTGTGACATACCATACATTGCACACATCACTAAACACTTAGCAGGTATAAACATGTTTGCTGTTGTGGTTGTTGTTTTTACATAATTAAATGAATGATTGAAGCAATAACCATTTCCTCTTGCAGGATTCAGCAGCATTTCCTACTCAGCCCTGCCTCACTGGAGCTGAAAACAGGAACCATGTACCTGAATGTTCTTGCATAGATTAAAAGTGGGTTGCATGCCATGCAATAGATGTTAGGTAGAAATCTCATAAACTGTAAGACTTGAATACACTGCGTGTGTGTGTGTGTGTGTGTGTGTGTGTGTGTGTGTGTAGGGAGACAGTATAAAGAAGAGTGGAGTTCTACAAAGCTTGGGTTCAGGAATTAAAGAGGTAATAGACTAAAACCCCTTTTATTTCTGGCTTTCATCAATCCTTAACCACAGCACACACTGGTCATGCCCATTCCAAACCTAACCCTACAATAGTAGGTCATTTACAGAAAGTTCCCATTAAACAAATTTAGCATGTAATCAGGAAATTTTCTCTATGGTTTATCTAAGAGGACCATTTTTTGTTACAACTCAGAAAGTCCAAGCTTTCACACTAAATTAGAAAAATCCCTTTCCTAATACACAGGCACAGGTGAACCCTATAACTTACCTATTTGACTCTCAGCTGTGACAATTTCAATAGAATTATACTTTTTCTCAAAACCCCTTTTATCACATTTCATATAACAAATAGAATATAAAACTACAAAGGATAACCCTATGCTGTGTATGTAAAACACCTGCCTTGTTTTCTCTGATATATTCTTCCCCCTGGAAGAAGTACAAACCGCTTTATAGTACTTAAATGCATTAACTGAAAAAAAATTAGAAAAACTAAATTGCCTCTATTAAAACTTTACCACCCTTAAATTTTACAATCTGTCTTTATATCTGTTTTTTTGATGGTTTCCAAAATAATCTGAAAGAATGGAACCTAATTTTGAAGAATATTTTTTTCTGAAATTGAAACAGATTTCATTTGTATTTGAGTGTCGTCAAATGAAAGATTAATGACTTTTAAATCCACTCTTTGGGCCACCTCAAAATAGTGATAAAATACATAAAGACTGAATGCACCTTTGCAATGTCTACAAACTATTCTAAATTCCACAGCTATAAATATTTTTTTCCAATAGGGAAAACAATTTTATTAAAACAGTTAGTAAAAGAAAAGCAAAATGAAAATTCCACCCAAGATCAGCTACTTCATATAAATAGTTAAGTAAAAATCAAGCTTATTAATATTGAAGTCAGAAGATGGGGGAATGAGTGGCCATTTAAAAACCACAAGTCAATGCCATTTAGCAATGCCAAACACCTCAAAAACAAACAAGTCAACAATCTAACTATGCTAACTTTCAAAATACCTAAATATTGAGTGGAGATTAGAAAACAGTAACATAGTAAATGTTATTAAAGTTATCTTAGAACACGTTTAAATTGTCACTTCACATGTCATATTAAGGATTTTTGAGTGATCATTGTTTTGCCCATTCTCTCAAAAGAAAAACAAGCCAAAATCCCATTACAGAAAGGACACCATCACAATTTAATTTACTCATTACATAGTTCTTTCAAATTGTCATTGTTCTCCCAGCTGTAATTTGAGGTTTTTGTACTTCAAAATCCATATGGGAGTAGCATATGGAAGCCACCAAAAACAGGAGTGATGTTACTGTCCCTAGGACCCAGCAGTCCTGTGAGTTTAACTTTTTAAATATCAAATAACTTAAGCTTTTATTCTATCCATAGAAATCCTGTCATCCACATAATATTCTGGAGCCTTCCTGAAAGAAAAGTTATCCAAAGATTTCTTTTCTCATTTTACTTTCTATTCCTCATCCCAAATTGAGGGGGTTTTATTTATTTATTTATTTAATATTTTATTTATTTATTTGACAGAGAGAGAGAGAGAGCACAAGCAGGGGGAGCAGCAGGCAGAGGGAGAAGCAGGCTCCCCATTGAGCAGGGAGCCCGATGTGGAGCTTGATCCCAGGACCTGGGATCATGACCTGAGCCAAAGGCAGACACTTAACCGACTGAGCCTGCCAACTTGAGTTTTGACTAGCATTCATTATTTTATCTCCTTAAGATGCTGTCCTCGCTCTACCTGGTTCCCCACAAATGAGGCCATAGCCGTTGGTCTTCATTCCCAAGACCACTATTAATATATGGTCATTGTGTATAATAAGTTTTAATGAAAACTTTATGGATAGTGAAGGATAATGACAGCTCTATGGAATAGGTTACAAATTCAGAATGAAATACAGTTTTAAAATCTCATTGTCTATTCCCTACTGAAGGAGCTCTCATTTATTGGCCATGTATCTCTTTGGGTCATACACTAATGGCATGTTCCTGGAAAATTTTTCTCCTGTGTCTTGTTTTTTAAATTACAAGACCCTAAAGATATTTCACATTTTTTTCTTACAAAAAAAGTCAGCATTCAAAATGGAAATGTTTTCTCATATTTCATGTTTACTAAAATAAAAATAAAATGAATTAGAAAGTATACTAGAAATGGGGCACCAGGGTAAAAGTCAGTTAAGCAATCAGACTCTTGGTTTCAGCTCAGGTCATAATCTAATGTGAGATCAAGCCCAATGTTGGGCTCTGCACTCTGCCCCTCCTCCCACTCATGCACACATGTGCTCTCTCTCTAAAATAAATCTTTTTTTTTTTTTTAAAGAAAATATACTAAAAAAGAGTAGTTGACTTGAAATTAGGCAGCTAATAGCTTATTCTAGAATTCTTCATGAAAAGCTGCGTGACTTTAAGTATTCAGTAACCTCAATATATATTGACAATCTATTATGTGTGACTTTGAATGTAGAGAAGTAAATATGAAATGTCTGTTAAAATAAACTTAATGTATAGGGTTTACATCTGCAAAGTGGAGTAAAATTGATAGTTGTTATGGAATCTGCTGTAATTGTGAAACACTGGCATTTGAAGGAGTCATATTCCTGCCCACAGTAGAACTGAAAGAAAAGAGTAAACAGACATTATGTGAATCATGCTTCCAATAGAACCTTAGAGATGGCAGTTAAGAAACCCCACAATGCACAAGGTCACACTGGTGTTATTTTATTGATCATTTGCAGAATCATTCACCTTTATCCAGGAGAAAAAAAGTCCATTAATTACAATAAAAAAGATGAATTTATTCCTTGATGTTATTCTTAAATAGGAAAAATGAGAGAAAGGAATTAAAGTTGCAAAAATGATGTTGAAAGGAAGCAGACCAACCCTAAAAAAAATTAGAACCAAATAGAGAGAAGACTCAAATTTCCTTTACCACAGTGAGAAAGTAATAGGATAAGGAGACTACCACTAAAAATATTGTAAATAAACACATGGAATCGCCCTGCCCCATGACTATCTGCACAGAAACACTGACTGTGATCAAAACTTTCTCCTAATGAGGGTTTTACTCAGAGCAATTTTAACATCTTTGTTCCTCAAGCTATAAATGAAAGGGTTCATCACGGGAACCACATTGGTATAAAAGACAGAAGAGATTTTTTCCTCATCCATACCCCCAACAGAAGATGGTTTAAGATACACAAATGCACCTGATCCAAAGAAGAAAGAAACAGCAACTATGTGGGAACTGCAGGTGCTGAAGGCTTTGGACCTGCCCTCGGTGGAGCTGATGCTCAGGATGCTGGAGAGGATGAAACCATAAGAGACAAAGATGGTGACACTGGGTACAATCACACTGATGCCCGCCACAATGAAAACCACCAGCTCATTGACATAAGTGCTGGTGCAGGAGAGCTGGAGCAGAGGGAGAATATCACAAAAATAATGGTTGATGGTGTTTGCATCACAGAAGGTCAGTCTCAGCATGCATCCTGTGTGGGCCATCGCACCTGAAAATGCCATCAAATATGAACCAAGCATAAGGCTGGAACACACTTTAGGGGACATGACAACATTATACAAAAGTGGGTTACAGATGGCCACATAGCGATCATAGGCCATTGATGTCAGCACATAAGCTTCAGAAATGCCAAAAAAACAAAAAAAGTAAAGCTGGATCATGCACCCCCTGTAGGAGATAATATTCTTCTTTGATGTGAAGTTAATCAGCATTTTGGGTGTAAACACAGAAGAATAACAGAGGTCTATGAAGGACAAATTGAAGAGGAAAAAGTACATGGGGGTGTGGAGGCGTGAATTCAGCCCAATTAGAGTTATCAGGCCCAAATTTCCCAACACAGTGAACACATACATGACTAGAAACAGGCAGAACAGGGGGAGCTGGAGGTCTGATAGGTCTGTTAGCCCCATCAGAATGAATTCAGTCACAAAAGAAGCATTTCCAGGAGTCATTCTTCTCCAGTGGGATCTGTGGACACAGGAGAAATGGGTTGCATTACAGAAAAACTCAGCTCTTCCTGTAATATCCCATCTTATAAGGGAGCGTGTACACTAGGAATGTCTGAGACTAGCCAACCTGGACACATAGAATCTGCCTTTTCCATTGGCATGAGACTACGTGACAGGACTTTCCCTTACTAGAGTCTTAATGAAGTAAATATAGCAAAGGGCATCACGAACTTAGCCTGTGGAGGAAAGGCCAGTGCTGCCACATGCAAATGTGACTGCTGGAAAACCAAGGGTAAGTAAGAAGAAGCATGGCCCAGGACAGAATCATCCTTCTCTGATTGCACAATTTCTTCATTCACTTGAACCTTCTCACCAGCAAAATTGGAGGCAGAGATCCTAATAACCTAAAGCTAGCCTCTAATGAACCAGATTAGACTTGGTGGGTTGGGAACCATGAATGTTATTCCTAATCCAACACTAAGGAACCAGAGTCTAGGGAAGGTTGAGTTACTGCCACATGTCGTAGAGAAAAAGCCATAAATCTAGAAGATTGAGAGTTCCACCCATGGAGAGGGAACTACTGAGATACTGCATCCACTGTACCCCCTGATCTCCAAACATTCTCTTATCCCCCTGAAGCATATTCTCCTGCCAGTTTCATTTGAGTCTCAGGACTACATAAATGGGAAAGAAAGGGGCTTATCTTAGATTTTTGGACCTCCATCTCAAAACAAGGACACTGATATAAACAGAATTCAGACACTCACCCTCCTTAGGCCAAAAAACGTCGGTGCTTCCTTATCCTTGGTATTTACCCCTGTGGTCTTGGAAAGGCAATTTCAGGCTCTAAACTTTGGTTCCTTTAATTCTAAAAGGATTTAGCCCAGACTTAATTTCAAATATGCTCTTCAAATATTTCTGGACTATAAATCATAACTTCTGATTATAACTGAGTCTCAAGTGGCAGAGAAAAATAGTCTTTATTATTATCACATTTGCTACTTGATAAAAGACACAGAAGACTGAATGTGAGTTGAATGATAAAGTGCACTTGATTATAAAAACAGGGTAGAAGTTTGCTCAGGCTCTTCCCCAAGGAATAGATTCTATGCGTAAAAGAGAAATAGGGGATTGATTGTGTTTACACTCAGAACCACAATCTCTATTTAGTTCCTTAGGGACTCAAAATCTAATCAAGTTTACACTTCACTCTAAGGATTGTACATCCTCCAAGGTAGAAGCAAAAATAAACTCCTATCTTCCTATCATCTTCATCTCTTACGGAAAATCTATTGCATAGGTTCTTTCTCTCTTTCTTCCCATATCTTAAATGAAAATTTTCCATAGATTCTGCCTACAGGCTTCTTTATTTCTTTACCTGAAATATTTCAAATATTGCAGTAATTCAATTCAATTGTTGTTTCTCCTGGGTTAACTCCAAAAGGATAATGCCTTTCTCGCTTTTAAAGTTATTTTTTATTTTTTATTTTTTTAATTCCAGTATAATTGAGGTACAGTTTTATTAGTTTCAGGTATAGTGATTCAACAATTCTATACATTACTCAGTGTTCATCACAATAAGTGTACTCTTAATCACCTTCATTTATTTCACCAATCCTCCCATCCACCTCCCCTCTGGTAACCATCAGTTTGTTCTCTAGCTAAGAGTCTGATTTTTTTATTTCACCTCTTTTTTTCTCAATTTGTTTTATTTTGTTTCTTAAATTCCACATATGAGTGAATCATATGGTATTTGTCTGTCTGACTGATTTATTCCACTTAGCATTATACCCTGTAGATACAACCGTGTTGTTGTATATGGCAAGATTTCATCCTTTTTTATGACTAATATTCCATTGTATATACATACCATTTCTTTCATCTATCAATGGACACTTGGGTTGCTTTCATATTTTAGCTATTATAAATAACAGGGGTTCATATAACTTTTCAAATTAGTGTTTTTGTATTCTTTGGGTAAATATCCAGTAGTGGAATTACTGGATTATAAGGTAATTCTATTTTTAACTTTTTGAGGGACCTCCATACTGTTTTCAACAGTGACTGCACTAGTTTGCATTCCCACCAACAGTGCATGAGAGTTCCCCTTTCTCCACAAACTCACCAACACCTGGTGTTTCCTGTGTTGTTGATTTTAGCCATTCTGACAGGTGTGAGGTGATATTCCTCACTTCACATGAGTGAATGATAAGTGATGTTGAGGAACTTATGTGTCTGTTGGCCATCTATATTGTCTTCATTTGGAGAAATGTCTGCTCATGTCTTCTGCCCATTTTTAAATTGGATTTTTTTGTGTGTGTTGAATTATATAAGTTCTTTATATGTTTTGGATACTTACTCTTTTTTTTGGATACTTACCCCTTTTTGGATATATCATTTATAAATATCTTCTTCCATTCAGTGGGTTGTCTTTTTGTTTGTTGACTGTTTCCTTTGCTGTGCAGAAGCTTTTTATTTTGATGTAGTCCCAATAGTTTATTTTTCCTTTTGTTTCCCTTGCCTCAAGAAACATACCTAGAAAGATGTTTTTATGGCCAATGTCAGAGAAATTATTCCTTGTGCTCTCTTTTAGGATTTTTATGGTTTCAGGCCTCATATTTAGGTCTCTAATCCATTTTGAGTGCATTTTTGTGTACGGTATAAGAAGGTTTCTTTCTCTTTTTTTCTTTTCTTTTCTTTTTTTTCTGTAGCTGTCCAGTTTTCTCAACCCCATTTGTTAAAGAGACTGTGTTTTTCCATTGCATATTCTTGCATCCTTTGTCATAGATTAATTGATCATATAATTGTAAATCTATTTCTGGGGTCTCTATTCTGTTCTATTGATCTATGTTTCTATTTTTATGCTAGTACCATATTGTTTTGATTACTATAGATTTATAGTATAACCTGAAATCTAGAATTGTGATACCTCCAGCTTTGTTTTTCTTTTTCAAGACTGTTTTGGATACTTGAGGTCTTTGTGGTTCCATACAAATTTTAGGATTATTTGTTCTAGTTCTGTGGAAAATGCTGTTGATATTTTGATAGGGATTACATTAAATCTGCAGATTGCTTTCAGTAGTATGGACATTTTAACAATATTTGTTCTCCCAATCCATGAGCACGGAATGTCTTGTAACTGTTTTTGTCATCTTCAATCTCTTCCATTAATGTTTTATAGTGAAAGAACAGGTCTTTCACCTCCTTTGTTGTTTATTCTTAAGTATTTTATTATTTTTGGTGTAATCATAAATGGGATTGGTTTGTTTAACTTCTCTTTCTGCTACTTTATTATTAGTGTATAGAAATTAAATGGATTTTGCATGTTGATTTTGTATCCTGCAACCATACTGAATTCATTTATCAGTTCTAATAGTTTTTTGGTGGAATCTTTAGGGTTTTCTATATGTAATATCATGTCATCTACAAATAGTGAAAGTTTTACTTCTTCCTTACCAATCTGGATGCTCTGTATTCCTTTTTCTTGTTGGATTGCCATTGCTAGGACTTCCAGTACTATGTAGAATAAAAGTGATGAGAGTAGACATCTTTGTCTTGTTCCTGATTTTAGAGGAAAAGCTCTCAGTTTTTCACCATCATGTATAATGTTAGCTGATGTTAGCTGTTACTTTATTCAGAGTGTTTATCATGAATGGATGCTGTACTTTGTCAAATGCTTTTTCTGCATATTGAAATGAGGATACAGTTTTTTTTTTTTTTTATTAACCTTGTTTCAAACTTTATTCCCAGGCTTCTTCAGCTTAACTAGCTGCAAAGAATGAATTGTGTATAAGCCAAAACTGAAAAGAGCTGCAGTGTCCAAGGGGCTTGGGCTTAAAAATATTAGAGATCTAGATTTTATCAGATCCACGAACAAAGTTTTAAAAAGCAGTCATAATATAAAATAGCAGCTCCCAGTAACTTCTTCAAGTTTTATGTTCTTCAGAAGTTGACTCAATTCAGTTTGCTTCATTCTTGGAAGCTTCATCAAAATTCTCCACAAGATCTGGAACTTCATCATCATCATCCTCTCCGGTAGCAAGTGGTGCTTTTCCATCCACAGATTGTTTGGACAGAGCTTCAGCCAGTCTTCTTAAACTAGTCAGACTGTCTGCACCAAGTTGGTTTAAGATACTGGGTAGCATTTCTGTCAGCTGCTTTGTCTCAGCATGGCCTGTAATGGTGAAAGTGTTCGCTGCCAGTGATGCCTGAACTTTGGGGTTGTTAAAGTGGATCACTGTTCCTTGGTTTGTGAACATATTCACTTCTTCAATACCAGAGATATTGTTTACCCCTAACTTCTTTAAGGAGAACTGAAGTTTTTTATCATCTGCTGTAGCCGTTCTATGAACCACCTTCTTCTTTCGGCGAGCAGTTCCTTTCCCACCAATGCGCACTTGTGCTTGCAGTTTGGCGAGTTTCTCCTGGTTCATGATAGTTTCTTTCATCTTGTTGGAGCGGAAATGGGACCGCGCGGGGGAATAGGGTTGGCGCTCAGGGGGTCTCGGGCGGACCAGCTGAGATTAGGAGCACACACGCGGGGACGCAAGATGGCAGCTAGAGCGAGGATACAGTTTTTATCCTATCTCTTGTTGATGTGATGCATCATGTTGGTTGTTTTGTGAATATTTAACCACCTTGCATCCTAGGAATAAATCCCACTTGATTGTGGTGATTTTTTTTAACGTACTGTTGGATTCATTTTGCTAATATTTTGTTGAGGATTTCTGCATCTATGTTCATCAGATACTGACCTGTAGTTCTCTTTTTTTTTTTTTGTAGTGTCTTTACCTGGCTTAGATATCAGTGTAATGCTGGCCTTGTAGAATGGATTTGGAAGTGTTTCTTCTTCTATCTTTTGGAAGAGTTTGAGGAAGAATAGGTATTAACTCTTCTTTAAATGTCTGGTAGAATCTGCCTGTGAAGCCATCTGGTCCTGGACTTTTGTTTGTTGGGAGTTTTTTGATCATCGATTCTATTTCATTGCTGGTAATCAGTCTGTTCAAATTTTCGATTTCTTCCTGCTTCAGTTTTAGGAGGTTATATGCTTCTAGGAATTTTTTCCATTTCTTCTAGTTTTTCCAATTTTTTAGCATATAATTTTTCATAATATTCTCTTATATTCCTTTGTATTTCTGTGGTGTTGGTTGTTCTTTCTCCTCTTTTATTTCTGATTTTGTCCGACTCCTCTCTCTCTCTCTCTCTTCCTCTCTCTCTCTCTCTTAAATGAGTCTGGCTAAAGGTTTATCAATTTTGCTGATCTTTTCAAAGAATCAGCTCATGGTTTCATTTATCTGTTCTATTGTTTTTTAGTTTCTATTTCATTTATTTCTGCTGTAATCTTTATTACTTCTTTACTGGTTTGGGGTTTTGTTTGTTCTTCTTTTTCTAGCTCCTTTAGGTATGACATTTGGTTGTTTATTTGAGATTTTTCTTGCTTCTTGAGGTAGGCCTGTATTGCTATAAACTTCACTCTTAGAACAGCTTTTGCTGCAGCCCAAAGGTTTTGGACCATCGTGTTTTTGTTTTCATTTGTTTCCATTTATTTTATTTCCTCTTTGAGGTCTTGGTTGACTCATTCATTTTTTTAGCAGCATGTTATTTAACCTCCATATATTTGTGGTCTTTCCAGATTTTTTTCTTCTGGTTGATGATCAGTTTCATAGTGTTTTGGTCAGAAAAGATGCATGGCATGACTTCAGTCTTTTTTAATTTGTTGAGACTTGTTCTGTGGCCTAATGTATGATCTATTCTGGAGAATGTTCCATGTGCACTTGAAAAGAATATGTATTCCACTCTTTTCAGACAGAATGTTCTGAATATATCTGTTAGATCCATATGGTCCAATATGTCATTCAAAGCCACTGTTTCCTTATTGATTTTCTGTTTGGATGATCTATCCATTGACATAAGTGGGGGTGTTAAAGTCCCTTACTATTATCGTATCACTATTAATTATTTCCTTTATTTCTTTTTTTTTAAAAGATTTTATTTATTTGACAGAGAGAGAGACAGCAAGAGAGGGAACACAAGCAGAGGGAGTGGGAGAGGGAGAAGCAGGCTTCCCGCGGAGCAGGGAGCCCGATGTGGGACTCGATCCCAGGACCCCGGGATCATGACCTGAGCCGAAGGCAGACGCTTAACGACTGAGCCACCCAGGTGCCCCCCTTTATTTCTTAATAGCTGCTTTACGTATTTGGGTGCTCCCATGTTGGTTGCACAAATATTTACAATTGTTATACCTTCTTGTTGAATTGTTCCATTTATTATTACGTAGTGTCCCTCTTTGTCTCTTATTACAGTCTTGGTTTTAAAGTCTATTTTGTCTGATACAAGTATTGCTACCCTTGCTTTCTTTTCACTTCCATTTGCATAATAAATGCTTCTCTATCCCTTCACTTTCAATCTGTATGCATCTTTAGGTCTGAAGTGAGTCCCTTGTAGGCAGCATATAGACGGGTCTTACTTTTTTTCCATTCAGTCACCCTATGTCTTTTTTTTTTTTAGAGTTTTTTTTTATTATGTTATCTTAATCACCATACATTACATCATTAGTTTTTGATGTAGGGTTCCATGATTCATTGTTTGTGTATAACACACAGTGCTCCATCCAGTACATGCCCTCCTTAATACCCATCACCAGGCCAACCCATCCCCCTACCCCCTCCCCTCTAGAACCCTCAGTTTGTTTCTCAGAGTCTATAGTCTCTCATGGTTCATCTCCCCCTCTGATTCCCCTTCATTTTTCCCTTCCTGTTATCTTCTTTTTTTTTTTTTTTAATATATAATGTATTATTTGTTTCAGAGGTACAGGTCTGTGATTCAACAGTCTTACACAATTCACAGTGCTCACCATAGCACATACCCTCCCCAGTGTCTATCACCCAGCCACCCCATCCCTCCCACCCCCCACCACTCTAGCAACCCTCATTTTGTTTCCTGAGATTAAGAATTTCTCATATCAGTGAGATCATATGATACATGTCTTTCTCTGATTGACTTATTTCGCTCTGCATAATACCCTCCAGTTCCATCCATGTCATTGCAAATGGCAAGATTTCATTCCTTTTGATGGTTGCATCAGATGAATGGACCCTATGTCTTTTGATTGAAGCATTTAATCCATTTATATTAAAAGTAATTATTGACAGGTATGTACTTATTGCCATTTTATTACTTGTTTCATTTGTTTTATTTTATTACTTGTTTTATGGTTGTTTTGTAGTTCTTTTCTGTTCCCTTGCTCTCTTTTCTCATGGTTTGCTGGCTTTTTTTAGTGATATAGTTGGATTCCTTTCTCTTTATTTTTTGCATATCTATTATTGATTTTTGATTTGTGGTTACCATCAGGTTTGTATATAACATCTTATGCATATAGTAGTCTGTATTAAGTTAATGGATGCTTAAGTTTGAACCCATTCTAAAAGCACTAAGTTTTTTTTTATTATGTTATGTTAATCACCATACATTACATCATTAGTTTTTGATGTAGTGTTCCATGATTCATTGTTTGCGTATAACACCCAGTGCTCCATTCAGTATGTGCCCTCTTTAATACCCATCACCAGGCTAACGCATCCCCCCACCCCCAAAGCACTAAATTTTTACTCCTCTCCCCCACCATCTGTTTTAGGTAGATGGTGTCATGCTTGACCTACTTTTATCTTATTAATTCCTTCACTGATTTTTATAGATATATTTACTTTACTACTTTTGTGCTTCCCACTTTTCTTACTCCTGTTTATGGTCTTTCCTTTATAATCCATGAGTCCCCTTTAATATTTCTTGGAGGGCTGGTTTAGTGCTCATGAATTCCTTTAACTTTTGTTGTCTGAGAAACTCTTCATCTCTCTTTCTATTCTGAAAGATAGTCTTGCTGGATAGAGTATTCTTGACTGCAGGTTGTTTTCTTTCAGTATTTTAATACGTCATGAAATGCCCTTCTAGCCTTCAATGTTTCTGCTGAAAAATCAGCTAATATCCTTATAGGGTTTTCCTTGTATGTAACTGGTTTTGGCGGGTTTTTCTTGTTTTTGCTTTTGTTTTGTTTTGTTTTTCCTGCCTTTAAAATTCTCTCTTTATCATTACCTTTTTACCATTTTAATTACTATGTATCTTGGTGTGGACCACCTTGGGTTGATTTTTTGAGGGGTTCTGTGTGCCACTTGGATCTAGATTTGTTTCCTTCCCCAGATTCAGGAATTTTTCAGCTGTTATTATTCAAATAAATTTTTGCCCCCTTTTCTCTCTTTTCTCCTTCTGGAATCCCTAAAATACAAATGTTATTATGGTTGATGATGTTGCTGATTTCCCTTAATCTATTCTCATTTTTTTATTATCCTTTTTTCTTTCCCCTGTTCAGCTAGACTGCTTTCCATTATTCTGTCTTCCAGATCACTGATCCATTCTTCTGCTTTCTCTAGTCTATTTTTAATTTCAGTTGAGTTCTTCATCTCTGGTTCTTTTTTATGATTTGCTATTGTTTTATTGAGGGACTCACTGAGATCCTCCATTCTTTTCTCAAGTCTAATGAGTATTTTCATTATCATTATTTTAAATTCTTTATCAGGCTTATTACTTATCTCCACTTCATTTAGCTCTTTTGCTGAAATTTTGTCCTGTTCTTTCATTTGGGACAAATTCCTCTGTCTACTCATTTTGTCTAACTCTCTGTATCTGTTTCTATGTTTTGGGAAATTCAGCTATGTCTCCTGCTCTGGAAAGTAGTGACCTTATGAAGAAGAGGCCCTGTAATGCTCTGCAGTGCAATGTCCCCTGTTCACTAGAACTTGGCACTTCAGGAGTATCTCCTCTGCGTTTTTACCTGTTGTGTGTTAACCTGCTGTGTGTTACCTCCTCTGTGTTTTACTCTACTGTTGTGGCTCAGGCATGTTTGCCTTCAGTCCAGTTGTCTGCAATGGCTCTCCTTGCCAGTTGTGAGCAGGGTTTAGTCCTGTTGTTCATGGGCCAGTCTGGGGGCCACCTTGGGCTTGAGTTGGGTCAGATCCAGCCTTTGCCAGTGGTGCAGTTATATGGAACTGCAGGCACTTTCCTGGTGTTGTTCCCTGAGAAGCTTTCATTGGTAGGCACAGCTGCCATCAGATCACATAACTGCCCCCAGCCCACTGCTGGAGCCACCACTGAACTGGTGTGTGTGTTTATCTTCTCCTCTCACCAAGGCAGGAGTCATTTGGAGAGGTACTGTCCCATGTTAGGGCTATTTGCATACTTCCATGCTTATGGCACTGATTTGGATGGACTCCTGCCAAGAGTGTGTTGGACAGGGTGGCTTCACAAGAGACTGCAGGGGCAGGGCAGATTGGAACATATATTTTTCTATTATGTTTTGTGAATTAAACAGCAATTACTGATCAAGAATTTTTAATAATTATAGCCATAAATTTTTTTACAATCACCATACCAAACATTACTGAATATGAAGGTAACACAGTTTGAAATCATTTTTTAAACCATTCAAAAGTTTACAACTAAAATCATTCAAATAATGAAAGAGCTTTTTTCTTTCATAGAGAAATTTAATGTTAAAGCAATTTAGAGCCAATTGTATGTTTTCATTTCAAATGCTTCAAAATAACAAAGAAGCCCTAATTTTCAGAAGGCTTGTACATTCCTAGAGCAATCACACTAGCTTAAATGGTACTAACAGGATACATCAGCTGGAAATCATCAGAAGTATCTGAAATGGGGGAACACCTTGGGCATGTTCCTTGAGCAAATTCAGGATTCCCTGCCTGGCCTTCCACTACCACAAACAACAGCACCTATAGGTGCTCCTGGGCACCTAAAACAAAATTCCTTCAGCAGCTCCATGGGCCTCTTGCCCACAGTGGGTACTGTCTTCCCCTATATGTAGCTGCTTTAGCTGGCAACCAGATGGTAGAGCACCTCTTTGGCTGGGCTTTTAAAATGGAGCAGTGACTACCATTTTGTCTCATTCTTACTGCTTGCCAAAGCCATAGAAGGGCAATCACATCAGACTTCTTTTATTCTTGATCTCCCAGAAACCCCTTTATAGGCTACAACATGCCAGAGCAATCACACTGAAACTCCAACTGTTCAAGGACAAATATGATTGTCCTAACTACCTTAACCTTAACCATTTGCTATACTGTCTACTATACAGTGTTTAGATAGTTCTGTCCCAACTTGTATCATGAAGGAGAAAGAATGAGAACTTTTGTTTTAAAAAATTTAAAAACTTGGGGCGCCTGGGTGGCTCAGTCATTAAGCATCTGCCTTCGGCTTGGGTCATGCTCCCAGGGTCCTGGGATCGAGCTCTGCATCAGGCTCCTTGCTCAGTGGGAGACCTGCTTCTCCCTCTCCCACTTCCCCTGCTTGTGTTCTCTCTCTCTCTCTCCATCAAAATAAATAGATAAAATGTTTAAAAAAAAATTTAAAAACGTTTTCATTAGTAAGTCCACCTCAGAGCTAGGGCAAATCATGGACCTGAAAACATTTCAATTCCTTTAGGTGATGGAAAGAACCTGGTTGATGAACAGGCACCTTTACATGAGCACCAAAACAGTAAGTTTCTAAGATTTCTTACTTCATGTTTTTTTTGTTAGTTAAACCATGGGACCCTTTTAGGTTAATGTTAATCTAATTAAGGCAGATTATAATTAATATAACTAAGTTTTTATATATAACAAAGATTTGATATGCCTTTAGCATATGGGTTGAACATAAGTAAATAAAAATTTTCCAATTTAAATTGTTTATGGAGCAACTATGATAAAACAGGAGGATAATAAATAAGTATATGATAATATCCATATCTTTTAAAAAGTTACCAAATGAAATATATTCTGAAATTATTTTACACTGAATTGTCTTACTATATTAATTTTAAAGATATTAGGCTTTAAACAATTTTACTTACAAATATTATAATGTGCAAGAAGGGCTGGCTCCTTGGTACCCAGGCATGGTTGTGCAAGAGTATTCTGTTCTTTCTGCAAAGGATGCAAAGGTCTACAGATGCACAAGGGAAGGTTGGTAAAGTCATTTGTGTGACTTTAAAAAAGAAAAACATTTTGCTAAAAGATTGCTAAGCTAATCAGAAAGCCAATGTGGCTTCAAATAGACTTGCTGGCCTCTGAGGCCTGGGAAAGTTCTGGTCTTTCATCCCCCAAGACCAGTGGTCTGCAAATCTCAAGAAAATAAATTAGTTCTGTTACAGATCAAGGGACTTAATTCAGTAAGCAAGGAGTGTGTTAATTTGCTAACACTTAAGTTAACCCTTAAGACTGAATGGAGTGCTGTTATAATTGTACCAAATAAAACATTCAAATGACAATATTTGTTCTAAAACTCTAGCCTTTTAAAAGAATCTTATCTAGGGGCGCCTGGGTGGCTCAGTTGGTTAAGCGACTGCCTTCGGCTCAGGTCATGATCCTGGAGTCCCGGGATCGAGTCCCCCATCGGATTCCCTGCTCGGCGGGGGGTCTGCTTCTCCCTCTGATCCTCCCCCCTCTCATGCTCTCTCTCTGTCTCATTCTCTCTCTCAAATAAATAAATAAAATCTTTAAAAAAAAAAAAGAATCTTATCTAGCATACTATAAGACAGTATCTATAATACATTGCTTGATTCTATATCTTAATTTGAGTGTTATAAAAATTTTTCTCATAAGTAGGTGAGAAGTAGTGATTAAAACAAGATTGCATTGTGAAAATAAATAAATAAATAAATATTATAAAAGGAGGTTTTAATTAAAAAGTTAAATCAATTAGATTTGCCAGGTCAAAACAAGAATTTCAACCTGTGAAATAAGACTGTTGACTTCACAGAACTGAGCCAATCTATTTGCTGACTCCTCCTCCACCAGGAAGTGCTACTGCTTACATATAGTAGTACTCAGACCACAAGTTATGTACTATGCCTGTGATTCACATTTTAGTTTTTCATTAAGTACCAAGGATTTACTGACATGAGTTTTATATCTTATTCTATGTCTTTATTAAAGCATGTAAACTTCTAAAAACTGTGCTTTGGAATCAAATTCAAACCAAATAGTTTTAAGCTAGCTATTTAACCAGGTACTTTAATGGATATAGACAAAACAAGGACAGAAGCAGATATGAGGCATTCATATTCTGCTTGAGGAATAAAAGTTTCTTCAAAAAATTATGACAGTGAGATAGGCATTTTACTAAATATAATTACCTGATTATCTGTTCTTGTGGCAGTAACTTTAATCAGATTTAAGTAAAGTTCTTAAATGACATAATTATTTAATAAGGCTGTTCTTACAAACTAATATTGTAGAACTTTTCAAAACTCATGATATCTTTGTAAACATAAAAATGACAGGGATAATCTACTACATCCCCTAACTAGGGTATATCCTCTGAGATACATCTTCCCATAAAATCATTAGAAGTAGTGATGGATGATAGACAGTTTATACTCCGTGTAACACAGAGAATAAGAAAATTTTGTAGAGCTCTGTTTACCATTGTATTAATTATAAAGAACTCTTTTTCATTGCTTCTTTCCAACTGATAGCATAATATCTAACAGGCTTGTTAAAGTATACATAATTCTGAAAAGTGTGGCATTCCCCAAACTCCTCAGCCTCACTATTCCAGGAAATGATCACACACACACAAAAAAAGGTAGTGAGGAAACATCTCTTTGTAACTCACCCTGTTTACCCCCACTTTAAAATCAAACTTCTCCAGGGACAGGTGCATTTTCCTAGTTGGGCATGGCAGGCTTCTTGGACAGGCATCTTGGCTGAGGACATTATTCCCATGGAATTCCCACTTTCAAACTCGTTCTGGAAAAACTCTCCAGAAGTTCTCTTATTCCTTCACAATTCTCCTTTCATCTCTTCCATTTCTTTGTGAGATGAACATGGATTAAAACATTGGGCTCATCAAAAGGAATGAGATCTTGCCATTTGCAATGACGTGGTTGGAACTGGAGAGTGTTATGCTGAGCGAAATAAGTCAATCAGAGAAAGACATGTATCATATGACCTCACTGATATGAGGAATTCTTAATCTCAGGAAACAAACTGAGGGTTGCTGGAGTGGGGGGTGGGGTGGCTGGGTGATAGACATTGGGGAGGGTATGTGCTATGGTGAGAGCTGTGAATTGTGCAAGACTGTTGAATCACAGATCTGTACCTCTGAAACAAATAATGCAATATATGTTAAAAAAAAAAAAAAAAGAAGAAGTTGGCAGGAGGGGAAGA
>NC_058413.1:91086801-91112054 GCF_002201575.2 Neomonachus schauinslandi | reverse complement strand
TTTAAAAAAAAAAAAAAAAGAAGAAGTTGGCAGGAGGGGAAGAATGAAAGGGGGCAAATCGGAGGGGGAGACGAACCATGAGAGATGATGGACTCTGAAAAACAAACTGAGGGTTCTAGAGGGGAGGAGGGTGGGAGGATGGGTTAGCCTGGTGATGGGTATTAAAGAGGGCACGTTCTGCATGGAGCACTGGGTGTTATGCACAAACAATGAATAATGGAACACTACATCAAAAACTAATGATGTAATGTATGGTGATTAACATCACACAAAAAAAATAACAAATAGAAAAAATAAATAAATAAATAAATAAAACATTGGGCTCTGCATCGTTGGCTGGGTGATCTTGAGCAAATTGCATAATTATTTCCTCCTCTAAAGAACAGGTTAAAGAGACTTACCTTTTAATATAATTTGTAAAGAATGTGGCACATGTATGGGCCACAGATTTGATTTGACCAAAGGGAGGAGTCAAATTATATAGTGAAAGACTAAACCCCAACAGAACAAGGTTTTTGCCATATATTTTTTGTTTGTCTTTTGAAAGCAGGAACAGATCTTCCTTTGTAAAACGGAATCCCTGTTAACACAGTTAGGCAAACAAAGAATCTTGACATTGCTCATGACACTATTCTGTAGCCAAGAATATTATTGTGTGATTTTTAATCACAATCACAATCCATGGTTACATAGACAAGTGGTGGCAATTTCAATTCTCTTTATGACAAAATATCAGTTGACCACTACATAAACAGAGGCATTCATTATTAGTGGGGATTGAAGAAGGTGAGCAGAATAGTGTGGCTCATTCATTCCCAAGCATCCTCAAGAATAAAAGAAAGAAGCTAGGTTCAACAAGGTATTCACTTCCTTTCCCTATACGGGACTAAAAATCAAGAACAAGAACCATTATTAAAAGAACCCTAAAATTTTCTGAATTTTTTTGCAACTATACTGTGCCCACAATTTTTATCATACCTTCTCTGCTTTAATGCAATTATAAGTAATAAAACCCTTGAAACAGGAAAGTGCTCTGTGTAATTGTTTCAGAGAAAGTAAAAAAAGAAATGAACTGGTAAGACAGCATGCTACCTGATTGCTTATCTTGGATAGGAAAGACAAGAGAAAAAATAATAGGTAGTGCTATCCTTAGATAGGGAAGGTTATCCTAGTGTCTTCAACTGATATGGGGAATAAAGATCAGTTTGGGTTCACCTTGGAACTGAGGATGACCCTCAAGAAGAGAAAAAAGAAATTAAAGTAGAAAGCCTGCCAAAAAGACTTTACAAAGGTAAGGAAAAGAAAAGAATAGGAAGAAGAGGTTAAGGAAGAGCAGAAAGTGGAGAAAAAGACAGAGCAAATGAGGGATAGATGGTTCTGCTCAGTTTGTAATTCTCTTCAGGGTTTTCTTCAGAGCAAGTTTGATATCTTTGTTCCTGAGACTATAAATTAAAGGGTTGAGCATGGGCACCACATTGGTGTAAAACACTGAGAAAATTTTCCCTTGGCCCACAGACCCAGCAGATGATGGTTTGACGTGAGTGAGCAACCCAAATCCATAGAACAGACCAACAGTTACTAGGTGGGAGCCACAGGTGCTGAAGGCTTTGAACCAACCCTGAGATGAGGAGATGTGAAGGATATTGGAAAGAATCTAAATATAAGAAATACAGATAATGAGGCTAAATACAATGACAACTGTCATTGTATGCCCACAATAACAGAAGTCACCAGCTCACTGGCATAGGTGCTGCTGCAGGAGAGCTGGAGGAGGGGGAAGATGTCACACATGGAATGGCTGATGATGTTGGAATCACAAAAGGACAATCTGACCATGTACCCTGTGTGGACCATAGCACCAGCAAACCCCATCACGTATGAACCAGACATCAGAAGAGAACAGAACTGAGGGGACATGGTGACTGTGTACAGCAGGGGTTTACAGATGGCCACATAGCGATCATAGGCCATGGCTGTCAACACATAGCACTCAGAGTTGACAAAAAAGCAGAAGAAAAATAGGTGGGTCATGCATTCTGTAAAGGAGATGATGTTCTTCTCTGAAATAAAGCTTATCAGCATTTTGGGGGTGAAGACAAATGAATAACAGAGATCAATAAAGAACAGATTGAAGAGGAAAAAGCACATTGGGGTGTGAAGGTGAGAATTCAGGTAAATTAAATTAATTAAGCTCAAATTGCCCACCACAGTGACCCCATAGTTCACCAAAAACAGAAAAAACAGAGGTAGTTGGAGTTCAGGTTGGTCTGTTAATCCCATAAGGATAAACTCAGTCACAGAAGAGTCATTTTCCACAGCCATTCATTTCACGGGTGTGATCTGCAGGAACAGAGGTAGAAGGTGACATTAACAATGGACCCTCACTCTTTGTCTCCAAAGGAAGAGATGAATCTGCTCGTTTACAAGCTCAGGTTGTCATGCAAGGAATCCAAGGAGCAAGACTTCTTCTGATTATTCCTAATGATTCCTCATTCTCCTTTACTTCCACTCATGTGGTTTGTCTCTGTGCAGAAAGAATACTGATAGACCCACAATGTCTCTGCACATCATTTCCTCCCTTCTCCCCAGTATCCATTCAGGTTTAGGGCTGAAAAGAGCAGTAAATTAATAAATTGGTGGTGTTCCCCACAACCCTTGATTTGTGCAGGTTGGAGTCTGAAAGGAAATTATGAAGACAAATGTCATTCAACCCTCATTTTCCTTTTCCTGGAAGCCTCACTGCTGCTGGACCTTAAGGCCACTTCTACTCTACAGTCCTGGGGGGGGGTCAAAGTTTCTGACAAGAAAGGAGGCAATATACATAAGCACAGCCCTCAGTCTTTGACATGCTAAAAGAGGTATTCTGGAGAACAGGCCGTGATCTCTGAGAATTTGCCCAGAAGTCCTCTTCACTTGAAAGAAGGAAAACAACCTCATAATGAGCTCCAAAACAATCAGTTGACTCAAACAGGAATCTATTCCATGACCTGTAGTTCTGGGAAAATTGATTAGAAGCACAGAAAATTATTCTCTCCCTCATTATTTCCTTCCAAGTTAAATGAGTCCATTGAGGGTAGAAATTATTGAGCCCATATTCATATCCTGTGTCGCAAGCCTAACACTGGATCCTTTGAGACTCAATGTTTTGCTCAGTTTATAATTTGACAATAAGAATTCCTAATCCCCAAAGCAGAGGAATGAGTGCCTCCCTTTGTCACTTCTTTCATCATCCCCTGGATTCTATGCACAGTCCTAAGAGTAAAGTCTGGGGCATAGTCACTTGCCATTTCTAGCACTTTCCTGAAGACTCTGGGATTGCATTAGTAAAACATTAAATCATAGCTTTAGCACTGTCCATGCTTGTGGATTTCACTTCTATAAAGGGATGTTCTAGCAAAGTGGTTAAGAGAGTGGGAGTGTTGGGGCTGGGCTTGATGGGTGATAGGTATTAAGGAGGGCACTTGATATGATGGACTTAGGGTGTTGTATGCAAGTGATGAATCACTGAATTCTACTCCTGAAACCAATATTGCATTGTATGCTAATTAGCTAAAATTTAAATAAAAATTTGAAAAGAAAATATGATAAAAATAAATAAAAATTTTAAAAGAGAGAGAGAAAGAGTGGGAGTGGGCCCTCAAGTCAAATCTGGACTTTAAAATCCTTAATTGTGAGACTGAAGACAGTGATATAACTTCTCTGGCCCTTGTATGTACATTTTCATATCTACTTAATACCTATGTATAGATATAA
Organism: Neomonachus schauinslandi; assembly: GCF_002201575.2. Lineage (NCBI taxonomy): Eukaryota > Metazoa > Chordata > Mammalia > Carnivora > Phocidae > Neomonachus > Neomonachus schauinslandi. Next base: position 91,108,301 of record NC_058413.1, on the reverse strand, counting down.
AATGAGTTTAGTAAAGGAGCAATCTCATAGGATTGTTGTGGGGATTAAAGGAGTTAAATCACATAAAGTATCAGAAACATGCCTGACACATAAAAAGAGCCTGATAAGTGTTGGTATCCCTCCCCTATTCCCAATCCATATTCATTATATCAAGGTTTTTCAACCTTGGCACTATTTACATTTTGGACTAGATAATTCTTTATTGTGAAGCTGTCCTGTGTATCATAAGATAAAAGCATCCCTGGCCCTCTACCCATTAGATTCCAGTAGTATCCCCCACCACCAGGTATGACAATCAAAATGTTCTCCAGACACTGGCATGTGTCCCTTGGGTGGCAAAATCACTCATTTTGAGAAATGCAGATCTATATGTAGATCTAGATCTACATTTATATGGACTTCCATAAATGCCTCTCAGAAAGTTCTATCTCATGTGCCTCAAGCTCAAAGTGCCCAAAACTGAAATCAGCACTTTCTGATGATTCCCACTGCCCCTCCTCCAGGTCATCATTTTCCACATTATTTTTGCCATCATCCAGGCAACTAATCTACAAACTAAATTTAAGCAACTTCCTCTCATTGGCCATCTTCATCCAGTCTTCAATTCCCAGAGAATTCAACTCCTTGAAAGATTTGGCCTTCCCTCTTACACAGCTTCTATATTCTCTCTTCATCTCCAATTCAGATTACTCTAATAGTTTTCTACCCAGGACTCCTACTAAGATGAGAATTTGTAACTTTTCCACCCCGTACCATTATTGTGCAGATGTGCACACTCTCTTCTTGCTCTCTATTCCTAATCCCTACCGTTATACGGTTATAATAATAAATTAGGTGAGTTAACGTCATTTTTAATCCCTTTTTGTCATGTTAGTGAGTTTCAAGAAGAAATAGAGACATGTTGCCTACATTATTCTTCCATCTTTAACCAGAGTCCTCCACTGTACTTCTAGGATGAAACCTAGGAGCACACCAAGTCCACAGGAACCTAGAGCCTGGAATTTTATGTTCCAGGTCTTGAGAGTTCTATTCTACCCAAAGTAGGTGGTGCATGAGGACTAAAACTCCATAAACAGACTCTATTTTAGAGATTTTCCTGACTCATTACATTTAATGAACAATTTTTTGAGCATTTAGACTGCAAAACAGAGTGAACACACACAAAATGAGGTACAGGGCTTGACCCTATGATTTCTCAGTATAACTAGAGTGATAACCAAAGAAACTGAAATTTGTACCACTATTAGTAATTGTTAGCCAGTCACAGTGCTAGATTCTCTATTCACCTTCCCTCCTGTCCCCCCACCCTCAATCAGGCAGGAGGGATTAATTCATTGTTCCACAGTCAAAATAGCAACAGCCAGACCAAGATTCATATTTAAGCATCTACGAATCCAGAATTGATTTCTTTTACCACTACACTATGCAGAATTGTGTGGTATATGTGGGATATTTTATAGAGGGTACATTAAGAATCCTTCAAATTAAGTGACAGAAATTCAAGCTGAATCTGTCTAGATAAGCCAGCCCATACCACAAATGTGTGTGAAACTGCTAAGCTGAGGATGTACATGACTTCTTGCATGGCTGTACCCCGGACCAAGTCATTCATGTGTGTGTCACTCTTCCCACTTTTTGTTCTGCTTAGTTCTACTCAGTTTTAATCTCAGATGGGTTCTCCCCATGTAGCAAAAGGAGAACCACCAAAATCCTTACATTTAATCTTACCAACTCAGTAACTCTAAGGAGAAAAGAAAAGTTAAAAAACTGTTATGGTAGAAAAGACAAGTCAAATGTCTACTTCTGACTAATCACTGCCATTGAGGTTTGGAATGTGCTGATAGATAAGATGCCTCTTAAAGTGAGCAAATCAATCCATCAAAATCACATAAAATGTGCTACCTGTATCAGACAAGGTGCAGTCAGAAAAGCAAATGGTAAAATATGTGCTTCTTATAGAGTGTATTTAAAACAAAGAATTGGTTTATTCAAATATTGCAAGGGGGAAAGAGAAAAAAGTTGAAAAATATAAAGACTATTAAACTACAGAAAATAGCTACCACTCACAACTGGTAGAAAACATGGAAAGAGTAAGCATAACCAGATACTAGAATCTCAGAGGAGAAGCTCTATAGGATTGGTGCTTGGAGGACTGGAGGGTTTGAAAGTGCTTGGACGTCTGAAATAGAGGCTCCACCCAGTTCTGGGTCCAACATGGAGGGAGACCAATGAGGAGGCCAAACAAGTGCTTAAGCCTCTCAAGGGGCAGAGCCCATGCAATGAAGCGAGGGAGGACAGTACAGCTGCCAAGGGAGTGTTGTCCAGCTAATGACTACACATCTAAGGAGGTGCAGAAAGTTAAACACATTTCCATGTGCTTATTGGCCGTTTGCATGCCTTTCTTTGGGACATGTCTTTCAAATCATCTGCCCATTTATGAAATGGTCTTTTATTATTTAGGTATCTTTTAATTTTTAACTTGTTATATATTACGGTTACAATATCTTTATCAGATACAGGTATTGCAAATATTCTTCAAGTCTGTGGCTTGTCTATGAATTTTTTTTGGTAAACAGGTACTCTAATGTTAATGAAGTTTATTTTTTCTTTGGTTTTTTTTTTCTTTTGAGTTTAGTGCTTTCTAGAATATGTGTAAGAAATCTATGTCTACACCAACATACTTTTTTATGTTTTCTTCTAGATTTATGTTTAAATTTTATGTGTGCAGTCTGATCCATTTAAAATTAATTGTTGTATATGGTGTGAGGGAGAGATCACTTAATTGTTTTCTCAAGAACAGTATTTCCAGCATCAATTGCTTAAAATATTTTCCTATCCCTATGGATTTACTTTCTTGCCTGGTCAAAAATCAAATGACTGTAAAAGTAAGGATCTCTTTCTGGACCTTCGATGTTGTACCATGACTTATTTATCTATCTTTATAACAAAACCAATCTGTCTTCATTATCAGAGCCTAATACTAAGTGTTAAAATCAGTTAGTGTAAATCTTCTGTGTCATCTAGAGATCCCCAAGGAGCAGATGCCAAGAAATAATTAGACCTGCAAGACATTTATTATGGTAAATAGTTGTGAAGGGTAAAATGGGAAGAAGGAGTCATTGATAAAGGCCTTCAAATGGGTTGAAACTCTGACACCTAAGAAAGAAGAGAGAGAAGGAAGGACACAGTAGGAAAATCTCAGACTATAGGGCAGTTCTAAAAAGTCTCTGTTAGGATGACAAGAAGTACCTAAGCAAAAAATGCCTATCAGAAGACACCTTTGTTACGATGATATTGGCCAGCTCCTGTATGACCCATCATGGTAAGCCATTGGCTGGAGACATCTCAGAGTGAGCATGGACTCTGCCTGAACACAATGGTGAATCCAAAGGAGTATCACCTATAGACTATCATTCAACAATGCTCCCCCCAGCTGGTTCTCTTGAAGAGATGAGCAGCACCTCCCTATGACTGCCACAGTCCACTCCCAAGAACAAATTACACCCCAAAGTTCTTTCTGTTTTATTTATTATTATTTTATTTTATTAACTATTGTTTTAGCAATAAACATTACTGTTGTTGTTCAAGCAAGATAATCCAATTCAACAAGTACTTCTTGTCCTCCCAATATATCTGACATTCTAAATATACAAATGAGAAAAACATTGAGAAATAGGAAAATTATAGGAAACAGTATTTACTTCAAATGCTTATTATCTTCTTGGTGAGACAAACTGCTATGGTCAAATGTTGAAATCCTAACCCCCAAACATATTAGGATGAGGGGTCTTTGGAAGGTGCTTAGGTCATGACAATGGAATTCTCATGAGTGTGATTTGTGCCTTATAAAAGAAGCTCCATATAGATCACTAGTGCTTTCCACCATGTGAGGATATAATGAGAGGTGTGTGACCTAAAAGAGTGCCCTCAGCCATTCGTACTGGCATCCTGATCTTGGACTTATAGCCTCCAGAACTGTGAGAAATAAATTTCTGTTGTTTATAAGCCACCAATTCTGTGGTATTTTGTTATAACAGCCCAAATGGACTAAGACACAGATTTAAGTAAGCTCACAAAATGTTGCTAGAAATAAAGTTTATTATCATTAATATATACCTTTTTTCATTATAAACTTCATTAAATAAATAAATGTCTAACATGTTTCTCCCAATATGCATTATTTTCTTTTATGTCTAACATGTTTCTCCCAATATGCATTATTTTCTTTTAAGTGATAAATAACAGACTACAGTGAGAACTTCATGTTCTTTTTCAAAATATCTGATGCCATATTAGATAGTAATGAAGACAAATCTTTTAATACATCAGTCATCCCCCATATTTGGATCCTGAGATACATATGTATTATTTCTTTAGTCATACTATGTTAATATCTTTGGCAATAAAAGGTGGAGTCATATGTATTCACTTCAATATTAAATGAACTGGACTGATTGAGGTTCTCAAAATCCCCAGGTGGTGTGTAATACAGATTTGGCCATTTTCAAAGGGAACAAGAAAGAACAGAATAGTAAAAAGAAAAGTTGGTAAGAAAATAGAACAAAATGAAAAGATCAGAGGGATTTGATTATATTTTAAGCTATATACACAGTTTGTAATGAACACATCTCATTGAAGCCTGTTGCCTATACCAGCAACAAAATGGAGAAGAATAAGAATGTTTCCATAGTATTTGCCACCTCTCTGTTTAGGTAAGCAAGCTGTAATTTCAACTTTCTGGCACTTAAGAAGCTTACCATATTTGTCCAGATTAGGAATATCCCAGAGACAGAAACAGTATGAAAAAAAGAGTCTGTATATTTGTTCTTTTTGTAAACATGTTATTAGTTATTTAGTAAACTGGTATCAGGTACAGAAATATGGAAGCAAAAAATGAGACAAGGTAGGGAAATGATATAAGGGATAAATGATAAGTCTATTAAAACACAGATAACACAATCTGCAGAAACAACACTGGTAATCATCACAACCTCTTCTTGAAAAACACTAATAAAAATTTTTTAAAATTGAGTTTCCTTACATTATAACTTGTAATTACAGCATGTTTCTCCTCCAGATTTTGAACATGGTTTCCTGCAGTGTACCTTTGATATCCTTGTTCCTCAAACTGTAGATCAGGGGATTGAGCATGGGTACCACATTGGTATAGAAAACTGAAGAAACTTTTCCCTGCTCCATAGATCCAGGAGAATGTTTAAGATACATGAATGCTGCTGACCCAAAAAAAAAGAGAAAGAGCAATGATGTGAGAGCTACAGGTACTGAAGGCTTTTGATCTTCCTTGAGCAGATTTGATATGAAGAATGCTAGTGAGAATGAAGACATAAGAAATCAGGATGGTAAAACTGGGCACGGTGATATTAATTCCCACAACTATCAGAACTACTACCTCATTGACATGGGTGCTGGTGCAAGAGAGTTGGAGAAGAGGAAGAATGTCACACAAGTAATGGTTGATGATATTGACATTGCAGAAGGTTAGTCTAAGCATGCACCCTGTGTGGGCAGAGGCTCCAGCAAATCCCATCATATATGCAGCAACACTTAGCAAGGAACAGACCTGATGGGACATGGTGACCCTATACAGCAATGGATTACAGATGGCCACATAGCGGTCATAGGCCATTGAGGTCAACATGTAGCATTCCGAGATGACAAAAAAGAGAAAGAAAAACAGCTGAGTCATGCACCTGACATAGGAGATGATATTCTCCCTTGATACAAAGTTCATCAGCATCTTGGGGGGTGAAAACAGAAGAGTAACAGAGATCAATGAAGGATAGGTTGAAGAGGAAGTAGTACATGGGGGTGTGGAGGTGAGAGTTGAGACCAATGAGAATGATCAAACCAAGGTTGCCCACCATGGTGACAATGTAGATCATCAGAAACAGGAAAAAGAGGGGTTGCTGGAGCTCTGGGCGGTCTGTTAATCCAGCAAGAAGAAATTCAGTCACTAAGGAGTCATTTCTAACCAATATTCTCCTCTTTGGAAATCTGTGAGAACAGAAGAAAATGCCATTAATAGAAACCCCAGCTGTCTCCTTACACACTCTTATTTAGGAGAAGAAGACTCAGACCAGCAAATAAGTCCTCCTTTGCTTCACAGGGTCAGAATGCACTGGCACACATGCCCCTCAACATTAAAATCACTGTTTCTTTTGTTGCATGAGCTGCATGTGACAAACAACTGCTCCTATCATTACTAGAAGATACAGGGATGGAGTAGCTGAGGATTAAGGCTACCTGTTGGTGAGCTTCAGTAGTGAGAGCGTGTCCCCTTCTCTCCCTCCCACTCATCTGATCCTTCACTTCCTAGTTCCTACTCATGTTTCCATTATCCGATCAGATATGTCAGTTCCCTGTGATGACTATCAAAAAAGAGAAAATTCTGCTAGGGTAGCGACCATTCAGATATTTTGCTTCCTAGAAGTAAGTGTTTCAGAGTCTACAGGGTTTCCAAATACTTAACTAAAAGAATCCACAAAATCAATTACTGGTAACACTTATTGAGGAGACCCTTGGTAGCCTAAGATTTATACTTAACTATACACTGGGTGTTTCTACACATTCTCCTCCTTTGTTCCATCCTAGCTGGACAGAGAATGAATAAAGGAAGGTAGATGAGTGTTCTTTGCTTTGTAGGAGGGCATGAAAGAGAAACATAATTTGGATGCTAATTAGTCACATTTGTGAAAATGTATCAAGCTATATACTGATTATGACATGTAAACTTTTCCATATGTATAGTATATTTCAGCAAAAAAATATTTTTAGGGAAAAAAAAACAAATCTTTTCTTCCTCCAATGTTCCTATTTTCTGGACATGTCACTTAGAACTGCTATAGCTCTCCTGCTACCAGACTGAGTATGAAGCCAACACAAGAAGGGTGTGCTGAGAATAATGCAGGCAGTAAAGACAGTGATGCATACGTTTGAGTTTCTTGTTATTAAAAATAAATAATTTTCACCATTTTCAGCAACAGAGTGAGAGAAAAATAGAAACTTGCATAACTCACTCTCCTTCCATTGCGAGAACTCAGTGCAGAGTCTTTGTGAGTTTCACCTCCACTGTCCTGTATGAACTGGCTTTTACAATATCAAAACTGAGCAGATACAGTCACAGGATCTTCTTCATTTATAGGCAAAAGAGCAATAACACAGAGCTCCCAGATTGAATGTTCCAGGAGTCGGTCTGAGGAGTAGATCAAACTTCTAGTTGTAAATTTACTAAGAGAGTTTGAAGGGAAACCATGCAGTTGACATTGGACCCACCATGTCATAGAGAACAAAGTTTTTCCGTAGGCTTATAATTCTTTTGGACCTCATTAAAAATCTAGGTATAGGTCTCCCCTAAGATCTTCCTATCATGATATACTCTACAGGGAAGAAATTGATGTCTGAGTTTACACCTTAATTGTGACAGTAAATGTTAATTTCCCATCAGGGATTATATATTCCCCGGGTTTGACAAGAAAGGACCCTCTGCTGTCCCCTATAAAGATGCAAATAAATAGCATCATTGAAAATGTCACTAATTATCATTGTAGGTAACATATTCATTTTAGCAAGAATTTGTGAACATTTCAGTAAAGTTTATTTATTATGCTCTTTTTAATATTTTGAGGACCTTCAAATAATAATTATTTATGCATATTTTATAGACATACAGCAAAAGGATACTTCGGTTTTCAGAGATAATTGTTTAATGAAAAGTTATTTGATAGAATAACAATCCATTATCCCATGAAACTTTATTTTGGGTTGTTCTGACTCAGTATGTCTTTGTTTTCAACATATTAAAATTAAATCTATAAGAAAAATCAGTGTTAATACGCTTCCATCTCAAGAAAATATGACTTTAGAATTTCAGTGTATATATTAATTTCTACTTGTGCTTGTGAGAAGGCATTTAAATTTTACTTTTAAATGAGTATAGATTCACAGGAATATAATAATGCATAGACTCCCTTGAATTCAACCCAGATTCCTACCACAGTGACATCTTCAACAACTGTAGAATAATAGCAAACCAGGAAACTGACTTCGGTACAATAACGTTAGCTAGACTTTAGGACTACAGACGCTCTTCAGTTTTCAGCAGTTTTACATGCACTGAGTGTTTCTGGGGTGTGTGTGTATGTGTGTGTGTGTGACTGTGTGTAGGTCAGTGCAATTTGATCCTTATAGATTCATGTAATGACCACCACAATTAGGATATAGAACTGTTCCATCACCTTATTCTACCCCTTTATAGTCACAACCACCCTCCCTGCATCCCTGTCTTCCAGCAACCACTAACCTGTTCTCCATCTCTACAGTTGATTCCTTTAGAGAACAAGAAATGAAATCATATAATATGTAACCTCTGAATTTAGCTTTGTTTTTTGTTTTGTTTTGTTTTGTTTTTTGCTTTGGTGAATATTTGCGTTTTTCTAATTCTTTATTTAAATCCAAATTGGTTAACACATAGTGTACTATTAGTTTCAGGGGTAGAATTTAGTGATTCATCAGTTCCATACAATACCCAGTGCTCATTACATCACGTACCCTCCTTAATGCCCATCACCCAGTTACCCCATCCCTCCACTCCCCTCCCCTCCAGCAACCCTCAGTTATATATATATATATATATATATATATATATATATATATATATTACATCTTCTTTATCCATTCATCTGTTGATGGACACCTGAGTTTAGCTTTTTCACTAAGTATGATGCCCTTAAGTCCACCCCAGTTGTTATATATATCAATGGTCCATTCCTTTTATTGCAGAGTAGTATTCAGTTTTTTACAATTCAAGTTTATTCAATCTTCTGTAGTAATTTAAAATTTATGTATTGATACAAAACTAAATCTGTTTTATTTATGGAAAATGTTTCAGGGACAGGAGCCAGAAGATCATAGTTGAGACTGGTTCAACTAAGAATTCTCTTTAAGCCAACCCGAATCAAGGCTCCCATTCTACCTACTCTAAGAAGACTGGCTGGAACACTCAGAATTTAAGTAGGTCTTATAATCAGTCAAAGACAAGGGGAACACAGGGTATGTCTGAACATTACTCTTTCTGAAAGTGTACATTAGTAGTCACAATCAAATAGGAAAAGGCATTTGAATATAATAAAATTTCTCTTAGCTACAATTTATTATTCATTCAACCCCAGTATATGTGTATTAGAGTTTCAGAGTTGCAAGCTCATACCCCTGTGGGAAACAAATTTATCAACTAGAGTACAGTGCTTATATAGAGGTTGTTTTGTATTTACTCTTGCAATGTATAGCCAAATAACTGTTTCTGTCACAGAAAGAAGTTACAAATATACAAAAAAGGAAGTCTAGAATGAACTATCTGATGCTAGATTAGAGTCAGAGAGAACATGTTTATATTTAATATACATATTAAGATATATAGATATAAAAATAAAGATAGATGATAGGTAGATAGATAAGTGTTTGAATACATACAAATATTTCCTACTTTCTTCACTAAGAGGACCTAGAAACAGTGATACCCTAGTTGCAATGAACACATCAAGCACCCAGATCTTGGTTTCTTAATAATATTCTCTGATAATAAGAACTATGGCTCCTTGGAGAAGGGATTCATTTTGGGGCTGAACGAGAGAAATCACAAAATGATTCTGTAGCATTGTGTATATCAGAGTCTAAAGAATTAATTTTTAAAAAAGAAGATGGAGTCATGGTCAAAAGTTCACAGGATCCAACCTGAGAGCTCTGAAGGAGCAAAGTTGGACCTATTCGAGCAACAAAATAAACACAGATGACCCTTGAATCACACGGGTTTAAATATATTGGAAATATTTTTTGGAGATTTTCTCTAGCTTATTTTATTATAAGAATGCAATACATAATACGTACAATATATAAAATACGTGTTAATCAATTGTTTATTTTATCGATAAGGCTTCCAGGCAATAGTAGGCTGTTAGTAAAGTTTTGGAGGAGTTAAAAGTTATACATGGACTTTTGACTGTGTGGGGGTCAGTACCCTTAACCCTCATATTGTTCAAATATCAGTTGTAAGGATATTATTGGATTATAACCCCCCCCCAAAAAATTCAATATCCATGAATCTATATTGTTATGGAAGAGGAAAAAGATGTTCCTTGAGAAGAACTTCAAGAATGCATATCTAGATAACTCCTCTCAAGGAGACAGAGCTTACTTCCTCTCCCCTAGACTTAATGACTTGATTCCAAAGGACTGAGTATGGAAAGGGAAAAATAATACATTTTTCCTCCCTGACAGACACCACCTTAACCAAGTGACCAAAGTTAACATCACCAGCGAGAAGTCATATTGATATCATGTAGACCATGACAGATGCCTCACTCTACATTATTCTTCCCAAAGTGTACAACCCAATCTAATAATGAAAAAGCAGCATACAAACCCAAATAAGGGCATTATTCAACATATCTACCTACACTCTTCAAAATCATTATAGTCATAAAAAAGAAGGCAAAGAATGAAAAACAGAGATCAGGGAAGACTAAGGAGAAATAGCAACTAAAGGCATTGTGGAATCCTACTAGGATCCAGGAACAGAAAAATTCCATTAGTGAAAAGTTTTTCTCTCTATATTTTTTTCTCTCTATATATAACCCAGATGTTAGAATTATTTGACAAGCATTTTAATTCAGTAAATATAAAATTGTTTCAACAAGCAATTATAAATATTCTTAAAACAAATTATAGAATAAAATATTTTAACAGATAGGCAGAAAATTTAAAAAGAACCAAATGGGACTCTTGCTTCTGGGAGGATGGAGATGGTATATTTTTTCTTATTCTTCCTACTATCACAACTAAAAACCCTGGACATTATATATAAAACATAAGACACTTCTTTTTTTTTTTTTAAGATTTTATTTATTTGCGAGAGAGAGAATGAGAGACAGAGAGCATGAGAGGGAGGAGGGTCAGAGGGAGAAGCAGACTCCCCGCTGAGCAGGGAGCCTGATGTGGGACTCGATCCCGGGACTCCAGGATCATGACCTGAGCCGAAGGCAGTCCCTTAACCAACTGAGCCACCCAGGCGCCCAACATAAGACGTTTCTTAAAGGTAGAGAGAAAGAGATAGACTTGTAAGGGAACTGAGGACTCATGGTCAGTTCCCTGGGTTACTTTTTGCCTCCCACATCCCAAATTTGGAGAAGCTGGCAACAAAAATTTTCAGTATGCACAGATATTTTTTAAAATTAAATTAAAATATTGAGACTCCAAATGGTTGAAAGACCTCAATGTGAGACAGGAGTCCATCAAAATCCTAAAGGAGAACACAGGCAGCAACGTCTTCGACCTCAGCCGAAGCAACTTCTTCCTAGAAACATCGCCAAAGGCAAGGGAAGCAAGGGCAAAAATGAACTATTGGGACTTCATCAAGATAAAAAGCTTTTGCAAAGCAAAGGAAACAGTCAACAAAACCAAAAGGCAACCAACAGAATGGGAGAAGATATTTGCAAATGACATATCAGATAAAGGGCTAGTATCCAAAAGCTATAAAGAACTTCTTAAACTCAACACCTGAAGAACAAATGATCCAATCAAGAAATGGGCAGAAGACATGAACAGACATTTTTCCAAAGAAGACATCCAAATGGCCAACAGACACATGAAAAAGTGCTCAATATCACTCAGCATCAGGGAAATCCAAATCAAAACCTCAATGAGATACCACCTCACACCAGTCAGAATGGCTAAAATTAACAAGTCAGGAAACGACAGATGTTGGTGGGGATGCGGAGAAAGGGGAACCCTCCTACACTGTTGGTGGGAATGCAAGCTGGTGCAGCCACTCTGGAAAACAGTATGGAGGTTCCTCAAAAAGTTGAAAATAGAGCTATCATATGATCCAGCAATTGCACTACTGGGTATTTACCCCAAAGATACAAAAGTAGGGATCCAAAAGGGTACGTGCACCCTGATGTTTATAGCAGCAATGTCCACAATAGCCAAACTGTGGAAAGAGCCAAGATGTCCATCGACAGATGAATGGATAAAGGAGAAGTGGTATATATATACAATGGAATATTATGCAACCATCAAAAGGAATGAGATCTTGCCATTTGCAATGACGTGGATAGAACTGGAGGGTATTATATTGAATGAAATAAATCAATCAGAGAAAGACATGTATCATATGATCTCACTGATATGAGGAATTCTTAATTGCAGGAAACAAACTGAGGGTTGCTGGAGTGGGGGGTGGGGTGGGAGGGATGGGGTGACTGGGTGATAGACACTGGGGAGGGTATGTGCTCTGGTAAGCACTGTGAATTGTGCAAGACTGTTGAATCACAGATCCGTACCTCTGAAACAAATAATGCAATGTATGTTAAGGAAAAAAAGAAGAAGAAGGTAGCGGGAGGGGAAGAATGAAGTGGGGGAAATCGGAGGGGTAGACGAACCATTAAAGACGATGGACTCTGAAAAACAAACTGAGGGTCCTAGAGGGGATGGGGGGTGGGAGGATGGGTTAGCCTGGTGGTGGGTATTGAGGAGGGCACATTCTGCATGGAGCACTGGGTGTTATGCACAAACAATGAATCATGGAACACTTCATCTAAAACTAATGATGTAATGTATGGGGATTAACATAAGAATAAAAAAATTAAATTAAATTAAATTAAATTAAATTAAATTAAAATATTGAAAAAGCCCAAACAAAAGCCACCTCTCTCTTGGCAAAAGACCAGGATATGGAAAACCTAAAAAAAAAAAAAAGAACTGGCTCCACTCACATCCATGGTGGCAAAGACTGAGTGGGAACCTGTCCACCCTCAAGAGGTTATATTAAATTGTATCAACAACACACACACACACACACACACACATGCACACACACATGGGAGGTGTCAGAGGAAGCCTAGTGGAAAGTCAGGACTTTTAATTACCCAGCATTAGTGAGACCACCCTCACCACAGTGTCAGTGGAGAATATATGGGGAGCCAGAATTCCCATTTCCACCCAGCAGTAATGAGGTGTTTCCTCCCTTGAATGTCAACAAAGGCTGAGGGGGGAACATAAATTTCTAATTCAACCTTCAGTAATGAGATAATCCCTCCCTTCTCCCACTGGGGCAGTGTTAGGGGGAAAACAAAACAAAACAAAACACAGACTAAATGGAAGATAAAAATAAGATCCAGAGTCTCATAATATAATATGAAAATGGCCAGGTTTCAATCAAAAATCATTTGTCATACCAAGAACCAAGAAGATCATACACTAAACGAAAAAAAAAGACAATTACTGATGCCAACATCGAGATGTCAGAGATGTTAGAATTACCTGAAAGTCATGATACAGATGCTTCAATAAACATTACAAACACTCTTGAAACAAATTTAAAAAAATGCAAAGTCTCAGCTAAGAAATAGAAAATGTCAGCAAAGAAATAGGAGAAACCAAGAAGAACAAAAGGAACATTTCAGCCACAATTAGTAACTCAGTGAATGGAATCAACAGCAGAATGGACCAGAATCAATTAAGTAGAAGGTAGAACAAGAGAAATTACACAACCTGAAGAGCATACCAAAAAGTGACTGGAAAAAAACTGAACAAAGTCTCAGAGGCCTATAGCATTATAACAAAAAATCTAATATTCATGTCACCAGAGTCTTGGAAAGATAAGAGAAACACAGTAGGGCTGAAAAAGTGTTTAATTTGGGGGAACTTTCAAAATTTCCCAAATTTGGCAAAAGACACAAATGTACAGATTCAAACAGGATTAAACCCAAAGAAATCCACACCAAAACACATAATAGTCAAATTTCTAAAAACCAAAGACCAAAAAGTGTAGTAAAAAAGAAACAATACCTTGAGTCTTCCAGGTGGGACCAGGGGTCAGGGGCACCATGGCGGGTGTGATAGATGGCTCCACTGGGGAGGCGAGGGTGGTGAAGGTCCTCAGGTCCAAGGTGAACTTCAGCAGGGCCAATGAGGTGGGGAAGCCACGGGGTGGGGACCAGCCCAGGCAGCGTAGGGCTGCGGAGTACTGGAGGCCTGGATGGCTATGAGGAGCCACCACCAGGCTGTTCAATGACCACACTCCTGGGGGGGGGGGGATGGCACGTGAGGAGCATGTGGCCACAGCTCTAGTGTCTAAGCTGCCAGAGGTCACAGGGAATGGAGGAGTGCAAGAAGGTGGGCGAGGCCTGAACCAGGAGCAGGGGCCCAAGCACTGGTTCTCCAAATGGGAGCCAAAATGCAGGAGGAGGTGGTGGCCACCACACTGCCAGAGCACAAGCAGCAGAAACTGTAGCACCTCTTCCAAAACTTGGCCACTGCCATGGCCCAGCTCTACAAAGACCGAGTGTGTCAACAGCCAGGACTTTCTCTCTGGGTCTCCTTCCAACACAGCCACCGCCATCACCAGCCTCTGCAAAGAAGCATGGAGACCCCTCAGTGAAATTTTGACATTGGAATTCAGATTGGCTCTCAGCTATGCAGTAGGGATGCATTGGCTATGGTTAAAAAGCTCAGAACTCTTGGTATAGAAGATTTCATCAGCTTCCTGTGGGGAAGAGTTCCCCCACCAAAAAACTCTAGAGCTCCCCCAAGACTGACTACAGTGTCCCCTAAATTAGCTACTTCAACAGAAACTAGCTCATCAGTACAGATGCCTTCTGGAAGCCATAGCTCTGAGTGGTAAACTGTTTTTAACTCATTTCTGTGGAAAAGTGGTGAAGAGTGTCCCTGTGGACCCATTTTCACATTTAGGTTAAGGTCCAGGTAGACATTGTCTGTTTTTTGTCCATTATACTATGTGTTCTAGGAATGTTTAAGTAGAATGTAAGCTAAAATCTTATGCAGGCAATTTTTGAATGTTAGCTAGCCAATCCTAAAAAAGGGGGAAGGTAGTTTAGAAAGTTAGTTTAAGCTTATTGGTGTGACAAAAACAATTTCACAACACTGATTAGAATTTATTGCTTTACACTTGTATTTTACATGTTTCTTACTATTCTGAGGCAATGAGGAAGTTCTTGTGTCTTAATAATTCAATACATTTATAATCACCTATAAAGCCTGGCCAATGACAGGCAAGTAAGGCAGATAATTGTTGGGTTAGTTCTCATGGGAACTCCCTTTGACATTCTAAGTTATTGATTGTGCCTTTAAAGGGTGAGAGTTGATGGCCCAACTTGGAACGGACAGATGTAAGACTAGTTGACTTCCCTTATATCCATCATCCCTTAGGTCCTTGCTTTGATAGGACTAATGGACAGTCCATCACCATCTCTCTAGGCCAGACCTGCCATAAAATGGCACTCTTCACTAAGAGGTTTAAGTGTTATTGGAGAAAACTGGGGTAGGTAGTCAACAAGTCTCTTGTTGCTTGTTCTTCTCTGTTCTTCCAAATAGAACTGGGAGAGGTACTTCTATATGACAACATTTAATACTGCTGTAAAAATAAAACAATAAAATAATAATACTTGGTTGAAACCAAGATGACAACACTGATGGTGCAGGTGACTAAGAATATTTAGTGAATTAGGTCATGGGTCCTGTTAAAAGTGAACAATTCTGGACTATAGTATAGGTCATCTAAAACTAAGTAAACTGTTATTAATTAAAAACAGTGAGATATATATACACAGGGTTTCTATATCATTGAAGATTTAATGCTTATAGAGATTCTTGTTCTCTCTGGCAGACCTTGATTCTTTACCTAAAACTCCAGTCAGAACATAGGGTTGGAAAAAGGTGTTCTTCCTTTCCTCCTGATAGTAAGTTTGTTTTTGATAAGTTAAAAACACAAACAAAAACACTTATTGCAAGAAAGTCCCTGAAGTATGGATGCAGTAGTTAAGATTGCTCACTGTTTCTAATATAGTGGATAGTCACACCACCAGAACTTCTGAAAAGTCAGACCAAAAAAAATATTGATTTGTACCTATTGAATTATAGGGTTCACATCTTTTACCATTAAGTTTGGTACAAATGACTAGGAGTGTGCAGAGTGTGACAGGTGACTTTTCGTGCACAGTTGGACTGGATATAATTGTCTCTCTTTAAGCATTCTGATTTGCTTCCTTTTATCAAGATTCATTCCATACTTCTCTTATTAAAACATCTTTTTTCTGTATTTAACTATACTTTAGAAGATAGCTTTAAGACACAGAAATGCCACCCGTGCTATAAAATTTTAGTACAGTTGCATATATTATAAAAAAGGCCAGCCCCACCCTCCAACTCTCATTACATTTGCTCTTAAATTGACTGTTCAACTTGTGATTTATTATTTTCCTGAACTTTTGGAGTTTTAGTAACAGTGTAGTTTTAGGAATGAACCCTATAATTTTGACTTATGTTTAAATTAAGAGGGTTTGAAAAAGTTTAATTATAAAGCTGTGTAGACAAATAATCTTTCCCTTCAGTAAATATACTAAGTAGAGCTAACCTAGAAAGAGACATGATATCTAACCTACGTATTTAAAAAAAAATTTTTTTGAAAAATCGTAGATTTCTCATCAGAAACCATGGAAGTTAGAAGGAAATAGAGTAACATTTTTCAAGTGCTGAAAGAAAAGAACCGTCACCCAGAATCTGATATTCAGTGAAAATATTCTTTACAAATGAAGGGGAAATCACAACATTCTCAGATAAAGACAAGTGACAGAATCTATTGTTAGCATCCTTTCCTTAAAGAATGGCTAGAAGAGCTTCTCTAAAGGCAAATGATTTTAAAAAATGGAACACCAAGAAGGAAGAAAGTACATGAAAAACAAAAGTAAAGGTTTTCCTTATTGCAATTGGTTTCATTCTCCTCTTGAATTTTCTAAATTATGTTTGACAGGTGAAGCAAAAAGTACACCACCACCTCATGTAGTTCCAAATAATACATAGGAGAAATGTTAAAGATAATTATAAGAGAGGGTAAAAGAACATAAACAGAGGTAGGTTTGTATACTTCATTTGAACTGCTAAACTGATATGTATACTGAACTCAATTATCTAGAAAAACTATTTTTAAAAGCTATCCAAAGAGATAAACATAAAAACACTATAGGGGGGGCGGAGCAAGATGGCGGAGGAGTAGGAGACCTGGATTTCGTCTCCTCTCAGGAATTCAGCTGGATAGGGATCAAACCATTCTGAACACCTACAAACTCAACAGGAGATCGAAGAAAAGAAGAGCAACAACTCTCTCATCAGAAAAGCGACCACTTTCTGGAAGGTAGGACGTGCGGAGAAGTGAATCCGAGGCGATATTCGGGAGGATAGACGGCGGGGGAGGGGCCTCCGGCGGCCGCTTCTGGCAAGTGATAGAGCCGCGGAGCACAAAATCGGAACTTTTAAAAGTCTGCTCCGCCGAGGGACGTCACTCTGGTGGCTAAGCGGGGGGTGGAACCCTCCGGGACAGTGTGGTCTCAGGACCCTCGGGGTCACAGAAAGACCGGGGGTGCCTGAGTGCGGCAGAGCTCCCAGGGATCGGAGCAGGGAAGCCGGCTGCAGAGGCGGAGCCCAGGTGCGGGCTCTCAGCTCGGGGTTGCCATAAACCGTGATCCGCGGCACAGTCGGGCCCCTGCTCCTCCAGCAGGGACACAACAAGCGGCAGATCCGGGGAGACTCACCTTCCTCCCCCGGGAGGAGCCGCGCGGGAGTGCGCCGCAGGGATCTGCTGGGTTTGGAGACTCCACCCGGGGTCGGGTGCCAGAGATAGAAACGCCCGGTCACAGGCCGGGTGAGCACGGAGTGCGGCTGGAAACCGGGGAGACAGGAGTGACTGACGGCTTTTCTCTGGGGGCTCACTGAGAAGCGGGGCCCCGAGTTCTCGGCTCCTCCGCGGCGGAGATTGGGAGTCCGCCATTTTCACTCTCCGCCTCCAAAGCTGTACGGAAAGCTCGCAGGGAACAAAAGCCCCGGAGAGCAAACCTGAGCAGATTACTTAGCTGGGAGGGGGGCAAGGGCGGGGCAATTCTGCCTCCAGCAGAGACATTTGGAAACCACGGCAACAGGCCCCTCCCCAGAAGATCAGCGAGAACAGCCAGCCAAGACCAAGTTTACCCATCAATGAGAACGGTAGAACTCCAGCTGTAGGGGACTACTGCACATAGAATTCATGGCTTTTTTACCATGATTCTTTAGTCTTTCAAAGTTAATTTTTTTTTAACTGTCTTTTTTTCTTTTTTTTTCTTTTTGAATTTTTCTTTTTCCCTTTTTCAACCAACATCTTATCAATCCCTTTTTAAAAAAAAAAAACATTTTTATTTTTCATTTTTAGAGTCATATTCTATCCCTTCATAGTAGTTACCCGTATTTTTGGCTTATATATCCCTTCATAGTAGTTACCCGTATTTTTGGCTTATATATATAAGTTGTCCTCTCTTTAAAATTTTGAGATAGTTTCTTCTAACAGATCAAAATATACCCTAAATCTCTAGTATATGGTGTTTTCTATTCCCCTGCCTGATCACATCCTCTCCCTTTTTTTTCTTTTTTTAAATCCTCTTCTTTCTTTTTTCAAACAACTTCTTATCAATTCCTTTTATAAAATTTTTTATAATTTCCATCTTTACAGTCATATTCCATCCCTTCATCATATCAACCCTTATTTTTGTACATATATAAGTTTTTCTTTCTTTAAAATTTTGGGAGGCACTTTCTTCTAAAAGACCAAAATACACCCCAAACCTAGTGTGTGGCACTGATCTATATACCAGCCTGATCATATTTGATCACATTCTGGTTTTTTTGTTGTTGTTGTTTTGTTTTGTTTGTTTTTGTTTTTATCTTTATCTTTTTCTTTTTTCTCTCTTTCCCTTTCTTTTCCCACTGCTTCAGGTTTTTTCTGATTTGTTTAGAGTATATTTTCTGGGGACGTTGTTACTCTGCTAGCATTTTGTTCTCTCATTCATCTATTCTCCTCTGCACAAAATGACAACATGGAAAAAATCACCTCAACAAAAAGAACAAGAGGTAGTACCGACTGCCAGGGACCTACTCAATACGGACATTAGTACGATATCAGATCTAGAGTTCAGAATCATCACTTTAAAGATACTGGCTGGGCTTGAAAAAAATATGGAAGTTATTAGAGAAACCCTTTCTGGAGAAGTAAAAGAACTAAAATCCAACCAAGTAGAAATCAAAAAGGCTATTAATGAGGTGCAATCAAAAATGGGAGCGCTAACTGCTAGAATAAATGAGGCAGAAGAGAGAATCAGTAATATAGAAGATGAAATGATGGAAAATAAAGAAGCTGAGAAAAAGAGAGATAAACAACTACTGGATCACGAGGGCAGAATTCGAGAGATAAGCGATACCGTAAGACGAAACAACATTAGAATAATTGGGACCCCAGAAGAAGAAGAAAGAGAGAGAGGGGCAGAAGGTATAATGGAGCAAATTATAGCAGAGAACTTCCCTAATTTGGGGAAGGAAACAGGCATGAAAATCCAGGAAGCACAGAGAACCCCTCTCAAAATCAATAAAAATAGGTCAACACCCCAACATCTAATAGTAAAACTTAGGAGTCTCATACACAAAGAGAAAATCCTGAAAGCAGCTCGGGAGAAGAGATATGTAACCTACAAGGGTAGAAACATTAGATTGGCAACAGACCTATCCACAGAGACCTGGCAGGCCAGAAAGGACTGGCAGGATATATTCAGAGCACTAAATGAGAAAAATATGCAGCCAAGAATACTATATCCAGCTAGGCTGTCATTGAAAATTGAAGGAGAAATAAAAAGCTTCCAGGACAAACAAAAACTAAAGGAATTTGCAAACACAAAACCAGCCCTACAGGAAATCTTGAAAGGGTCCTCTAAGCAAAGAGAGAGCCTAAAAGCAACATAGACCAGAAAGGAACACAGATAATATACGGTAAGAGTCACCTTACAGGTAATACAATGGCACTAAATTCCTATCTTTCAATAGTTACCCTGAATGTAAATGGGCTCAATGCCCCAATCAAAAGACACAGGCTATCAGACTGGATTAAAAAACAAGACCCATCGATATGCTGTCTGCAAGAGACTCATTTTAGACCCAAAGACACCCCCAGATGGAAAGTGAGGGGGTGGAAAACCATTTACCATGCTAATGGACACCAAAAGAAAGCTGGGGTGGCAATCCTTATATCAGACAAATTAGATGTTAAACCAAAGACTGTAATAAGAGATGAGGAAGGACACTATATCCTACTTAAAGGGTCTATCCAACAAGAAGATCTAACAATTGTAAATATCTATGCCCCTAACATGGGAGCAGCCAATTATATAAGCCAATTAATAACAAAAGCAAAGAAACACATCGACAACAATACAATAATACTGGGGGACTTTAACACCCCCCTCACTGAAATGGACAGATCGTCTAAACAAAAGATCAACAAGGAAATAAAGACTTTAAATGACACACTGGACCAAATGGACTTTACAGACATATTCAGAACATTCCACCCCAAAGCAACGGAATACACATTCTTCTCTAGTGTCCATGGAACATTCTCCAGAATAGATCACATCCTAGGTCATAAATCAGGTCTCAACCGGTACCAAAAGATTGGAATCATTCCCTGCCTATTTTCAGACCACAATGGTTTGAAACTAGAACTCAATCACAAGACAAAAGTCAGAAAGAACTCAAATACATGGAGGCTAAAGAGCATCCTACTGAAGAACGAATGGGTCAACCAGGAAATTAAAGAAAATTAAAAAAATTCATGGAAACCAATGAAAATGAAAACACAACTGTTCAAAATCTTTGGGATGCAGCAAAGGCAGTCCTAAGAGGAAAGTATATAGCAATACAAGCCTTTCTCAAGAAGCAAGAAAGGTCTCAAATACACAACCTAACCCTACACCTAAAGGAGCTGGAGAAAGAACAGCAAAGAAAGCCTAAACCCAGCAGGAGAAGAGAAATCATAAAGATCAGAGCAGAAATCAATGAAATAGAAACTAAAAGAACAGGAGAACAGATCAACGAAACGAGGAGCTGGTTCTTTGAAAGAATTAACAAGATTGAGAAACCCCTGGCCAGACTTATCAAAAAGAGAAGAGAAATGACCCAAATCAACAAAATCATGAATGAAAGAGGAGAGATCACAACCAACACCAAAGAAATACAAACAATTATAAGAACATATAATGAGCAACTCTATGCCAGCAAATTAAATAACCTGGAAGAAATGGATGCATTCCTAGAGATGTACCAACTACCAAAACTGAACCAGGATGAAATAGAAAACCTGAACACACCTATAACCACTAAGGAAATTGAAGCAGTCATCAAAAATCTCCCAAAAAACAAAAGCCCAGGGCCAGATGGCTTCCCATGGGAATTCTACCAAACATTTCAAGAAGAATTAATACCTATTCTTCTGAAACTGTTCCAAAAAATAGAAATGGAAGGAAAACTTCCAAACTCATTTTATGAGGCCAGCATTACCTTGATCCCAAAACCAGACAAAGACCCCATCAAAAAGGAGAATTACAGACCAATATCCC